>NC_059214.1:7056773-7365107 GCF_020615455.1 Coregonus clupeaformis | reverse complement strand
ATTACAATGATGTTCCATGCCGAATATTTTAAATGATATAGTAGTTATTTGTAACATTTCAGTGTAACGGTTCAGTAATTAACAAGTAAAAATAAAAATAAAACATTTTAGTGTATTTCTTGCTTAAAATGAATCGCTCACTGTAGTTCTTGTTAGACAGGATATACTTTTTTCATATGCTCACCTACTCCACAAGAAAGCAGTAAAAACACAAACAACAACAAATTACCACAGAAGTGACTTCTTAAAAGTAGGCGATTCATAATTGTTTTATGAAGATAATGTATTAACAAATTTAAATTCATTAGGCATTCATCCATTCTTTAAAAAAATAATATTTCATTGAAGAAACATAAAAATAAACATACAATACTTTGCACGATCACGTTGCTTTTATTTTTTAATTTTTTTATCCCTTCAGAACATTCCCTATTGATCCTCCAAACCTCCCCCCACCCTTCCCAATGCCTCCAACTCCCCCTCACCCTTAAAATCACAGAGGAACAGAAAATATAAATAAAAATAGTAATTGTTATAATAATAATAACAATAATAATAAAATAATAATAGAAATAGTAATAAAATATGTCTAAATTGTGCATGACTTTTAGAAACACCTTATTACAAATATGTTACAGTTTGCAGACACCATATTACACATACTTAGCAGTTGAAATACATTACCAGTTGGATAATAACAAATGTGTGTATATAGAATAAAAATAAAAAGGATTTCATAATAGGTAGAGGAAGGAGAACAGAAAATCAATGATATCCTGGTTGCCAATATGTAAAAACATTCTCTACATACACCCCTAATAGTAAACCTCTCCCGAGTGGCGCAGTGGTTTAAGGCACTGCATCGCAGTGCTAGCTGTGCCACTAGAGATCCTGGTTCAAATCCAGACTCTGTCGTAGCCAGCGCACAATTAGCCAGCGTCGTCCAGGGTAGGGGAGGGAATGGCCAGCAGGGATGTAGCTCAGTTGGTAGAGCATGGTGTTTGCAACGCCAGGGTTGTGGGTTCGATTCCCACGGGGGGCCAGTATGAAAATGTATGCACTCACTTAACTGTAAGTCGCTCTGGATAAGAGTGTCTGCTAAATGACTAAACTGTATTTTTTCAAAGTTTAGAAAAAGCATAACATCCCGTATCCAAGACATGGCTGATGGGAGTGATTGGGCTTTCCAAAGCAGGAGTATTTTACAACAAGCAGTCAAGGAGGCAAAGGAGATTTACCAGTCTGTTTATTTGTGAGATTCACACCTTCCTCAGCAATCCCAAAGATAGCGACCTGAGGAGATGGAACTATAGTAATCTCCAATACCTCAGAGATTGTACCAAAGAACGATGTCCAGAAGTCCGCCAACATGGGCATGACCATAGCATATGGGCCAAGTTAGCTGATGATTGAGAGCATCTATCGCAAGAGTCTACCACTTCTGGGATAATCTTGGCTAGTTTGGTCTTGGTAAAATGTATCCTGTGGAGGACATTACATTGAATCAGGCTGAGCCTTGCACAGGAGGAGGAAGAATTGACTTTCTCCAGTGCTTCTGTCCACCATTGATCAGAAAATGAAACCCCTAGTTCTGCTTCCCAATCCGTTTTGCAGAGAGCTGGAATATTTCCTGGCAATAAGAAGTCATAAAGAAATTATACGTGACCCTTTGGCATTTTAGCCACATCAGGCAAAACAGTCAATACCATAAGCAGGCAGAAGTCTTGGGAATGTAGAAGAGTGGGATTGACCAAAGTGACGGACTTGAAAATATCTAAGGAACTAATCAGTCCCTTGAAAATATCTAAGGCACTGATCAGTGCTAGATGCGTCACTACAGATCTGGGTTCAATCCCGGGCTGTGTCGCAGCCGGCTGCGACCGGGAGACCCATGAGGCGGCGCACAATTGGCCCGGTGTCGTCCGGCTTAGGGGAGGGTTTGGCCGGCTGGGATGTCCTTGTCCCATCACGCTCTAGCGACTCCTTGTGGCGGCCCGGCGCATGCACGCTGGCTTCGGTCACCAGCTGTACAGTGTTTCCTCCGACACATTGGTGAGGCTGGCTTCCGGGTTAAGCGAGCAGTGTGTCAAGAAGCAGCGTGGCTTGGCAGGGTCATGTTTTGGAGGACGCATGGCTCTCGACCTTCACCTCTCCCGAGTCCGCTCAGGAGTTGCAGTGATGGGACAAGACCTGTAACTACCAATTGGATATCACGAAATTGGGGAGAAAAAGGGGTACAAAAAAAGATGTTTGGCAGGTGCAAATAAATGGTTATTACAAATGGGTGCTGATAGGGAGAGTGAGGTTCATTTAAAGTGATGTCGGATTTGTAGCCAGATTTCCATAGTGTTGATAACAATCGGATTGGAAGAGTACAGAGAGGGTAAAAGTGGAAGATTGCTACAAACAGGGGCTTGAAGGGAGGATGAGCAACAGGATCTAGCCTTCAGTTGGCACCAACTACTCCCTGGATCGCAGAGTAATTAAGTGTAAATGGGCTGCCCAGTAATAGCATACAACATTTGGTAGGACCAGTGCACTGTGTGATCTCTGTCTTTTTTACGAATTCTTGGTGGTTTGCCCCCCCAAGTTGTTTAATTGTATAGAACAGAAAGTCTCATTCTACTCTATCGAAGGCATTCTCGCATCAAGAGAATCTAACACTTCAGATTTGTTTGGACAAGCTGAAGAGTGAATGATACTAAGAAGTCTCTGAATATTTCAGAAGGAATGACGGTCCTTGTAAACCCTGTTTGGTCCTCTGATATCACAGTGGGTAGGACAGTCTCTAATCTACAAGCAAGCACCTTTTCCAGAATTTTTACATCCACGTTAAGGAGAGAGATCGGGCGGAATGAAGAGCAGTTGGTTGGATCTTTGTCTTTCTTCAATGTTAAAGAGATTGAAGCCTGAGTAAGAGTAGTAGCTAGTGAACCTTGCTGGAGTGAGTCCTCAAGCATTTTTAATAGCAGAGGGGTTAGTTGTTCAGAAAATGTCTTTATAAATTATTCGGGGTAGCCATCTGGCCCTGGGGACTTCCCACTCTGCATTAGCATGATGACTTCTGTGATTTCACTAGACTTCAATGGTGAGTCCATGTGCCTACCACTGTCAGAGGACATTTTTGGAATGTTCTGGTTTAAGAAGAAGTTAGACATTACAGAGTTGTCGTTCAGTGACTCAGATGTATATAGTTGGGAATAAATGACATGAAGGCCTCATTCATTTGAGCAATGTCTGTTGTGAGGTTGTTCGAGCCATGGCAAATTTGAGGTATTAATTGTGAGGCTGATCTGCTCTTCAACTGATTGGCTAGAAGGCGGCTTGTCTCCATGTTCATAAAGAGAGCCACGTGTCTTAAGCAATAGTTGTTCTGCATCCTTGGTGGATATGAGATTAAACTCTGTCTGTAGACATAGTCTGTCCTTATAAAGCTCTGGGGATGGTGTTGTAGAATATATAGTCCAGGTCTGCTATAGTATCAATTAGTTCCTGCTGGCGCTTCTTGCGAATTCTATTTGCATGAGCAGTGTATGAAATTATTTTACCCGTGAGATAAGCTTTAAGGGTTTCTCAAAGGAGGGAGGGAGAAGCATCAAATGTTCCGTTGGTCTCCAGAAAATCATAAATGGCTTGGGATATGAGGGTACAAAAGCCAGAATCAGACAATAGTGATGAATCAAGCCTCCAGAATCGGTTATCTCTGGGCTTAGACTTAAAGGAGAAGTCAAGAATCACAGGAGTGGTCTGAAATGACAATGGCAGAATATTCAATTTAGTCTATAGAGGGGAGAATAGCTTTGTCTGTGAAAACATTATCTATACGGGAGTAAGAGTGGTGAAGATGAGAGAAAAAAGAATATTGTTTGTCTACAGGATGCAAGAATCTCCATAGGTCAATACAGCCACACTGATCCATAAAAGAGGATAAAGCTTGAGACATTTTTGAGGGTAAGATAGCTCTAGAACTGGATCTATCCAGTCAGGGGTCCATGACACAGTTCATGTCACCACCAAATATAAAATAGTGTGTGTTTAGATTGTTGAGTGAGGAGAACAGTTTCTTCATAAAGTTGATTTCATTGCAGTTTGGGGAGTACACACATACAAGAACGACTGGGGTTTGCCAAAGTGTGCCAGTTACTATTACGTAGCGGCCATTGGTATAATAGAGGACCTATGTTGAAGTGAACTGTGCCTTTTTCCTTAAACGTAAAGAGGGTTAAAAAGATTGATCGTAGATACAACCCTCATACTATAGTTTGTAGGAGAAATGCAAAGACAGTGCACACACCCACATACAGAGCCCATAGAAGCTAGAAGAGGCAGGGATAGGTTCCTGGGCATTGGACCACCAGTGGCTGTGAATGAAAATCGAATCAGAACACTATGCAGAAAAGCGACCTGCTTATGTTTGTGTTTGGGCCATACCATTTAGCTCACGTGTCAGTGAAGAGAATACAGTCACAGGTTACTTACACTTCCCCCAAAAGAAAACGAAACTGAAGACACAGTAGAACTCAAAGTTGAATGGTTAAACGGGTAGGATAGTTACATACATTAGCCAACCAAGCGACACCAAAACAGATAAAGGAAAACGTTCCCATAGTATAAGTAAATATATTAATGGATGTAACATAAATGTTGGCTACACTTTACCTTAGCTGTGAATTCACGCAAGCGATCAGTTCTTGAGTGAGTGGAATGATCAGACAGAAATGAAGCGAAAAGAGATGCCATCATTGCTCAGTCCTTGGCAATCCAACTAGTTGGAGACGAATTAAACAGGAATGGAAAGTTATGTACACTGTCAATATGGTCTTTAATGAGGTCGATATGAACCCACGGTAAGGCTTGCGTGACGTTTAAATTCACAGTCCGTTGACATTCCAACTCCAAATGCGTGGGGAACACGGTTATACTAAGCAAATAAGTGTCGCCTGTTTAGCCATAACAAAATCAGAGTTTCATGTGTCCAGCCAGTTGGCTATTGAAAGGGTCAGTATGAGGGCCTCCAGAGTGGCGCAGCAGTCTAAGGCACTGTGTCACAGTGCTTAAGGCGTCACTACAGACCTGGGTTCGATCCCAGGCTGCATCACAACCGGCCGTGAACGGGAGTCCCATAGGGCGGCGCACAATTGGCCCAAGTCGTCCGGGTTAGGGGAGGGTTTGGCCAGGGGGGCTTTACTTGGCTCGTCGCGCTCTAGCGACTCCTTGTTGGTGGGCTGGGCGCCTGCATGCCGACTCAGTCGTCAGTTGAACATTGTTTCCTCCAACACGTTGGTGCGGCTGGCTTCCGGGTTAAGTGGGCGGTGTGTTAAGAAGCGCAGTTTGGGCCTCCCGAGTGGCGCAGCATTCTAAGGCACTGCATCGCAGTGCTAGAGGTGTTACTACATTCCCGGGGGTAAAATAAAAAGTCAGTAGGGTATGTCCAGAATAATCCAGTGTGCTGCACATATTGTTCAATATATTCGCATAGTGGGACAGTTGACATATCACTTAGCTGAAATGATGTGCTGGTTGTAAAAGGACTCAGCCTCTGCTGCTGTGTTGAACTTGTGCTCCATGTCCTGGTAGTAAAAACGCAGCTAAGGCGGAGTGTAAACTTCATGCCCCTCTGATACAACTTTAATTTAATTGACTTGAAAGTGGCACGTTTCTTGGTGAGTTGAGTGCTCAGGTCCTGGAATATGAAAATCTTCTTTCCCTGATAGAAAAGTTCCTTGCTAACTCCAGCACTCGTTCCTTCTCCTGGTAGCGTAGAAATCGCATTAGCATTGGACGTGGTCACTCACCCTCCGCCAGCCTATCTCTCAGTGTGTGGTGCACTCTGTCCAGCTCTGGTGGTGTTGCGAACGTATCATCGGCCAATATTTCCCAAACTTTGACATGAACTCTCTTGCAGAGCGTCCCTCACAGCCCTCAGGGAGTCCTACCACTCACAAGTTATTGCAACGAGAGCGATTCTCGAGGTTGTCCATTTGGTCTTTTATGATGGAGCACATTCACTCTGGCCTCGAGGGTGGTCAGCCTGTCACTATGGTCAGAAAGAGCTGTCTTTACGTCAGTCAGACGAAGGCCATATGATTCCACTGTCAGACAAACCGCGTCCAGCAATGATTGTATGGGCGAGAGGGACATTGTTAGCGAGGTTGCCATCTCAGATAAGAGGGCAGCATGGTTCTTCTCCAATTCGGCAACCAGGGAGGAGATGGTCAAGTTGTCTTCGCTGGGGGTAGTCGCTGCCGCAATTGTTGGCTGATTTTGTGGGGAGTTGCTTGCTAAAGTTCCTGATTTCCCCTTCACTTTATTTTTGCCAGACATAATTTAGAATCTGTCATTCACTTAGTAAATCTGCAATATGCAGTAAAATGTTCATTTAATGGCGTATTTGGACATATAAAAAATAAATAACTCGGGAGCTCTCTCCTCACATCGGCTTCAGTCAGTCGCCATTCCGAAAGTCTGCATCCATCCATTCTAATTAATCAACAGGAATGAAAAGATAAAAAAAAAAGAGAGGAGGAAAAAAGAAGGAAAAGGGTTGTTGACATCCCCCACGGACCAACATTGCATACTCCACTCTCTTTTTCCCTCTCCAGAAAAAATAAATAATATATGTATTCCAAATTACAAACTCTAAACTGTGGATCCTAGCACTCTAACACTCTGCTGCCTGCCAGTGAGTACATGTTTCCAGGGCATTTGCAGATGCTCGAAATAATCTCCAATGTTTTGGCTCAATCTGCTCTGAGGATGGGTGAAATAAATACTTTAAACTAATTAATGGCCGACCAGCTGTTCCTACCACTTGGCTGAATATTGATGGAAGGAGAGAGGGAGAGAGAGAGAAAGCGATAGAGACTGTGAGGAGGGAGAGAGGGAGTGGAGGGAGAGAGACTGTGAGGAGGGAGAGAGAGAGAGAAAGAGAGAGGAGAGAGAGACTGTGAGGATGGAGAGAGAGAAAGCGCAAGAGAGAGAGAGAGGAGAGAGAGACTGTGAGGAGGGAAATTAGAGAGGAGGGAGAGAGACTGTGAGGAGGGAGAGAGAGGAGAGAGAGCTTGCCTGTGTTTGTGTAGGATCACTCTGACACATAAACATGTGTGAATAGTGGATGAGAGGGAAGAGAGGGAACCTGCACAGAGCACAGCCAGGGTGCAGCGTTAAAATAATAAAAGTGGATTTGAGAGAAATTGAGTAAACAGGGACAATTGATGGCTCATAATATATCATTTTGAGGCGTGTGTGTGTGTGTATTGTTAGGGGTTGACTAAAGGCTTTTCACATAAACATAAAGTGGCACCTCTTCCTGACAGTGTAGAGATAATGTCAGAAACATGGATGGTCTCTCTATCTCTCGCTCTCTCTCTCTATCGCAATCTCTCCCTCTCTCTTTTGCACCTATACACACACCTCTCTCTCGCTCTCTCTCTCTCTCTTTGGTGTGTTATGGATAGTGTGTACAGCAGATGGCCCTGCCCTCTATTGGTGATGAATGGTGGATGATGTCATCCTATAGGTTTGACAGGCACCCGTGCGTGCCTACACAAAGGAAGCTGAAACATCTGAGGTAATGGAGCTCTGTAGCCCTGCTTCTTCTTATTTGGGAATGCACATGATTACATCCATTCAATGGGAAAAGCTGAATTTATGTCCTGGATGGATGTTGGTTAACCCTTTGCTTAGAGCCTGAGAGAGACAGTGTAGGTTAGTCAATGAGGACTGAATAGTCTTTCTGTGATTCCTTGTGACCTCTCTCCTCGCCTCATTCTCGAAAAACATTGGAGAAGAAGGAACCTCGGATCTTCTTCTGCGATTTGAGGAGGCGCAGATTTAAATAAATACTTTTGAGATTCACCCCAGGACTGGATTGTCTATCATAGAGGACTTGAGAGCTCTGATTGGCTGAATCGTAGAGTTCAGTACCTATATAAACACTGTTGTGAATTAATAAGAGTTAAGCTTCTGTTTGAATACACAGCAGCCTACTTGTCCTGACTTGTTCTGTATTCTTGTTTTGGGTCTAACTCTAGATGACAATCCAATGTGCACCCCAACGGCGAGAGACAGCTACGAGAGGCTGTCATTGACTGGACAGGGTCTACCACCTGGCTTCCCTTCGCCATTCCTGTTCCCAGACGGCCTGTCGTCAATAGAGACTCTTCTCACTAACATACAGGTACAGTGGGTCTGACTAATAGAGACTCTTCTCACTAACATACAGGTATGCTATAGGCCTTATTCATTAAAAGGGTAAGGGCAATACTCCCTTTCCAACATACAGTGCATTTAGGTCAGACCAATATAGACTCTTCTTGCTAACAACACACAGGTACAGTAGCCTCACAGTCACCTTAGTAATATACTCCTCACTATACAGGTAGGCCTTACAAATGCTCAATACAGGTAGTCCTTAGCAATACTATGCAGGTAGACCTTACCAATACTATACAGGTAGACCTTTGCAATACTATGCAGGTATACCTTAGCAATACTATACAGGTAGACCTTAGCAATAGTCTACAGAGAATCAATAGAAAATAGCTAACTAACTAAAACTAGCTAATACGCAATAGAGTAAAGAAAACATCAGTTAGTATAGCCGTTTGTCTGAGTGCCATTTAGCCTGCAACTGTAAAGACTAGGGCCAGAAATCACAAACCATCTCAGGATGGGAGTTCTGATCTAGGATCAGGGCACCCCTTTCCATAGAATCTTATTCATTGTAATCTGAATAGTAAAACTGATCATAGGTCAGAGCTCATGCTCTGAGACACTTTATGGATAGGGACCCTGCAGTCAGTAGTGCTGAGCGAATATGCTTTTTGAGGTCGGTTCGGTTTCGGTTCAATTATTTTTTAAATAATCATATTCTTTTCTATTTCGGTTTCGATTATTTATTTATTTTAGATTAAATGCACTATGCATTATGGGGGTGGAATGCTGTAACAACACAGAATAAAACTATTAATAAAAGTCCCATGACTGCCCATTAACCATCATTTATTCACATTACTTGATTTTAATAAAATATTTCAGTTATCAATCACTTAGATCAAGTATTTTCAGGTAGAGCTACCTCAAGAAGCAATTGCTTTCTATCCCTCTCGATTGCGTGTTCTCTCCTCTCCGTGTCCGTGGCTGCTCCACACAGACCGGACAAGTAGGCTGGCGTGTTATGGATTATATGGTCATTGTAGTTAATCACCATGTTTTCTGCGCTAAACTATGTAGAATATTGGCCTGTTGAAAACTACAACTCTCTACTACGTCGCACAGTTCGGGCTTGATCTGATCTCTAGAGAAACTGCGCATCGGGCTCACAGAAGAAGAAAAAAAACAAATGAAATGGAATTAAAATAATTGAACCGACTTCGGTCAATTAGTTGTTTAAAAACCGACATTTCGGTTAATCACTCAGCACTAGCAGTCAGAGAGATGAATGCCTTGGCGTTCTATATCAGAGTGTAATGATGTGGATACAGTACTGCCCTGCTCGCTGCTCCAATACCCCAATACCGTGGACATCAGAGCACAGAGTCGTCCAAGGTTATCCTTTTGATCTATGCGTTAATTAGAAAACCACACACAGCTCCAACACACACACACACACACACACACACACAGCTCCGAAACTCGAGGAAGTCATCTCTGAAAATGATCTTGGCGTTTAATATTAATATACAAATCAACAAAATGAAACCGAGCAGAAAATTGAGATAAAGCAACTTAGTGTAAATTGGGGTCACGGGAACCAACAATTAGTAAGCTATAGCTCACTGCATTTGGAGAGTAATTGTTGTGAAAATGGACACTGCACAGAATGGAGACTATAATAATGAGTAGTCATTGTACAGTAGGAGTAGCATGGCTGTAAAAGCCTGAGAAAGATGTTTGTATATCAGTGGTTATCATTCAGAGATTGTAGGTCTGGGAAAAATGTCAATATGTCTGGGAAAAATGAGGAGTTTTGCTCTTCATCTCTCCCAACAAATCACAAGTTTGGGTAGGTGGGGCTTAAAATGTGGGCAGGAATTGTGCTCTTGAAAAATAATCACGTCAGAGACGGACCCAATGCAGATGCAGATTGCTAGGCTAATTATAGCCACAGCCAGTCAGTGGTGGAATGCTAACCTTAGCAGTCATGGTGCATGCAAACTACTCACGTGCAAAATACACTCATTGAAAATATCCTCAGAGCTCTTTATCTAGCTAGCTACCAATGTTGTATCCGGTGGGGATGTTTACACCAGGGCACAAACGGATAAGGCTCTGGACGGATTTCCTGTGAGTCCATTTCCAACTACCAACTGGACATTAGACGTGTATGCTGGAACATTGTTAATGTGGGAGGCAACCCGTCTGCCTAGGGAGACTAGTTGTATTGATATTTTACTGTTTATCTTTCCTATCATAATTGTCTTCTGTTTAGTGTCAGAGGTTGGATAAATCCTTATAGAGGTCAAAGATGATCGAAAAAGGCCTCAACATGACAAAGATGAGCTAGATCACCCCCTATTCTCCCCTCTCACCACTATGATCAAGAGGGGTCAGATCAATCTCAATCACTCCTAGCGAAATGCTTGTGTTCCTAGCTCCAACAGTGCAGTAGTATCTAACATCTAACTTGACACCTTTAGAAGAATACTCTACACTGAGTGTACAAAACATTAGGAACACCTTCCTAATATTGAGTTGTGCCCCCTTTTGCCCTCAGAACAGCATGCCACAGGGATGCTGGCCCATGTTGACTTCAATGCTTCCCACAGTGCTCCAATGCTTCCGTGTTGGTTGACTTAAAAAAAGTTGGATGTCAGAGATTTCCGAGTTCCCAGTTCCGAGTTCCCAATTGACGACAGGGTATTCCCTTTGAGTCAGGAACCAAAACTCCATAGTGACCAGTGAAGACGTTGTCTGCAGCATTCAGTCACATGACAGCTCGATCAGCTGTTCGATTTCACTTACCGGCTTGTCAACTGAGTCAGGATCACAGTCAAACGGATTGGGAAGTAGGTTACAATGTGCTCTTCCAAGCATTGGAGGTGAGCAGTCATCACTCGTGACACTTACTGATGCTGTTTTCTGTTAGAAACATGCACAGCCGAGGGAAGGGGGCATGGTTCGCTTTTGAAAGACTCTCTCCAATAAGAATTCTTTCCTCTGAATCCACTGCTTTGGTCAGTCATCTGTAGAATGTTTTTGTATTTCCCCTGCATGCTTGCGTTCAGTTCATTCAGTTTCCCAAATATGTATGTTACACAGGCAAGGAGACACATTTTCTTTTCACCACACAGAAAATCAACTAAGTCTGTTTTTTTTTACATCCATTGTGAATGACAACAGTTCCTCTCTCAATGCGAAAAATCTTTCCAACACTCCCCCTCGATAACCACCAAGCCTCATTGTGAAATAGAACATTGTCATGCTCTGATCCCATGTCTCCACACATATGTGAACAGGCGTGTGCGCAGTGGATGTGGTTTGATGTTGTTTATAATCGAAGTTACCTGCTGCAGTATATCTCAGCTCTTTTGCCGCCAGTTGCTCTCGGTGTATCATACAATGCGTCCATATGGCAGAGGGAGACGCATTCATAACTAGAGTGCAGAGGCCTGCCCGCCGTCCCGCCATAGATGGAGCAAAAGCCCACCATTCGATCCCATGGAATCTGTTTTTTGTCAATAAAGCCACACAGCACACTGTGTCGTTTCATGCTCGGGAATCGTGAGACAGAACAATATGTCTTCGTGAATAGCATCCCCTGACATGTATACGAACAAAAGTCAATGCATGGGCATCTCGGCCCTCACAGCTAATGTCCATTTGGAGAGCATAAGCTGCTGAGTTTTTGAGTCGTTCAGTCAGAGTTTCATCTTGATTGCTAGCAATAGCATACATTCATTGTTTATCTGACAAAGGTAATGATGTGAGTTTCTGTGCCTCTGCCTCCCCACGCATTGTTTTCACCATATCAATTGCGGACAATAATATCAAAGTCTCTGCAATAGTGTGTGGTTTCATAGTGTAGCGGGCCTAGCCATTCACCGTGGGAATGAAGTGCGGCCTTTTCCAATGATCTAGGGCGCTCTCTGGATTCATTTTATCTTTTAGATTTTAATTATTTTCATTTAGATTTTGAAAAAATATATATACAGTACCAGTCAGATGATTGGACACACCTACTCATTCCAGAGTTTTTCTTTATTTTCTATATCGTAGAATAATAGTGAAGACATAAAATCTATGAAATAACACATATGGAATCATATAGTAACAAAAAAGTGTTAAACAAATGAAAATATATTTGAGATTTGAGATTCTTCAAAGTAGCCACCCTTGACCGTGATGACAGCTTTGCACACTCTTGGCATTCTCTCAACCAGCTTTCCTGAAATGGATTCCATCACAACCACCGTCATTGTGGGCAGCTCGATAGCGAGCGATTTTGGCCTGCCTACACTGTGGACCGGCTAAGGTCCACTGTCACCCAGGCGCCCGTGTCCGAGACATCAACTCCTGCCAACAGTTTTGGCCAATTACTCTAATATTCCACAAATATGGAGAACCTGTTGGTTTTCAAATCACGTAGAGGGCTTGGGCTGTTGCACTTAAACGTGTGAAGCTTGATGTCAAAGTTGCACCTTCTTGATGTCTGGGTGCATGATACGAGCCCTGATATTCTGGTTCTCACAGAGACCTGTCTCAAGGTTTCGATTATGTATAAGGACATTGAAATGGCTGATTACAACATTCAAATGTGATAGACTGAAAAAATTTGGCGGGGTGGCTATACAGTGAGGGAAAAAAGTATTTGATCCCCTGCTGATTTTGTAGGTTTGCCCACTGACAAAGAAATTATCAGTCTATAATTTTAATGGTAGGTTTATTTGAACAGTGAGAGACAGAATAACAACAGAAAAATGCATGTCAAACATGTTATAAATTGATTTGCATTTTAATGAGGGAAATAAGTATTTGAACCCCTCTCAGTCAGAAAGATTTCTGGCTCCCAGGTGTCTTTTATACAGGTAACGAGCTGAGATTAGGAGCACACTCTTAAAGGGAGTGCTCCTAATCTCAGCTTGTTACCTGTATAAAAGACACCTGTCCACAGAAGCAATCAATCAATCAGATTCCAAACTCTCCACCATGGCCAAGACCAAAGAGCTCTCCAAGGATGTCAGGGACAAGATTGTAGACCTACACAAGGCTGGAATGGGCTACAAGACCATCGCCAAGCAGCTTGGTGAGAAGGTGACAACAGTTGGTGCGATTATTCGCAAATGGAAGAAACACAAAAGAACTGTCAATCTCCCTCGGCCTGGGGCTCCATGCAAGAACTCACCTCGTGGAGTTGCAATGATCATGAGAACGGTGAGGAATCAGCCCAGAACTACACGGGAGGAAAACAATTGGTAACACACTACGCCGTGAAGGACTGAAATCCTGCAGCGCCCACAAGGTCCCCCTGCTCAAGAAAGCACATATACAGGCCCGTCTGAAGTTTGCCAATGAACATCTGAATGATTCAGAGGAGAACTGGGTGAAAGTGTTGTGGTCAGATGAGACCAAAATCGAGCTCTTTGCCATCAACACAACTCGCTGTGTTTGGAGGAGGAGGAATGCTGCCTATGACCCCAAGAACACCATCCCCACCGTCAAACATGGAGGTGGAAACATTATGGTTTGGGACTGTCTTTCTGCTAAGGGGACAGGACAACTTCACCGCATCAAAGGGACGATGGACGGGGCCATGTACCATCAAATCTTGGGTGAGAACCTCCTTCCCTCAGCCAGGGCATTGAAAATGGGTCGTGGATGGGTATTCCAGCATGACAATGACCCAAAACCCTCGTCCAAGGCAACAAAGGAGTGGCTCAAGAAGAAGCACATTAAGGTCCTGGAGTGGCCTAGCCAGTCTTCAGACCTTAATCCCATAGAAAATCTGTGGAGGGAGCTGAAGGTTCGAGTTGCCAAATATCAGCCTCGAAACCTTAATGACTTGGAGAAGATTTGCAAAGAGGAGCGGGACAAAATCGCTCCTGAGATGTGTGCAAACCTGGTGGCCAACTACAAGAAACATCTGACCTCTGTGATTGCCAACAAGGGTTTTGCCACCAAGTACTAAGTCATGTTTTGCAGAGGGGTCAAATACCTATTTCCCTCATTAAAATGCAAATCAATTTACAACATTTTTGACGTGTTTTTCTGGATTTTTTTGTTGTTATTCTGTCTCTCACTGTTCAGATAAACCTACCATTAAAATTATAGACTGATCATTTCTTTGTCAGTGGGCAAACGTACAAAATCAGCAGGGGATCAAATACTTTTTTCCCTCACTGTATACAGTATGTGAAATCGACTCTTGTGGCATTATGTCCTCTAAGTGTCACTATTGCCAAAAAGTATGAGTGTTTGGTTATAGATATATACATAAGTATTCAGACCCTTTACTCAGTACTTTGTTGAAGCACCTTTGGCAGTGGCTACAGGCTAGAGTCTTCTTGGGTATAACGCTACAAGCTTGGCACACCTGTATTTGGAGAGTTTCTCCCATTCTTCTCTGCAGATCCTCTCAACCTCTGTCAGGTTGGATGGGGAGCGTCACTGCACAGCTGTTTTCAGGTCTTTCCAGAGATGTTAGATTGGGTTCAAGTCCGGGCTCTGTCTGGGCCACTCAAGGACATTCAGAGATTTGTCCCGAAGCCACTCCTGCATTGACTTGGCTGTGTGCTTAGGGTCGTTGTCCTGTTGGAAAGTGAACCTTCACCCCAGTCTGAGGTCCTGAGCGCTCTGGAGCAGGTTTTCATCAAAGATCTCTCTGTACTTTGCGCCTTTCGTCTTTCCCTCGATCCTGACTAGTCTCCCAGTTGCTGCCCCTGAAAAACATCCCCGCAGCATGATGCTGCCACCACCATGCTTCACCGTATGGATGGTATTGGCCAGGTGATGAGCGGTGCCTGGTTTCCTCCAGACGTGACGCTTGGCATTCAGGCCAAAGAGTTCAATATTGGTTTCATCAGAACAGAGAATCTTGTTTCTCATGGTCTGAGAGTCCTTTAAGTGCCTTTTGGCAAACTCCAGGCGGGCTGTCATGTGCCTTTTACTGAGAAGTTGCTTCCGTCTGGCCACTCTATTCTAAAATAATTTAATCCATTTTAGAATAAGGCTGTAACGTAGCAAAATGTGGCAAATGGGGAGGGGTCTGAATACTTTCCCGATTGCACTGTATGTGGACACCCCTTCAAATTAGTGGATTTGGTTATTTCAGCCACACCTGTTTCAGACAGGTGTATAAAATCGAGCACACAGCCATGCAATCACCATAGACAAACATTGGCAGTAGAATGGCCTTAATGAAGAGCTCAGTGACCTTCAACGTGACACGGTCATAGGTTGCCACCTTTCCAACAAGTCAGTTAGTCAAATTTCTGCCATGCTAGAATTCCCCTAGTCAACTGTAAGTGCTGTTATTATGAGGTGGAAATGTCTAGGAGCAACAACAGCTCAGCCGCGAAGTGGTAGACCACACAAGCTCACAGAACGGGACAAAGTGCTGAAGCGCGTAGCGTGTAAAAATCGTCTGTCCTCAGTTGCAACACTCACTATAGAGTTCCAAACTGCCTCTGGAAGCAACATCAGCACAATCACTGTTAGGCTTCAGATGCACAATGTCAAGGGGTGCATTGCAAATGCCCATACGGCTAATGCCATCATACTGTAGTAGGCCTATGGCTGCATTGGCGTTGCATGCCATTATCAGCCGCAAAATGGGTTCACATGGCTGATATCCTGAAAAAAACGTGACAATCAAATAAAACTAATTGAGAGCGTACAACTGAACAAAAAGGTAAAAATTAGAGATATTCCTTTCCCCTCTTTATTGCAGGATTGTGAGCTGTAATTAATCAACATTGACACTAGTTAATCTTGAATAATAGTTTTAAGTTAACAATTAAAACAAGATGAAACACTTGACTTCAAAGAATCAACACTATTTCATATAATTTCAAAGTGTACACATACACTAGCGGTCAAAAGAGAACACCTACTCATTTTAGAACACCTACTCATTCAAGGGTTTTTCTTTATTTTTACTATTTTCTACATTGTAGAATAATAGTGAAGACATCAAAACTATGAAATAACACATATGGAATAATGTAGTAACCAATAAAGTGTTAAACAAATCTAAATATATTTTATATTTGAGATTCTTCAAATAGCCACCCTTTGCCTTGATGACAGCTATGCACACTCTTTGACTCAAATGAACTGCTAACGTAATGTTTGCTAGCTAGCTAACAGTGACTTTACAACTGGCCGGTTTATACATTGTGTGACCTTTTTGCTAATTTGCTAACATAAGTACACATATACTCCATGGTATAAAAGGATTTACCCTTATTCATTGGGACCTTTTCATCTGCAGACAGGGTTTCACGGCTCTCTGTATCTGAGGACAGAAAACATCACAAAGAAACAGGCTACATCATACATCATGTTGCTATATCTCTCTGTCCTCATAGTTTTTCTCGCTAGGAACTGGAACTGGAGAATCTTTTCATAATGTTCTCCCACAAAGGTACCTGCCCTATCCAGAGTAGCTTACTCTCCCTTCTCCGACAGCTGGAACTGCTAGCTAATCCTTTCACCCTCTTCCATGGCTGTTAGCTAGCTACCGAGCTACAAATGCATTTCAAGCTTGTGTTTTTAATTCACAATAATAAATACATCAGGATAGCTAACTAGCTAATATGAAGTTAGCTAGCTGGTGATATTTAATTCACTTGGCTAGCTATAGGTATGTAAAGTTACTGTTAGCTAGCTAGCAAACATTATGTTAGCAGTTCATTTGAGTTATCCTGCACATAAAGTTCCTGTAGCTATAATTTTCAAAACATATTTACTTACTTGAATAGGTTCTCCCACTGCCTCCGTTGTTTGGGTCCTTAGAAAAACGAAATAATGGGCAATCTTACCGAAGTTTCCATTGATAGCAAAACGCAGCCAGCCATGTGGACGATTGGAGGACTTCCACCAGACTGATTGGTCTTCCAACATGGCGCCTGTTGTGACTACTGTTGTTATTATTATTATTATTATTATTATTATTATTATTATTATTATTATTATTATTATTATTATTATTATAAAAAAAATGTTTTTAGTTAACACTTATTTTTCTTAAAACTGCATTGTTGGTTAAGGGCTTGTAAGTAAGCATTTCACTGTAAAGTCTACACCTGTTGTATTCGGTGCGTGTGACAAATACGATTTGATTTGATTTGCTTGATGATTTGTGACGCAACTGCAAGCCCTCTATAGTAAGCTGTGTTATGAGAAGAGACGATGCTCATCACAGGGATACAACTGAGTCCTTTGTGAAATGGTGTGAGGCCAATTACTTGGACCTGAATGTGCTGAAGACCAAGGAGTTAGTGGTAGGTTTAAGAGAAAAATTAAAATGTTTTTAATCCCATTTCTATTAATGGTGAAGAGAATGGTACTCTTGTGTGTAATAGTGTACAACACACTTAACTGGAAGGAGAACTCTCACAGTGTTTACAAAAAATACCAATCCAGACTGTACTTTTAAAGGAAGCTTAGATATTTTAATGTATGTGACAAAAGGCTTTGCATGTTCTATAGCAGTGTCCTGGCGAGTGTAGTTACCTATGCCATTGTGTGCTGGAAAGGGAATTTAGCTAAAGAGGACTTAAACAAGTTTGACAAAATCATCAAGAAAGCCAGTGCTACAATTGGCTGCAGCCTGGAATCAATGCAGGACATGTTCATAAAAAGGCTGCAAGCAAAAACACACATGATCATGGACAATGACACACACCCAATCCACAGCACTCTAATGCAACACAGTAGCAGGTTCATCCTGCCTAGAAGTTCCACAGAGAGGTTTAGACTGTCATTTTTACCCACAGCCATGAGGCTTTTTATCGAGTGTAATTGAGAAACTGTCTTCCTATTTAACAATGTTGTTGCTTGTTTTCCCCCAGAGTAGGGTAGAAAACAGCATTTGATTCAGACTTTTATGGATACTATGGTGCATTTCTGCCTTCATGTTTACATTTACATTTTTTTTTTTTACATTTTAGTCATTTAGCAGACGCTCTTATCCAGAGCGACTTACAGTTAGTGATTACATATATATATTTTTTTATACTGGCCCCCCGTGGGAATCGAACCCACAACCCTGGCGTTGCAAACGCCATGCTCTATCAACTGAGCTACATCCCTGCCGGCCATTCCCTCCCCTACCCTAGACGACGCTGGGCCAATTGTGCGCCGCCCATTAGTCTCCTGGTCGCGGCCGGCTGCGACAGAGCCTGGATTCGAACCAGGATCTCTAGTGGCACAGTTAGCACTGCGATGCAGTGCCTTAGACCACTGCGCCACTCAGGAGTAAGGAGTTCATGTGTCTTAATACTGTATTTGTTGTTGTTTATAATGTGTTGGTCATTGTTGCGTGTCCTGTTATTGTAAGTCATTGATGATGTATGCTGTGATAAAACAATTTCCCAAGTTGGGATTAATAAAGTAATACTCTACTCTCTACTCTACTCATAGCGCACTACGCTTTATTACGGGAGATAGGTATAGGCGATCACTGCATTCTGGATCAGAAAGTAGGCTGGCCCTGTCTGAAGTCTCATAGATTTAGGTTTACATTTTACATTTTAGTCATTTAGCAGACGCTCTTATCCGGAGTGACTTACAGTTAGTGCATTCATCTTAAGATAGCTAGGTGGCAAAACCACATACAGTGGGGGAAAAAAGTATTTAGTCAGCCACCAATTGTGCATGTTCTCCCACTTAAAAAGATGAGAGAGGCCTGTAATTTTCATCATAGGTACACGTCAACTATGACAGACAAAATGAGAAAAACAATTCCTGAAAATCACATTGTAGGATTTTTAATGAATTTATTTGCAAATTATGGTGGAAAATAAGTATTTGGTCAATAACAAAAGTTACTCAATACTTTGTTATATACCCTATGTTGGCAATGACACAGGTCAAACGTTTTCTGTAAGTCTTCACAAGGTTTTCACACACTGTTGCTGGTATTTTGGCCCATTCCTCCATGCAGATCTCCTCTAGAGCAGTGATGTTTTGGGGCTGTCGCTGGGCAACACGGACTTTCAACTCCCTCCAAAGATTTTCTATGGGGTTGTGATCTGGAGACTGGCTAGGCCACTCCAGGACCTAGAAATGCTTCTTACGAAGCCACTCCTTCGTTGCCCGGGCGGTGTGTTTGGGATCATTGTCATGCTGAAAGACCGAGCCACGTTTAATCTTCAATGCCCTTGATGATGGAAGGAGGTTTTCACTCAAAATCTCATGATACATGGCCCCATTCATTCTTTCCTTTACACGGATCAGTCGTCCTGGTCCCTTTGCAGAAAAACAGCCCCAAAGCATGATGTTTCCACCCCCATGCTTCACAGTAGGTATGGTGTTCTTTGGATGCAACTCAGCATTCTTTGTCCTCCAAACACGACGAGTTGAGTTTTTACCAAAAAGTTATATTTTGGTTTCATCTGACCATATGACATTCTCCCAATCCTCTTCTGGATCATCCAAATGCACTATAGCAAACTTCAGATGGGCCTGGACATGTACTGGCTTAAGCAGGGGGACACGTCTTGCACTGCAGGATTTGAGTCCCTGGAGGCGTAGTGTGTTACTGATGGTAGGCTTTGTTACTTTGGTCCCAGCTCTCTGCAGGTCATTCACTAGATCCCCCCATGTGGTACTGGGATTTTTGCTCACCGTTCTTGTGATCATTTTGACCCCACGGGGTGAGATCTTGCGTGGAGCCCCAGATCGAGGGAGATTATCAGTGGTCTTGTATGTCTTCCATTTCCTAATAATTGCTCCCACAGTTGATTTCTTCAAACCAAGCTGCTTACCTATTCCAGATTCAGTCTTCCCAGCCTGGTGCAGGTCTACAATTTTTATTTCTGGTGTCCTTTGACAGCTCTTTGGTCTTGGCCATAATGGAGTTTGGAGTGTGACTGTTTGAGGTTGTGGACAGGTGTCTTTTATACTGAGAACAAGTTCAAACAGGTGCCATTAATACAGGTAACGAGTGGAGGACAGAGGAGCCTCTTAAAGAAGAAGTTACAGGTCTGTGAGAGCCAGAAATCTTGCTTGTTTGTAGGTGACCAAATACTTATTTTCCACCATAATTTGCAAATAAATTCATAAAAAATCCTACAATGTGATTTTCTGGAGAAAAAAAATCTCAATTTGTCTGTCATAGTTGACGTGTACCTATGATGAAAATTACAGGCCTCTCTCATCTTTTTAAGTGGGAGAACTTGCACAATTGGTGGCTGACTAAATACTTTTTTCCCCCACTGTATCACAGTCATAGTCAGTACATTTTCCCACAATAAAGTAGCTTTCAGCAAAGTCAGATTGATGCATTGCACTCTTTTTGTTTATATAGCCCTTCTGCATAAACTTCTACTGTACCATACTTCATTGTTAACGTTTGAGATACCAGACTCGGTCTCAGGGGTGGCTAACTCTGGAGATCCTTGATTTTAGTTTTTTTGCACCTTGCTTGTGGATGGTCTCCAAGGCATTCTAAAGTTGGATGAATTGGTGCCTTTAGGGCAATTAAAACGCTGATTGAGGACCTTTTTACTGAAAAATGTGATTGTTTTCTATGATTGTGTTTAGTTTTTTGTGTATTGATGTGAATATTGATGTGAATATTGATGTGTATATGGATGTGTATAGTGAGGTGTGCAGTGTATATTAATCAGTGGCAGTCGGTGCTGTTTAAGATTAGGGAGGACGATTTGTTTTTTTTAATGAGTATGGCCTTATTTCTATTACAGCATATTGGATGACTGTCCTTCATATTCCATTCAACCAGCTCAATGTAACATCGATAGGTTTAGGCTACTACATGATACTCGAATTTGCCCTATATCCATCATGAGGTTGCTACAACTTAGCCTACAAATGAAAGTTTATAATGTAGTTGCACAGGTCAAGAGACACATTGGAGTAATCAAGGTGACACATTCAATAATGTAATTATTAGTCTAAACAGTTCCGTTTTGCAACTAAAATGAGAGTTTCTATTTGACAAATTCAGTCAGGTCCTTTCCCGTTTCATTCCGTTTGCTTCCGTTTAAGAAACGTTTTGCAAAAAAACCGGCAGAATGAATACACCCCTGATTAGCCTCACACACAGTTCACTTTCATAGCAGCCACATACAGCATCATTACTGTACTCGTTGTATAATTTCCTCTCACATCTATGTGCTCTCCTCCTCTCACTTTTTTTCCTTCGCTTGAGGACTTCAGTGTACAACACAATAGCTGTCTGTGACCAGGTGCAAAAACCTCTCCAAGCCAAACCTTCATACCATAACCGCTAACTGCTACACAGCCTACATCATTGTCACCATATTAACGTTATAGTCAACAAACTAGAACTAACACTTTAGTAAACCCACAATCCATGTGAACAATCACGCAGTACAGTGTAGAGCAAGCTGTTTAGCATTTACACCGGCAGGCTTACCTTGACTTGGAGAGTTGCAGCGTTGGATAGCCTTAGCCAGCTAGCTAACATAAATAGTATTCTTCTCTGTTTTGAGTCAGGTTGTTGAGTAACGTTAGGATAAATTAGCTGCATTAGCTAAGTAAGTAAAAGTTAAACTAAGAAGGAGAAAAAAATACAATGAAATATAGCTAGCTCTCTCTCTCTCTCTCTCTCTCTCTCTCTCTCTCTCTGTTGCTTCTCCTTGATTTTTGAAGATATGTATTTGGTCAAAACTGTTCAACCTATTGTCTTTCTCTTTGAGTCAACTACTCACAACACTTTATAAACTGCAGTGCTTGTTAGCTGTAGCTTATGCTTTCAGTAATAGATTCATTATCTGATCCTTGATTGGATGGACAACATGTCAGTTCATACAGCAAGAGCTCTGATAGGTTGGAGGATGTCCTCCAGAAGTAATCATAATTACTATTGAAGGGGGTGAGAACCATGAGCCTCCTAGGTTTTGTATTGAAGTCAATGTTCCCAGAGGAGGACAGAAAATAGCTTTGCTACCCTAGAGTGCTGTTGAGGCTAATGTATACCATTGCTAAACAGTGTGTTTCAGTCAGTTATTTGGTGATGTGAATATATTTAGTATAGTTTTATCTAAAAACGATATGTTTTTTAATGTTTCACTATTTTAAATTTTTCTGAAATTCACTGAGTAGGATGGTCCTCCTCTTCCTCCTCTGAGGTGCCTCCTGTATTGATGTGTATTGATGTGTATGCAGGGCTCATCTGTGAGCGAGACCTGGGTCTGAGCATGACTCCCTGTTGAAATAAAGGTTAAATAAAAATACTTCAATTCAAATTCAAGAATTGATGAGGCATTCTCTATTCAAATCTGAATTCAATTCTGAATTGTGTGTTTGTGTGTGTGTGTGTTTGCGCGTGTGTATTTGTACTCGTACATGTCTTCGTGTGTGTTTGGGTGTGTGTTTGTGTTTACATTTGTGCAAGTGTCTGTGTGTGTGTGTGTGTTTGTACTAACTGGTGTGTGTGTGTGTGTGTGTGTGTGCAGGGCCTGCTGAAAGTTGCGATTGACAACGCGCGGGCCCAGGAGAAGCAGGTGCAGCTGGAGAAGACGGAGCTAAAGATGGAGCTGTTCAGGGAAAGAGAGCTCCGGGAGACCCTAGAGAAACAGCTCGCTATCGAACAGAAGAACAGAGGTACGGACTGAGAGAGGGTGCGTGTGTGTGTGTCTGTGGTTTGACAGAGGTATGCATGCTTCAGAGCTCATTAAAACACTTTAACACACACATCTAAATAATGAACATGGTCAAACATACATAAGAAAACTGCTGTGTGTTTCTGTGCCACTGCTTCCAATGAACCACTTAGTATTGTCCCCCACCACTGCGAGGGATCAGCTAATTATGGATACATATTGAATTATCGAAATGAATGATTCATCATCATTCTAAACAAAAGTGACACAAATAAAACTTAAGTTAACACGCTTGTGTTATATAAAGTGCTGTGCAAATTTAATAAAATACTCTATTATTTAATGAGCCAATTACATAAAACAATTTTCTAAGTCCCTCCAGCAGTTTGCTGCTTTGAATTCAATATAATTTGCTAAGAATTCAGGCAAAGTGTAATTTCCAGCACAAGTGTTCTCAATCTCCCTTTGACATCAATTCATGATTTTGAGCGAGTGTCCCATGATAGAATTTCAGGCAAAATGTTACCTTAAAAACATCTTACATTTTCCGCAAAGTGCAAACTCAGTTTCAACTCTGTTGTTTGCCACATGTTTCTGCCCTGTAGTTTTGTCAAGTTTCTCTTGTCTTTTACCACAATGGCCACTTGCCAAGTCTTTGTAAATAACAATTTATTCCTAATTGACTTGCTTGGATAGAAAAGGGTTAAATAAAAGTAGTTTGATACATTTGTCCTTTTCTTTCTTTTCCCTCAGCAATAATCCAGAAGCGCTTGAAGAAGGAGAAGAAGGCTAAGAGGAAACTTCAGGAAGCTCTGGAGTACGAGTCCAAGAGGAGGGAGCAGGCCGAGCAGTCCCTTAAACCGCCCTCATGCTCAGAAGGCCTGCGCTCACTCAATGGTTAGTTGTGTTTTTTATTAACTGTTTATGTTACACTCTACTTAAAAATCAAATCAATCTTTATTTAAAGTGCATTTAAAATCGCAACACACTTTACAATGAAACAAAAAAGAATGGAGGAGATAAGAGAAACAGACAGCAGCAGTAAAGTAAAAATAGTGTCTAAAATAAAAAAAATAAAAAAAACTTTCATGTATCCATATGTTTTCTGTATGTATTTCACAGTTTGCAGCAAATACATTTTCTACTTGGGGATCATATAGTGCTGTACTGTACTGTACTGTCCTGTACTGTAGTGCATTGTACTCCACTGTACTGTACTGGACTGTACTCTCCTCTCCTCTCCTCTTCCCTCCTCTCCTTTGCTTTGAGCCCTAGCTAAAGACACAATAGATTGCAGTTACACTCAATCACAGTGTTGTGGTAAGAACTCACATAGTGTTATTGAGTTATTGTCTTTACATTTTGTAAGTTAGAGTAAGCTAAATCATGGTGCAGCAGGGCATCTGACTGTTGAATCATTTAACGTGTTATTGTATCCATTCTTTTTCAAATAAACAAGTGAAATATTGTTTTTCACTTACAGCCAATTGAGTTTTTCTGTGAAAACTTTTAGTGTGGCTGCTCCATGTGAAGGATGTTTAACAGCAGTTCTGTTCTATCCCTCTGCTCTCTCAGACTCACTGACCCCAGAGACGGAGAGTGACCGCAGCGCTGGAAGAACAGATGCTGAGAGGACAATACAAGGTACATGAACCTGAGGAGAACATAAATCTCTCTCTCTCTCTCTCTCTCTCTCTCTCTCTCTCTCTCTCTCTCTCTCTCTCTCTCTCTCTCTCTCTCTCTCTCTCTCTCTCTCTCTCTCTCTCTCTCTCTCTCTCTCTCTCTGTCTTTCTCTCTCTCACTCTCTTTCTCTCTCTCTCTCTCTTCCTGTTTCACTCCCTCTCTCGCTCTTCTCTCACTTCATCTCTCTATTTATCATTCTTCATCTGTCTGCCCCCCTTTCTCCTTCTCTATTTGAGCATTAGTGTAACTAACAGCTTGCCATCTGGGGCACAGCACTGGGTCAAGATCGCATGGCCTTCACCAGACATAATATTAGTATTTTATTATAGGGAGGGAAGTATGGCACTCACATATGCCATGAACAGTTTGGATTGACTGTTTAGATTTTTCCAAGCAGGAAGGTTTTTGCGTAACCTAAAAATAAATCAATAAATCATAATCATAAGTGTTGTTAAAGGAGAGATATGGTTTTAGACTGTAAATGACTGCACCTTTTAATGCTGGGAATGATACAAGGTGTGTGTGTGTGTGTGTTTGTGTTTTTAACCTTTATTTAAGCAGGGGTCATGCTGAGACCATGGTCTCTTTCGCAGATGAGCCCTGCATGAATACACAAATAATAAATAATAATAATAACCAATACATACACATCATTTACACAATACATGAAAAGCAAATACAAAAAATACATCTATCTACGAGACTTCAAGGAGGGCCAGCCAACTTTCTGATACAAAATGTGTACTGAACCTATCGCCCGTATTAAAGCTCAATGTGCTATGATAAACTGCGTCAAATGGCTTCAATACAGTGGCAGCTGCATTCATATAGACGATATCCCCATAGTCAATAACCGGAATGACTGTTGACTGAATTATTTGTTTTCTACTATTTAACGAGACAGGAGCTGTTCCTATATAAAAAGCCTATTTTAATTCTTAAATTCTTAACTAACAGTATTAATTTTATGAACAGTCTTCTCTGCCTGGATCTGAATGAAGATTCCAATAACTTTTGTTACAGTAAACTAGGGTTAAAGGGGTAATAAGAAGAGATATAATACTACATTGAAAGTATCAGCACGTATAAGTCAATTTCAGTGACAAGTAGGTGTGTGTGTGTGTGTGTGTGTGTGTGTGTGTGTGTGTGTGTGTGTGTGTGTGTGTGTGTGTGTGTGTGCACGCACTTGTAAGCGTGCATGCGTGTCTGTGTACATGCACCCGTGTGTGTACTGTAAGTGCATAGTGTATATGACTTGTTTGTTTACCTCTTAAGATCCACTTTATTTTATGAATAAGCTCTGTTACAGTATGTGCATTTTAATGGCTTGTTTGTTTGTTTGCCTTGTGGGGTCTCATGGAGGAAGGAGGGGGTGGTGATAACTTCTGAAGACTATCCACCGTCTGGGTTGCATCCCAAATGGCACTCTATTCCCTTTGTAGTGCACTACTTTTGACTAGGGCACATAGGGCCCTCATCAAAAGTAGTGCACTACGTAGGGAAGAGAGTGCCATTTGGGATGCAGCCCCAGACGGTGGATAGTCTTCAGAAGTTATCACCACCCCCTCCTTCTTCCACGAGAGGAAGTCTGTTTACCCAAGAACACGACACCTCTCAGTTCTTCATAAGTATCATAACGTCTTCCTCTAATAATCCCCAACAGCGTCTCCCCTCTCTTCCTTTCCCTCTCCTCCCTATCATCACCGCTTTATCACTGACAGAAGTCTCAATTTTCCCTGTAAAATACAAAGATTACACAGTAAATCTGTGATGAGGTGTGAATGAAGGAGTCAGGCGCAGGAGGTAAAACACCAAAGTCCAGAGTTGATTCCGTTTACATAAATAAAACGCACCAAGCGTCAAAACGAAACTATCACAAGGGAAATATTCCACCTTGGCAATAACAAATGGAAGAGTAGCTCAACCGAGCTACTCGCTCTCACAATGAAATCCCTCACAAAGAAAAGGGGAACAGAGGGAACACTTATACACAGACTAATTAGGGGATGAGCACCAGGTGTGTGTGATTGACAAGACAAGACATGACAAGTGGAGTGATGAGAATGGGATCGGCAGTAGCTAGTAAGCCGGTGACGACGAACGCCGAAACCTGCCTGAACAAGGAGGGGAGGCAGCCTCGGCGGAAGTCGTGACAAAATCACTATGAAGTTTGGAGAGATGTGAAAAGGGTTGCTGTCCAAAAAAGGTCAACCATATGTCATAATTTCACCAAAAATATTTACTTCTGGATAGAGAACATTTATAGTCCCCCATTTCATACTAAATTAGTATATTAAGTGTCCTTAATTTGAAATTGGAAAATTGTAGATTTACATTAAACAGCACTTTATAGTTTAATTGTTATACTGTATTAACTGGAGGCTTAACTTTTCACACTTCCTTATTATATTGCATTACCATTTTCTTTGTATGTGATCAGAAACATAGCTTTGTCATTGCCATGTAGCAACCATTACCATGGTACATTGTCATAGACACTAAAGATACATATTTTCTCTCATGTTCAGATACAATTTGGCTATATAGCAGATGCCTTACTCACAGTTGAATAATATATAATAATATGATAACGATGATACAATAATATATCATATGCTATAGTGTAGCTATGAAGTGTGTCATTTCTAGGACTCACAATGCCAGTGATAATGGCCTTGGAGAATAGACTCAGGAGGAGGTCGTGTTAACACGGAACAATGTGTGCTTTTGTTAAACTAGATCGCCATTTGTCTGTCACCCATGACTCCTCTGCTCTCCTCTCCTCTGCTACCAGCCTAGTATACAGTAATTACCCTCAAAGGCAAAACAATCATGTTGATAAATTACACAAGCAAAGAAGACGCGGAAAAAAACACCCAACCCTATCACATGGATAAAAGCCAAGAGAAATGTATGTTGTATTTTCATCTCACAACTCAGCCGAGGGCGAGAAAGAGAGACCAAAAATTACAAGAGCATAATTGTACAGAGAACTCATTATTTATATTTGTCTTTTGTCACACTTCTCTAATTCTGAGATATTAACACAATCTGTGTCTATTAATTGCTTTTGCAGTGTTTTTTAAATTGGTTCCAAGAGTGAGCTCTGGCTGTTTTAGCAGCTAGCAGGCAGCCGTGCTACTGGGACTGCAGCTCTCTCCTGACTTTAACGCCATGGCGACGGAGTGCACATAAATATCGTTCCCAGTATCTCCTCTTTGGTTCCCGCCTGCTTGCCCTTCGATGTGTTCGGCAAGTTTACACGACCCTGCGCTGGGACATAAAGTTATTTGTTGCGAGATTAAACATCCAAACCGTTAAAGTGAAATTACAATTAAATGAATGAATGTCAGTGAAGCAAAAAATACCGTAATTAATGGATCCCTTAATTGTCTTCATAAAATATTTGCATGGGCATATTTTGCATAATTTACATGTATTAATTAATCTTTCAAAGGAATTTAATGCTGAGAGAAGCACAAAAAATCTCTGTTTTATTTGGCATCTAATAAAATATTTATCCTCTTTAATGAACTTTTCATCTTAATTTGAATATAAAAATGGCTAAAGTTCTTTACATTTTTTAATGAGGCTTTCTTTCATAAAACAACGTGTCAAGACGTCACCGATTTTTCTCACTCAAAAATGTAAATCAGTATGTTTCAACATTTGCAGTAATATTGCAAACTGGAGGCGGTGGAAGTTATTTAAAACAGAACGAAGAAGCTCCACCAATTTGTTTGCCCAAATTGAAAATGGTGTCTCAACAATTTCTGAGAGAACCTTGTGTCAAAAATGTATTTCTTAATCCTTTCCTGAACATTCTATTTTTGAGCATTGTGATGGTTTGAACACTACAATGCCTGATATGTTACTTCACAACTTATCGAAAGTGATCGTCAGCCACACTTTCGCCCACCCTTACCATATTCACTATCGTCCCTATAAACAGCTGTCAAGGTGAAGCCGATCAGACAGACAGGCAGGCAGACAGACATACATTCAGACAGACAGGCAGAGAGACAGACAGAGAAAGGTGGCATACATGGCATCTCATCTCGCCTGGCTTTGGCTGTGGTGGCGGTGGCACCACCATGGAGGTGCCTGATTTCCCCACCCTATACTTTCATCCCCACCCACTCCTTCCAACCACCACCACCTTCCTCTATCCCTTTTAGTTTTAGCCCTTTGCATTCACACTGTAGTTACTTTTACACATAACTCTGCAATGTTGCTTGAATAGAGGCAGCCAGAGTGCAATGCCTCAGAGACCCACGGCAGTGCCGGATAATTAGCCCCTGGGTTTGTCTCCCCCTCCCACATTCCCACAACAAGCCTTTGCCATTTTTCCATCCAGCTTTTTATACACATACAGCACACTGATTCATCGATGACAGAAGCCTGGGTGGTTAGGTACATGGTGCAGTGATGGTTGCTGTCCTATCATAATGTGTACATTGATTGTGAGATTTAGGCGAGAACGTGTACTAATCCAAAATGTTGATGGCGGAAGGTTGTCATCGTATTGTATTGCATTTTTCGTATAGAAACAGAGGCTCTTCTGAGTCATATATGGCTTAAAATATTGCCAGTGTGCCATGGGCCTTAAAATGGTTCAATAGTGAGATTACAGAATATCAATAAATGTGAATGAAGTGTTTGTGATAGTAACCAACTATGGGCACAGTATGTCACGAGAACTCTGTAAATCGCTTGAAAGCCTCGAACAAACATACCGTTTCCACCCCGATGTCTCTCTATGTCTCGGGTGTGACATTGTGTCATGTCTGACTGCCAAGTAGCAACACATCACTTTCCTCAAGCTGTCACCGCTTTAAGTCTTTTGGTGTGCTTTTCCCTTTTAAATTGCATTATTTAGGTCCACTACAAGAGAGAGGAAAGGGCTGCTTAAAGCACAGTAATATGAGGGTAATAAACGTCACACCCCTGAGCTGCGCTTCACAGATGCTTTTACCAGCCCTGCATCGGAGGCAGCGCTGCTCGCTTGGGCTTACCACTAAGACATGAGTGTTCTTTAAAAATGGACAAAGCTCGTTAGGGCTCTTCCTTTTTCAATAAACACTCCTTCCATACATGAAGTGTCATTTGTAAAGCGCTTTACATCATAAGTGCAATATTATGTTCAAACAAGCATGCCAGTTGAGATGTCTTAAACACATTAGACGTGCAATTGTGCAGGCAGTGTTGAATATCGCGGTTCCTCATACGATTTTCCTTTTGTCAATGATTAAATATGTAGCCAGTTGTATTGGCCTGGTTTTACTTCCCTATTTTAATTCATGAGACAGAGAAACTCTGGCATAAGGAGTCTCTTCAACTGCTACTGCTCGATTCCGCAGCTTGATCCAACAGATCGTGCAAATCATTTAAGCAACAATTATAGACTTGACGTTGTAGGACAAACAATATTCATATCTGTTGTTAAATCTACAATTGTGAGTGCCCAGCAAATAGGGACATTGGAAGTTTATTGGATAGGAGTAGTTCCATGTGTGCTGGAAGATTTCAGATCGTATTTTCAGATGTTTTTCCAGATTTTGTCAAATCAGAATACACCTCTTCAAACATTTAATGTATCATTATTAAGTTAGTAGTCTCTTTAGACAGACAGGTTGCCTCCCACAATGTACCAATGCTCCAGCTTAAAAGTCTGTAGAAGTTCCGGCATCAGTTGGGACAGATTCGGAAATGGGATGTGGTAACATCACTGCCGTATGCACTCAAAAAATTATAATTACGCTTTGAAATGTCCAAGAGAATCTAACATCCTCCCCAGACCTGGTGCTCTTGCTCCTAGGTCTGCGTTTCCAAGACTATTCAGTTAGCTTATTGTGGGGAAACCTCACACAAGCTGGCAGCCAGTGTGTGTTATTGTGGACGGTAAGAATAGAGCTAAACACCATATGTCCAGGTTGAGTCAGCATGGCCAGAACACTATTGCTAATCCCTTTCTCCTTTGTATTTTTTTTCTTCAGATGGAAGACTGTTCTTGAAAACCACAGTGATGTACTGATAAGAAGATGATGAGGAGAGCTAAAGGGGAAATAATCCCATGAAGATTCTCAAGAGCCCTTATCCAGGCAGATTTAGTAGCAGAAACAGGTCTCACTGTGTGTACTGTAACAGTTCAATGGAAGTGTGTTTGGCCAAACGCCAGAGAAGGGTTGTGTCTGAATGTAGAATTAGAATACTTTTTCTCACAGATATCAACATAATATAGTCGCTAAAGCAGGTTTTGATGCATTGAGGTTGGTTGTTTTCTAAGGATAAAGACATTTTTAGCACAGTATAAATGTACCAAGGGGTACACTGTTGGTAATATCTCAAATAAATTCACAGTACTGAAGACTTTTTATACTGTATTTCAACCAGCGAGAAAGCTTTGAACATGGTCAGACTCAGAGGTTTTGTTTTGTATTTCAAGTTTAATTCCAAGATGTTAAAAAATATAAAGCTTGGAAAGAACCTGTGAAAAAATATATAATTTATCTGTATGTTGATCAAAAGAGACGACTGAGATTTGATTTTAATGTTTTCTAAATTAGAAGAAAATACTATCAAGTTTCCTTTTTACTATTGTTGTATATACCCGAACTGATGATAATGATAGGATAACTCACTCTATCAAAAGCCGACTTGATTAATATGTTATATGTATATAAAGTTAAGAGGTGGTATTTGGTATGCAGTAGATCTATTAGGAAGACAATACCGACATTTACACTACCGGTTAAACGTTTTAGAACACCTCCACATTCAAGGGTTTTTCTTTATTTTTACAATTTTCTACATTGTAGAATAATAGTGAAGACATCAAAACGATGAAATAACACGTGGAATCATGTTTTAACCAAAAAAGTGTTAAACAAATACAAATATATTTGAGATTTGAGATTCTTCAAATAGCCACCCTTTGCCTTGATGACAGCTTTGCACACTCTTGGCATTCTCTCAACCAGCTTCACCTGGAATGCTTTTTCAACAGTCTTGAAGGAGTTCCCACATATGCTGAGCACTTGTTGGCTGCTTTCGCTTCACTCTGCGGTCCAACTCATCCCAAACCATCTCAATTTGGTTGAGGTTGGGGGATTGTGGAGGCCAGGTCAACTGATGAAGCACTCCATCACTCTCCTTCTTGGTAAAGTAGCCCTTACACAGCATGGAGGTGTGTTGGGTCATTGTCCTGTTGAAAAACAAATGATAGTCCCACAAAGCCCAAACCAGATGGGATGGCGCATCACTGCTGAATGCTGTGGTAGCCATGCTGGTTAAGTATGCCTTGAATTCTAAATAAATCACAGACAGTGTCACCAGCAAAGCACCCCCACACCATAACACCTCCTTCGCCATTCTTTACGGTGGGAAATACACATGTGGAGATTATCCGTTCACCCACACCGCGTCTCACAAAGACACTGCAGTTGGAACCAAAAATCTCCAATTTGGACTCCAGACCAAAGGACACATTTCCACTGGTCTAAGTACCATTGCCCGTGTTTCTTGGCCCAAGCAAGTCTCTTCTTTTTATATGTGTCCTTTAGTAGAGGTTTCTTTGCAGCAATTCGACTATGAAGGCCTGATTCACACAGTCTCCTCTGAACAGTTGATGTTGAGATGTGTCTGTTACTTGAACTCTGTGAAGCATTTATTTGGGCTCCAATTTCTGAGGCTGGTAACTCTAATGAACTTATCCTCTGCAGCAGAGGTAACTATGGGTCTTCCATAGTTCCATAGTTTTACAAAATAGGGCTATCTTCACAACACAACTGATTTGCTCAAACGCATAAAGAAGGAAAGAAATTCCACAAATTAACTTTTAAAAAGGCACACCTGTTAATTGAAATGCATTCCAGGTGACTACCTCATGAAGCAGGTTGAGATAATGCCAAGAGTGTGCAAAGCTGTCATCAAGGCAAAGGGTGGCTATTTGAAGAATCTCAAATATAAAATATATTTTTTGATTTGTTTAACACTTCTTTGGTTACTATATGATTCCATATGTGTTATTTCATAGTTTCGATGTCTTTACTATTATTCTACAATGTAGAAAATAGTAAAAATTAAGAAAAACCCTTGAATGAGTAGCTGTTCTAAAACTTTTGACCGGTAGTGTATATGAATTTATAGTTCGTTTTTGTTTAATTTCTGAGCCATCATTGTTTCAAATAGCTGCCATTTTGGTGAGAAAGCATGCAGGCATGTAAATGTTTGTCCTGGAATTATGATATTTAAATCCTATATTGTGCTAAACAAATACGTAGGGTTGATTCACTTTAGCCCAACTGATTTCGAAAATGTACACCTAAAATATTTGCTTTCCAATGGCAACTTTTGCTGTCAATAGTAACCCTTTGCAACAGGTAATAATGTTTTTTATTTAAACACTTTTTTTAAGCCAGTTTCCCAGACACATTTGTTCCTAATGTGTGGCTATTAACTTGTTACATGGACTGTTGGTAATCGCATATTATCACTTGGTAATGAATCTCCTCTTTCAAGACAATTTATTCAGAAGTCACATACAAATATAGGATCTTAATTTGACCAGTTTCCCACTGCAGGAAAATAATCCTGCAGCAACAGGAAATGTGAATTATTGTGTGGATTAAAATTAATGGACATTTTTGTATGGGGTTGATACAGTTTTTGTTAGTGCAAATCAAGTCGGAAATTTTAAAGTGGAAATTTAGAACTTTAGAATACTTTTTAAACTTCAAAGACACTACAAGTTTGCATTTCATGCTGTGCAGGGTGATCAAATTAAGATCCTACATGTGTACAGATAATGCACCTGATAGAATGACTATAGGAAACAATTAGCCGACCCTCTCCGTTGTAGAATATTTGTTTCAAAACTCAAGCAGTACAGTATGTTAATGCCATCATGATGCAGCAAAAATAATACATTTTACTTTATGGAGAGATGTGCTTCATAGTTTTGCACATCAGGTGAGTCAACTCCAATGCAGTATGTATGAGTTAATTCCCGAGACAGGAGCTGATTTATGTCATGTACTGTAACAGGAACAGGCTATGTGTTTGAAAAAATGTAAGGAAAAGAATGTCCCATGTTCACACTTTATTTTATTTTGAAAGTTTGTTGAGATGGAGTTTGTAGGTTTGTTTGTCGCTACTAACTTACATATAGCTACGCATAGCACCCTTCATTGTACTTCAACTTTCAATAAACTTCAAATGTTGATGATAACCAATGTGAGTTAATTGAGTTTATTTTGGACCTGATTCAATTTAACCTGCACAGTAGATACCACACCATTTTACTTTTCATTTGTACAAAACCAAAATACAGGCAGAACCTGCACCAAGACAGTAGAAGTAGATGTGTTGATAGCGTCACAATATTTCTCTGCATGGGCTATTAATATTGTAACGACCTTAACCCAACACCTAGCGGACCTCTTGGCATAATGGTTAAGGTGTTATATTGGCAGTCGCTGAACCCGGGTTTAAGTTCCAGTCGGGGCTACCGCCCCCCGAATTTGCTACATTGGTGTCACAAGTGGGATGGCGCCCGTGAGGCCATTGGAAAGGTGTGTCCACGTGAGGGACATGGTTTAGAGAAGTGCGGGACACGCTCTCCTAAAGGAAGGGAGTAATGTAGCAACCTTAACCCAACACTTAGCAACTTCATCAACAGTTTCGGTCCTCTCGGCGCAATGGTTAAGGTGTTAGCTTGACAGTCACTGGACCCGGGTTCGACTCGTTACAATATTGTATACCTTTCAAAAGGTGCGGAATTATGGGAAATTACTCTACATTTAAGAATATTTCAATTTTTAAGCATATAACAATTTCATATACAACAAATCAAATAGAATTCCGGATCAAAAAGAAAATGGAAAATAAGCAAAGTGTGCCTTGTTCATTAATCAGTATCATCACAATCCAATTCCATGTATTCAGTAAAAAGGCTGGTCTGCTCATAGGTTTGTATAGACTTTTCATCGGCAAGCAGGAACATAATCCCCAATAGAAATAAGGAAAGGTGAATACAGTGGAGGAACACAAATAATATGAACATATAGGCCCCAACCCATATAGGCCCCAACCCACTGTGATGCAGTGGTCTAAGGCACTGCATCGCAGTGATATACGGTGCCACTAGAGATCCTGGTTCGAATCCAGGCTCTGTCGCAGCCGGCCGCGACCGGGAGACTCATGGGCGGCGCACAATTGGCCCAGCGTCGTCCAGGGTAGAGGAGGGAATGGCCGGCAGGGATGTAGCTCAGTTGATAGAGCATGGTGTTTGCAACGCCAGGGTTGTGGGTTCGATTCCCACGGGGGGCCAGTATAAAAAAAATATGTATTCATTAACTGTAAGTCGCTCTGGATAAGAGCGTCTGCTAAATGACTAAAATGTAAATGTAAAGCAAGGCTTTCAAAAGGCATTTCAGACAATCAGATTGTTATTTTGGTCCGAATAGAATGGAGTCATTCAGTGCATTCAAGTGCGTGTGCCACGGCAAATGTTCTTCAAAATACGACAAACATAGTCTCATTCTCTTCAGGACAACTCAGGGTATAACGCATGTTGTCCTTGTAACTGTGGATAAAACATAGCGATCTTAAACGTTGATATTGTAAATGACATGAGTTTTCAAATATGGAAACATGAAGTGCAGATTTGGACTCGGATGTGTTTTGCTTGTATAACATCAAAGCGGTTTTTTATTATACTCAGCGTCTCATCTTTCAGAACACATTGACTCCTCTCGATTTACACCCTTTTCCTCACTTAGACAACATAAAAAGTGCGAAAGTAGCCCAATTAGCGGGACGGATGGGGGCATCTTCTTGTCGCGCTGTGCTCAAGTTTATAACGGCTGTCAGTCAAAACCCATACAGCGCTGCGAAGCAGATAGCATGTTACTGTACAGCCACTGCTTTCCAATTTAGGCACTTATCAATGTCAATCTCTTTTTTTTTTTTTTTTTGTGTTTTATATTCATAGTGTTACCCTATAATATAATATGTGTAAATGAGGATCAGACCAGGCTCCTTTAAAATGTAAATACATTATTTCATGTGTTAAAGTGCATTAAACTAATTCAAAATATTAAGCCCTAAAATGAACAACTGCCTTTGTACTTCCCCTTTCAGCAAATTATACATGGAATCATGACGCTGAACCCACCATTTGTAGATGTTTATTCCTTACAACTGGGATGCATACAGCTTAATGTTACATTGGGGTTGTAATATTTGTCACGCTTTATAATATAACTAAATTAGACATTTTAAAATGATACAGTATAATGGTTCTCAAGTTAATTTTGTTCAGTCACATTTAAATTATAACCTGCCATCATTGCAGTTTCTTCCTAAAAACCACCAAATCACTTTCCACACCTGGCATTAGAGTACATAGAGCCCTTATAGTACATCTTTACTAAGATAGAAAAAACAATATGAGCTTTAACTGTGCTGTTCCACTGGCGGAACGATATGATTCCACATTGATATATAATCAAACCTCTTCAATGGTATACCAGTAGTTTTCATCATCACGTTCTTCAGGGAATCTATTATAATCAGCTTCATGATCGAATATTGAACGGTCACTATCATTGTCTATAAAATTCTTAATCGTCTTCAGAATCATATTTGTAATTTTTTACATCATCTTCTTTGTCTACAGAGGTCTTCACTGGGAACATCCTCAGTGGGTGGACTTTACACCTATTAAGAAAAAAAGGAAAGACTCTCTCAGTGAACTTGTGTATGAACCTGTGTAGATGTTTATAATAATCAGCGTCATACAATTACAGCATACTTCTGTCCTAGTCTAGCCGATTAAACTCAACGCCACGATTTACTAGTGTGGGCGGACTGGAGCTCTGACGTCACATAAAATTGAATTTTTATTTTAAAAAAACTACTGATTTCAGCACCCAAAGAATTGCCTCAATTGTAATTGTGCCTATTCTTCGGGTGCGCCCATAATTGTAATTGCAGGCTATTCTTTGGGTGCTGAAATCAGTAGTTTTTGAAAAAAAGTACATTTTATGTGACGTCTGAGCTCCAGTCCGCCCACACCAGTCACCCCCCAACTCCATCGTAAATCGTGGAGTTGGGTTTAGTTGGCTAGTCCCAGTCCAGCTGCCCTCTGATCCTTAAGGGTTTCTGTCCCACTGTAAGGTGAGTGGCTGATCCTACTGGGGAATGTGTATCGTATTCACCAATGAATCGTAATTGCCAGTACCCACTCTCTACTTCTCCCTGTCCTCTGGACAGACTCTGTCATCACACCCAGTGACCATAGAGTACTGTCCCCAACCTCAATGTCCCAGCTGTGTGTCCCGGATCAAAGCCCTCAGAGCCCAGGACCATTGTAAAGGTATCAAACCTTTCTGGGTCATCAGGAAGATGCTGTGTCTTATTAATCTCATCATTACTGTCTTCATCACTGTCTCACGCTGGTCAGATCCTCAGACAGGATGAGAAGTGGTTGGGAAGTGTTGGGGTCCAGAATCAAGGGCGTGTAGGTCCCAATCTCATTAATCTTCTCCCAGACTCTAAACTGCAGCTTGCCCAAGTGTTTGGCCACACACTGGACGAAAGGGTCGATATCACAGGATATCTTGTCAATTACGTGACTTCCGTCTCGCTTCCGCATTGTCTCCGTGCTGCTGTGCTGTTTGTTGCTACTTGGCTACCTGCCAAACTATTCACGTTTTACTTTTAATAAACGTTTAATCAATCTCTGTGTTCAACAAATTTACCAACTTTTTATTTTGTCCTCACTCATCTTTTTTTCGTTAAACTTTTTCACCCCGGACGTTTTATCCCGAGACAGAAGAGTCATTTTCCTGTGCGTTTTAGCTGCCAATTTTACTTTATTTTCCTTTTTTCCATCGCAACTTTTTTCCCTTATTCAACTTTTTCACTCCGGACGCTTTATCTGGACATGGTTTGTCAACATCTTCAACAGCCGAAGCTAAGTAGTAACATTAACATGATGTCTTCTAATTGCAGTCGCTGTACTCATAATATACAGGAGAACGATCGCCTTACGGCGAGAATAGCTGTGCTACAAGCCCAGCTTCAGACGCAATCGTTAGGCAAGGGTAATTTCAGTGTAGGAAAGGAAGAAACAGCGTCTGTGCCACCAGTAAGTACAGACAGTAACGTTAGTATAAATCCCCCGCACAGTCCCCGCAGCCGGACAACTTTCTCATGGCTTCTGGAGGGAAATACTGTTGGAATGCTCAACCGGTGTCGCTCATTCAGCCGACAGAAACCTTCAACCGGTTTTCCCCATTATGTAGCGAGTCGGAGTCTGAGTCTGAGTCTTCTCTTGTCTCTACTCCTCCCGTTACGGGGTCTGAGACGCCGAAGGCTCCCACCATTAGCTCTGACAAATTGAAAACCCTAGTCATTGGCGACTCCATTACCCGCAGTATTAGACTTAAAACGAATCACCCAGCGATCATACACTGTTTACCAGGGGGCAGGGCTACCGACGTTAAGGCTAATCTAAAGATGGTGCTGGCTAAAGCTAAAACTGGCGAGTGTAGAGAGTATAGAGATATTGTTATCCACGTCGGCACCAACGATGTTAGGATGAAACAGTCAAAGGTCACCAAGTGCAACATAGCTTCAGCTTGTAAATCAGCTAGAAAGATGTGTCGGCATCGAGTAATTGTCTCTGGCCCCCTCCCAGTTAGGGGAAGTGACGAGCTCTACAGCAGAGTCTCAGCACTCAATCGCTGGTTGAAAACTGTTTTCTGCCCCTCCCAAAAGATAACATTTGTGGATAATTGGCCCTCTTTCTGGGACTCACCCACAAACAGGACCAAGCCTGACCTGCTGAGGAGTGACGGACTCCATCCTAGCTGGAGGGGTGCTCTCCTCTTATCTACCAACATAGATAGGGCTCTAACTCCTCTAGCCCCACAGTGAAATAGGGTGCAGGCCAGGCAGCAGGCTGTTAGCCAACCTGCCAGCTTAGTGGAGTCTGCCAATAGCATAGTCAGTGTAGTCAGCTCAGCCATACCCATTGAGACTGTGTCTGTGCCTCGACCTAGGTTGGGCAAAACTAAACATGGCGGTGTTCACCCTAGCAATCTTATTAGGATAAAGACCTCCTCCATTCCTGCCATTATTGAAAGAGATCGTGATACCTCACATCTCAAAATAGGGTTACTTAATGTTAGATCCCTCACTTCAAAGGCAGTCATAGTCAATGAACTAATCACTGATCATAATCTTGATGTGATTGGCCTGACTGAAACATGGCTTAAGCCTGATGAATTTGCTGTGTTAAATGAGGCCTCACCTCCTGGTTACACTAGTGACCATATTCCCGTGCATCCCGCAAAGGCGGAGGTGTTGCTAACATTTACGATAGCAAATTTCAATTTACAAAAAAAAAATGGCGTTTTCATCTTTTGAGCTTCTAGTCATGAAATCTATGCAGCCTACTCAATCACTTTTTATAGCTACTGTTTACAGGCCTCCTGGGCCATATACAGCGTTCCTCTCTGAGTTTCCTGAATTCCTATCAGACCTTGTAGTCATAGCAGATCATATTCTAATTTTTGGTGATTTTAATATTCACATGGAGAAGTCCACAGACCCACTCCAAAAGTCTTTCGGAGCCATCATCGACTCAGTGGGTTTTGTCCAACATGTCTCTGGACCTACTCACTGCCACAGTCATACTCTGGACCTAGTTTTGTCCCATGGAATAAATGTTGTAGATCTTAATGTTTTTCCACAAAATCCTGGACTATCGGACCACCATTTTATTACGTTTGCAATCGCAACAAATAATCTGCTCAGACCCCAACCAAGGAGCATCAAAAGTCGTGCTATAAATTCTCAGACAACACAAAAATTCCTTGATGCCCTTCCAGACTCCTTCTGCCTACCCAAGGACGTCAGAGGACAAAAATCAGTTAACCACTTAACTGAGGAACTCAATTTAACCTTGCGCAATACCCTAGATGCAGTTGCACCCCTAAAAACGAAAAACATTTGTCATAAGAAACTAGCTCCCTGGTATACAGAAAATACCCGAGCTTTGAAGCAAGCTTCCAGGAAATTGGAACGGAAATGGCGCCACACCAAACTGGAAGTCTTCCGACTAGCTTGGAAAGACAGTACCGTGCAGTACCGAAGAGCCCTCACTGCTGCTCGATCATCCTACTTTTCCAACTTAATCGAGGAAAATAAGAATAATCCAAAATTTATTTTTGATACTGTTGCAAAGCTAACTAAAAAGCAGCATTCCCCAAGAGAGGATGGCTTTCACTTCAGCAGTAATAAATTCATGAACTTCTTTGAGGAAAAGATCATGACCATTAGAAAGCAAATTACGGACTCCTCTTTGAATCTGCGTATTCCTCCAGGGCTTAGCTGTCCTGGATCTGCACAGCTCTGCGAGGGCCTGGGATCGGGAGAGACACTTAAGTGTTTTAGTACTATATCTCTTGACACAATGATGAAAATAATCATGGCCTCTAAACCTTCAAGCTGCATACTGGATCCTATTCCTACTAAACTGCTGAAGGAGCTGCTTCCTGTGCTTGGCCCTCCTATGTTGAACATAATAAACAGCTCTCTATCCACCGGATGTGTACCAAACTCACTAAAAGTGGCAGTGATAAAGCCTCTCTTGAAAAAGCCAAACCTTGACCCGGAAAATATAAAAAACTATCGGCCTATATCGAATCTTCCATTCCTCTCAAAAATTTTAGAAAAAGCTGTTGCGCAGCAACTCACTGCCTTTCTGAAGACAAACAATGTGTACGAAATGCTTCAGTCTGGTTTTAGACCCCATCATAGCACTGAGACTGCACTTGTGAAGGTGGTAAATGACCTTTTAATGGCGTCAGACCGAGGCTCTGCATCTGTCCTCGTGCTACTAGACCTTAGTGCTGCCTTTGACACCATCGATCACCACATTATTTTGGAGAGACTGGAAACCCAAATTGGTCTACACGGACAAGTTCTGGCCTGGTTTAGATCTTACCTGTCGGAAAGATATCAGTTTGTCTCTGTGAATGGTCTGTCCTCCGACAAATCAACTGTACATTTCGGTGTTCCTCAAGGTTCCGTTTTAGGACCACTATTGTTTTCACTATATATTTTACCTCTTGGGGATGTTATTCGAAAACATAATGTTAACTTTCACTGCTATGCGGATGACACACAGCTGTACATTTCAATGAAACATGGTGAAGCCCCAAAATTGCCCTCGCTAGAAGCCTGTGTTTCAGACATAAGGAAGTGGATGGCTGAAAACTTTTACTTTTAAACTCGGACAAAACAGAGATGCTTGTTCTAGGTCCCAAGAAACAAAGAGATCTTCTGTTAAATCTGACAATTCATCTTGATGGTTGTAAAGTCGTCTCAAATAAAACTGTGAAGGACCTCGGCGTTACTCTTGACCCTGATCTCTCTTTTGACGAACATATCAAGACTGTTTCAAGGACAGCTTTTTTCCATCTACGTAACATTGCAAAAATCAGAAATTTTCTGTCCAAAAATGATGCAGAAAAATTAATCCATGCATTTGTTACTTCTAGGTTAGACTACTGCAATGCTCTATTTTCCGGCTACCCGGATAAAGCACTAAATAAACTTCAGTTAGTGCTAAATACGGCTGCTAGAATCCTGACTAGAACCAAGAAATTTGATCATATTACTCCAGTGCTAGCTTCCCTACACTGGCTTCCTGTTAAGGCAAGGGCTGATTTCAAGGTTTTACTGTTAACCTATAAAGCGTTACATGGGCTTGCTCCTACCTATCTTTCCGAGTTGGTCCTGCCGTACATACCAATACGTACGCTACGGTCACAAGACGCAGGCCTCCTAATTGTCCCTAGAATTTCTAAGCAAACAGCGGGAGGCAGGGCTTTCTCCTATAGATCTCAATTTTTATGGAACAGTCTGCCTACCCATGTGAGAGACGCAGACTCGGTCTCAACCTTTAAGTCTTTACTGAAGACTTATCTCTTCAGTAGGTCATATGATTGAGTGTAGTCTGGCCCAGGAGTGTGAAGGTGAACGGAAAGGCTCTGGAGCAACGAACAGCCCTTGCTGTCTCTGCCGGGCCGGTTCCCCTCTCCACTGGGGTTCTCTGCCTCTAACCCTGTTGCAGGGGCTGAGTCACTGGCTTGCTGGTGCTCTTTCATGCCGTCCCTGGGAGGGGTGCGTCACTTGAGTGGGTTGAGTTACTGACGTGATCTTCCTGTCTGGGTTGGCGCCCCCCCTTGGTTTGTGCTGTGGTGGAGACCTCTGTGGGCTATACTCGGCCTTGTCTCAGGATTGTAAGTTGGTGGTTGAGGATATCCCTCTAGTGGTGCGGGGGCTGTGCTTTGGCAGAGTGGGTGGGGTTATATCCTTCCTGTTTGGCCCTGTCCGGGGTTTCTTCGGATGGGGCCACAGTGTCTCCGGACCGCTCCTGTCTCAGCCTCCAGTATTTATGCTGCAGTAGTTTATGTGTCGGGGGGCTGGGGTTAGTTGGTTATACCTGGAGTACTTCTCCTGTCTTATCCAGTGTCCTGTGTGAATTTAAGTATGCTCTCTCTAATTCTCTCGTTCTCTCTTTCTCTCTGAGAACCTGAGCCCTAGGACCATACGTCAGGGCTACCGGGCATGATGACACCTTGCTGTCCCCAGTCCGCCTGGCCTTGCTGCTATTCCAGTTTCAACTGTTCTGCCTGCGGTTACGAAACCCCTACCTGTCCCAGACCTGCTGTTTTCAACTCTTAATGATCGGCTATGAAAAGCCAACTGAGAGACCTGAGCACCTAGGACCATACGTCGGGACTACCGGCCGTGGTGACTCCTTGCTGTCCCCAGTCCGCCTGGCCTTGCTGCTATTCCAGTTTCAACTGTTCTGCCTGCGGTTATGGAACCCCTACCTGTCCCAGACCTGCTGTTTTCAACTCTTAATGATCGGCTATGAAAAGCCAACTGAGATTTATTCCTGATTATTATTTGACCATGCTTGTCACTTATGAACATTTTTGAACATCTTGGCATGGTTCTGTTATAATCTTCACCCGGCACAGCCAGAAGAGGACTGGCCACCCCTCATAGCCTGGTTCCTCTCTAGGTTTCTTCCTAGGTTTTCGCCTTTCTAGGGAGTTTTTCCTAGCCACCGTGCTTCTACACCTGCATTACTAGCTGTTTGGGGTTTTAGGCTGGGTTTCTGTACAGCACTTCGAGATATTAGCTGATGTAAGAAGGGCTATATAAAATAAAATTGATTGATTGATTGATTGATATCTTTACATGACACGTTTTTGATAATCTAGAGAATGCAGACCATTTCCAATGCATATTTGGAGTTTTGTGAATATGCACCATATCCTGAGAAATTCTGAATCCAGATGTCTTTTAGACATTTTGGGATTACTCTGAATATCACACATGGACATTTCCTATGGCCAGATATGGATTCATTTGATATCCTGAGATATGTGACATACTATTTTCTTTCTTCATGTTGACAAATACTGACTGCATACATAGCACATCTGTGTTTTCTCAGTACATTCAAGATATGAAGCTATATTGAGTCCAGATATGCATCTCTTGCCTGAGGTCCATATTCGGATCCTGATATGCTTTTTAATATGCAGAAAATAACGACGATTTCTGATGCATTTCTGAGTATTCAGCACATGCTCAATAATTTGACATATATGAAATCCATATTTTTCTGTCATACACATATCATTTTTGAATTCCCTCCGGATTTCATACATGGTATGGCTGGATATGGGCTCATTAAATATCCTGAGCTAGGCCTATGTGGACATTTTATTTTGATGAATACCGACAGTAGGCCTACATAGTATAGTTTCTCAGCACATACAATGCATTTGCTTTTGGCTGAGGTCCATATCAGGATCTTGATATGCATTTTCATATACTAAATAAAGACAGTTTCGTATGCTTATTTGAGTTTTGAGGACATGCTCAATAATTTGACAAATATTAAATGCATATCATTCTTTCAGACACTATAATTTTTGCATTCCCTCTGGATAAAGGCGCGCGCAAACCGTAAGCTAAAAGCACTCTAACTGGTAGCCTAGCAACAAGAATCACAGATTTTCTGTTTTGGAGTTCAAACTGTCGTTTTTAAACATGTGGTTGAACTGACAACTGGAGAAAAAAATAAGTGAAAATGTTCAGAAAATGTCTCAAAAAATGTAACACTAAAGTTAGTATCTAATTTGAGATATGTTGATTTCAGTATTACTTCAGTGCCTCGTTGCAAACAGGATGCATATTTAGGAATATTTTAATTCTGTACAGGCTTCCTTCTTTTCACTCTGTTATTTATGTCAGTATTGTGGAGTAACTACAATGTTGTTGATTCATCCTCAGTTATCTCCTATCACAGCCATTAAACTCCGTAACTGTTTTAAAATCATCATTGGCCTCATAGTGAAATCCCTGAGCGGTTTCCTTCCTCTCCAGCAACTGAGTTAGGAAGGGCGCCTATATCTTTGTAGTGAGTGGGTACACCATCCAAAGCGTAATTAATAACTGCACCATCACCATGCTCAAAGGGATATTCAATACTGCTTTTTTGTTTTTTACTCATCTAACAATATGTGCCCTTCTTTGCGAACCATTGGAAAACCTCCCTGGTCTTTGTGGTTGAATCTGGGGCGGCAGGTAGCTTAGTGGTTAAGAGCGTTGTGCCAGTAACCGAAAGGTCGCTGGTTCTAATCCCAGAGCCAACTAGGTGAAAAATCTGTCGATGTGCCCTTGAGCAAGGCACTTAACCCTAATTGCTCATGTAAGTCGCTCTGGATAAGAGTGTCTGCTAAATCACAATAAATAAATAAAAATCTGTGCTTAAAATTCACTGCTCAACTGAGGGACCATACAGATAATTGTATGTGTGGGGTGCAGAGATGGGGTAGTCATTTAAAAATCATGTTAAACACAATTATTGCACACACAGTCAGTCCACACAACTTTTCATGTTTTATTAATTTGTAAACATTTCTAAAAACATAATTCCACTTTGACAATATGGGGTATTGTGTGTAGATCAGTGACACAACATCTCAATTTAATCTATTTTAAATTCAGGCTGTAGCACAACAAAATGTGGAAAAAGTCAAGGCATATCAATACTTTCTGAAGGCACCGTAGGGAATGATGGTAGTGCTCAATGTTCAGAATGCTGGGCCTTCTTGAACATGACCCTGTTTAATATAGGCCTATAAACACATCACAGAGGATAACAACGTTAAACATGACAATGCTGCAGTACACTGGGCAATGAGAAAACTGGTTGTATGATTGTTTGTGTGCAACTGTTTGTGTGCAATCTTTGGAATTTTGTAATCATTTATTTATAGTCAAGGGGTAGCCAAATGAAAACTGTATCAAAGAGAGAAGCACCAGATAAACAAATTATTTTAAACGTTATTTCCAAGGTTCAGATTCCCTTCATTCTTCTCGTCATATCCTACTCAGGTCCCAAGGTTAAAGAGGGTACACTACACTACTAGACCATGTGTGTTGTGGTTTTTCACCATGAGCCAAAGGGTTTTAAGAGTGGGCATACACTAGGCCTACGCTTTTCCATTGCAGAGCGAGAAGTCAATGTTGCATTATGTGAGTACCATAAATTACTACGTTTTTGGTCACTTTACCTGAAAAATGGTGGGACACAGACCCTCATGCTTCAATGTTTCACTACATGCTGCTAGTGCAAAACCATGGTATTTTTTTCATTGTACTTTTTCTTTGTAATTTTCATTCTACTTTTGGCATTCAAAAAGACCCAGCTGCTAGGCCAACACAGCATGAGAGTAAGAAAGACCCAACTGATGGTTAAATTAACCCATGTTTGGGTAATCAGAACACTGCAACATGTTGGACTATTCATGCGACCCAGCTTGCTGAGTCAAAATAATCCAGCATGTGTTCTGTCCAATATTTACCCAGTGCTGGGTTTATGAAAAAACCCAAATTGGGTTGTTTTTAACCCATCATTTTTTTGAGTGTAGTCTTGTTCTAGAAAATTATCATTTATAATCATTAAGTTCACATAAAGAAAATAATCTGCAGAGAAGAATGGGAGAAACTCCCCAAATACAGGTGTGTCAAGCTTGTATCGTCATACCCAAGAAGACTCGAGGCTGTAGTTGCTGCCAAAGGTGCGTCAACAAAGTACTGAGTAAATGGTCTGAATACTTATGTAAATCAAATCAAATCAAATGTTATTTGTCACATGCGCCGAATACAACAGGTGTAGACCTTACAGTGAAATGCTTACTTACAAGCCCATAACCAACAATCCAGTTTTAAGAAAAAAAAAAAAAACATCACAAAAAATACAATATAAAATAATACGAAATAAAAGTAACAAATAATTAAAGAGCATCAGTAAAAATAACAATAGCGAGGCTATATACAGGGGGTACCGGTACCGAGTCAATGTGCGGGGGCACCGGTTAGTCGAGGTAACTTGGGTAATATGTACATGTAGGTAGAGTTGTTAAAGTTACTATGCATAGATAATAAACAGAGTAGCAGCAGCAGCGTAAAAGGGGGGGCAATGCAAATAGTCTGGGTAGCCATTTGATTAGATGTTCAGGAGTCTTATGGCTTGGGGGTAGAAGCTGTTTAGAAGCCTCTTGGACCTAGACTTGGCACTCCGGTATCGCTTGCCATGCGGTAGCAGAGAGAACAGTCTATGACTAGGTGATATAAATGTGATATTTCAGTTTTTTATTATTAATACATTTGCAACAATTTCTAAAAAACTGTTTTTGCTTTGACATTATGGGGTATTGTTTGTAGTTTGATGAGAAAACCCCCCCCGATTTAATCCATTTTAGAATATGGCTGTATGGGTCAAGGGGTCTGACTACTTTCCAAATGCACTGTACATAGGTTCGGTTTGCTCCTAGCAGAACTCGGCTAGGGGAAGTGAAAGGCTGTGCTCGCATACTCCCTTAAAATACCTTCCCTTGAAAAAATATATCAAGAGGGACAAACAGCAATATTACTGTGTGTCCCTCTTGAGACGCCGTCGCAATAAGTACACTGCTCCCAAGTGGCGCAGCGGTATAAGGCACTGCATCTCAGTGCTAGAGGCATCATTACAGACCCTGGTTCGATTTAAAGCTGTATCATAATCCGGCCGTGAGTCCCATAGGGTGGCGCACAATTGGCCCAGCATTGTCCAGGTTTGGCAGGGGTAGGCCATCATTGTAAATAAGAATTTGTGGTTAACTGATTTGCCTCATTAAATAAAGGTTAAATAAAAAATATATACAAATAATTAAGATAATAGTCAGAACTAAGATAACTCAAGAAATCTGTAATTAATTTTGACGTTTTTGCATGAAACCATGTCGTCTGTCATTGAATGACAATAAACACTTCTTTGAAGAATCCCTACTGTTGACCATTCACCGACGAAGGGGCGTAGGCTTCGGCTACCGAACTTCGACAAGCCTCAAGAAAAATGTTGTGTGCTCCAACAGCTAGAAAAATAACCTGTAGAACGAACTAAACGAACAAAAACGTCAAAACAAATTTGTAAAAATAAATGCGCTAACTGTTTAGACTGGGAAGTGTATGGTAAACTTTAGCCTAGTAGCTCCTTGGTTGTCACTCACCCCATTGTAGTGTCAGCTTGTCAGTGGTTTTTGCTATGTTTTATTTAGCTAGTCCTTACTTCGAAATCTACTTTCTGGGATAGCTAGCTATCTATTCATGTCCATGTATATTGACCTGTTGTTACCATCTTAATTAGCCAGGTAATGCTACCTTTGTTCATATACCAGTGGTTCTCAAACCTCTCCTCGTGGAACCCCAGACGTTTCACAATTTTATTGTAGCTCGAAACTAGCTCACCTGATTCACCTATTCAAGGGCTTGGTGATTAGTGACAAGTTGAATCAGGTGTGATAGCTCTTGAATAGATCAAATACATGGAACGACTGGGGGTCCCAGAGGAGAGGTTTGAGAACCGCTGGATTATACACCTTGCACAAAGCATGGATATTTCGACGTTTACCTAGCTTGTTGGTTATGTAGCTAACTACTTAACCTGCATGCAGGTTTTTATCAGTTGAACTACCCATTTTGTAACAAAAATGACGGAATGATGTTGCTAGCTAGCTGGCTAAATTGGTGGATGGGACGGGAGTGGTGAAATCTTAATAGACTAGCTCCAAAGAAAACAAGTCAGAAACCCCCATTAATTATTTCAAAGAAGCTTCCTGAAAAATATACTTACTCATTTAATTTTCATCCTGTAAAACAAGTCGCCATTTTTCAGTCTCTTCAAAACACTGCGAAAAGGAGACCATATATATATATATTTTTTAACTTATCAACGTTTATTGGTCTCGTACATAGATTTGCAGATGTTGTGTTTCTTGCTTCAACCGTGCAGTAATAAGACCTAGCAATACAAAACAATACTTACATAATCCAAAAATATAAAATAAAACAATTAAGAAATAACTGAATAAGCAATGTCAGAGTCCGGAATATATATAAACAGGTTTTTAGAAATTTGTGCAAATTTAATATAAAAAAAAATTTGAAATATCACATTTACATAAGTATTCAGACCCTTTACTCAGTACTTTGTTGAAGCACGTTTGGCAGCGATTACAGCCTCAAGTCTTCTTGGCTATGATGCTACAAGCTTGGCACACCTGTATTTGGGGAGTTTCTTCCATTCTTCTCTGCAAATCCTCTCAAGCTCTGTCAGGTTGGATGGGAAGAGTCGCTGTACAGCTACATGTATTTTCAAGTCCTTTTTAAGTTTCTGCCTATTGGTAGGGAGGAGCATAATGGAGGCGTGATCTGATTTGCCGAAGGGAGGGCAGGGGGGGCTTGTAGCCTTACTGGAAGGGAGAGTAGTAATGATCATGAGTTTGTGATGCTCGTGTAGCACAGGAGATGTGTTGATAGATTTTCGGTAGTGTTTTTCTCAGATTTCCTTTATTAACTCCCCAGCTACAATAAATGCAGCCTCAGGATATGCAGTTTCCAGTTTGCACATAGTCCAGTGTAGTTCCTTGAGAGCTGTCGTGGTGTCGGCTTGGGGGGAATATACACGGCAGTGTATATTTTCAGCTGTAGGTAATACTATAAGAAACATTCTGAGCAAATAATGTACAGTGCCTTCAGAAAGTATTCACACCCCTCAACTTTTTCCTTTTTTTCCCATACAGCCTGAATTTAAAATTGATTAAATTTAGATTTTTTTTTAAACTGGCCTACATACAATACAACATTATGTCAAAGTGGAAATAATTTGAATTAAAAATGAATTAAAAATGAAAAGCTGTATTGTCTTGAGTCAATAAGTATTCAACCCCTTAGTTATGGCAAGCCTAAATAAGTTCAGGATTAAAAATGTGCTTAACAAGTCACATAATAATAGTGTTTAACATGATTTTTTTAATGACTACCTCATCTCTATACCCCACACATTTATCTGTAAGGTCCCTCATTCGAACAGGGAATTTCAAACACAGATTCAACCACAAAGACCAGGGAGGTTTTCCAATGCCTTGCAAAGAAGGGGACCTATTGGTAGATGCGTAAAAAAAAAAGCTCACACTGAATATCCCTTTGAGCATGGTGATGTCATGACGTGACTTTCATTAGTATGATGACTGTTATCTATCACGTAACAATTAACTCCCGTTTGGGGGTAAGAAATGCAATGTATTTACGTGTCGATGTCTTTGTTCATCGTCTCTCTGTGTAAGGCTCTGCTTGTCCACAAGAGGTCACCATGTCCTTCTTCTTAGTTGTCCTGGCTTGTAGTGGAGCGTTCTCAGAACAGTTACTCAGATGCGTCTCCACGCTTTCTGGTCTAATGTACATTTCGTTACCAAGGCTTTTTATGCACTCTGGTAAAAGGGGCATTCCTACTTGCTGACATGGTCTCTGAGCTCACTCGGGGCATGTCTAGTCACCATGCATAGCTTATATGAAAACCTATGATCTCGTTAGAAAACTAAAATCACATTCCTATCTTAACAAAAATACTCTCGTAAATCTCCATATTATATACACAACATATTGGATGTAAACTTGACAGAAAAAGTGTGTATACTTTCCAAAATACAGTATTTTCGTTATAACATTTTTAATGACATCACAAAATAATAAACAATATGACATGATTAGTCTTTAGATCCCAACTGACCATTCTAAACATTCGGATGTTAGAAATATTGTTCCTGTGTTTACTTTTTGGACGTTATAGTTTTAGGACAAAGCACATTCCAATCACCATACTAGAGGGCAAGAGATAGATTCTCCTCCTCTTAGATTTACGAGGTGTCAAAACCAGCCCAGCCCCCCTTCCCCTCTTATGTGGGTGAGAGGGTCCGGTTTTTGTCAGCCATTTGCCAAGCTGATCTGAGGCCTTTGACCCTCACCCAGGAGAGTCATGACAGTGAAGTTATTCATTACACTTTGGATGGTGTATCAATACATCCAGTCACTACAAAGGTACAGGCGTCCTTCCTAACTCAATTGCTGGAGAGGAAAGAAACAGCTCAGGGATTTCACCATGAGGCCAATGGTGACTTTAAAACAGTTACAGAGTTTAATGGCTATGATAGGAGAAAACTGAGGATGGATCAACAACAATTTAGTTACTCCACAGCTCTAACCTAATTGACAGAGTGAAAAGGAGGAAGCCATAACAGAATACAAATATTTCAAATCATGCATCCTGTTTGCAACAAGGCACTCAGGTAATACTTGAAGGCTAAATCTACACTGGAGTTGCTTACCAAGAAGACAGTGAATGTTCATGATTGGCCGAGTTAGAGTTTTGACTTAAATCTGCTTGAAAATCTATGGCAAGACTTGAAAATGGTTGTCTAACAATGATCAACAACCAATTTGACAAAGCTTGAAGAATTTTGAAAAGACTCATGGGAAAATATTGTACAATCCAGGTGTGCAAAGCTCTTATAGACTTACCCAGAAAGACTTACAGCTGTAATCACTGCCAAAGGTGATTATATCATGTACTCTAACTGAGGGGTGTGAATACTTATGTAAATGAGATATTTCTGTATTTCATTTTCAATACATTTGCTAAAATGTCTAAAAACATGTTTTCACTTTGTCATTATGGGTTATTGTGTGTAGATAGGTGAGATTTAAAAAACAATTTAATCAAAATCGATTTCAGGCTGTAACACATAAAAATGTGTTGTAAGTCAAGGGGTATGAATACTTCTGAAGGCACTGTAACAAATAACACACAAAAAAAATACTGCAAAGTTGACTAGGAGCTAGAAACAGGATGTCCGTGTCTGTTGGGGCGATCTTCACATCAACAAATTCAGTTTGGTTTGAAAACAATAAATAAACATAGGACATAGAGGGCTTAGCTTGCTTATTTTATTTAAATAATGTACACTTTTTATTTAATTGACAACACTGGTTTCTTTGCTTTATTAAATAAATGGGGGATTTAAATTGTGCATTTTTGTTATCGTGCAAGCTCATGATCTCAATATCTTTAGATATTTGTTTCATTAGTCCATTGTTGATATAGTCCCAAAACGTGCCACATGGCAAGCCACATGGCAAGTTGTTGCAAAAACTAAATATTCTTACATTTGAGAGTAAATATTATGAAAATTGAATAAATTAAACAGAGTATATTAGATTGAATATGCATTTTTAAATGTCTTTTTTTTTTTTTTACACATCAAAATAAAGTAAGGTATGGTGCAGCGGTCTGAGGCACTGCATCGCATCACTACAGACCCTGGTTCGATCCCAGGCTGTGTCGCAGCCGGCCGCGACCGGGAGGCCCATGAGGCGGCGCACAATTGGCCCAGTGTCTTCTGGGTTAGGGGAGGATTTGGCCGGCAGGGATGTCCTTGTCCCATCACGCTCTAGCGACTCCTTATGGTGGACCGGGCGCATGCACACTGACTACGGTCGCCAGCTGTGCGGTGTTTCCTCCGACACATTGGTGCAGCTGGCTTCCGGGTTAAGCGAGCAGTGTGTCAAGAAGCAGTGCAGCCTGGCGGGGTCGTGTTTCGGAGGACGCATGGCTCTCGACCTTCGCCTCTCACGAGTGCGTACGGGAGTTGCAGCGAAGGGACAAGACTGTAACTTCCAATTGAATATCACGAAATAGGGGTAAGAAGTACAATAAATAAATAAAAAATCAAGTAAGGTATTCAAATATTCAAGTATAAACAGAAACCTGCATTCTGGGGGGTAATATTTTACTCTTTATTTTATACAGTGTACTGCGTTACTGATGGGAGCTTGGAGATAGGCATGTGCCTCGATTCAGGGTCAGACACAGAATGATAGCAGCCCACACTCAGGCTCTTTATACAGTACCTGGTAGGTACACATTGCCACGCTCTGATTTGGGCTTGCACACAACACCACCAGATGCTTCTCTACACTGTGTAGGCCCACACCTCTTGCTGTTTCCTTTGAGTATGGGGAGGTACCCCCCAAGCAGAACAACGAAACTCCAAAAACATGCAGGGATACATGACAACATAACATGGACCAATCATAGTCAGGTAGCAAATTATACACTAGTGTGACTGGGGTGTACTAGGAACTAAACGGAAGCAAACAGGCCGAAACGGAGAGGAAATTGTACATACAAAACTCTTGTTTTTGTTGCAAACGTTTTGCTACGGTGTGCACTAATGAGTACACACACCTGGTAGCATCATGTATCCCTAAATTGCCTTTGTTAATTACTGTAACTTTTCGTTTTTTATTTGATTGGAATCATTAACTGTCTTACATTTGTTCAAATAATAACACATTTATGGTGTTATACCATAACCCACACCGTGACTTGATTATTGATACGGACGTGCATGGCTGTTCTGTAACAGGTACACCACTCTAAACTTGTAAGGAGAAAAATGGAATCGACATTGAGAGACAAATATATCTTGTAAGCAATTCTGAGAGGAATGTGTTGACACAGCATTGCTTGGCCTGGTCCCATTTTGCATGCTTTTTAAAGCATGGCTGTAACACAGTCACAGAGATGAATAATTGACTGATCACATAATTCAACACAGTATTGTACAAATTCAAGGTCTGAAACATTTCAAGCTTTTCTCCTCTTTATTAAAAATAAGGTAAAAGTTTCAATCAACCTTGAGGGAGCAATACGACACAAATAGTTAAGCAATCCTGTCGCGGAAAAGTCTTAATGTCGAGTTCAGCCTTTTAGTCAGCATTAAGGACTTCTGCTGTCACTTGAGAACTTGAACCGAAGTTATAACAAGTTATACAATGAGATCATAGGCACTGTGTTCATCCAATGATCCAACTCATTCTTTCCCTTACCAACACTTGTCATACATATCCAGCCTTTGGAATGCCTACAGTAAAATAATTAGTGTGTCTCAAATGGCAGTTTATTCTGTATATAGGGCACTAAGTAGTGCACATTATGGTGAATAGTGTGTCATTTGAGACGTAGCCATACACCCCACTCATTTTCGCTGACTTAGTGAGATTGTTCTCATCTATTAGTCAGAAATGCTGTTTATTTCTCGATTTGACGCCTTGTTCTGCACTGGCAACTGAGCAAAGTGCCCCCGAAGCTAGATGTTTCATATCAGTGCACATTTTGTAATGAATTCAATTCAGTACAAATATGACCATAAGGCACAAAGACTTCAAATATCAAACTTGTATTTGTTATGTTGTACTGTCCTGCTGTAGTTGCGTCAAGTAGGTTCATTATGCACTCTGGCTGCATATTCAAAGCAGCGGCTGTGTTACAATACGAGCTGTGTGGTGTTTTTGCTTGGCTTGCCATGGAGACATGTCCATACAGACATCGTCCAGAGACAATTATTCTGCATGACCCTGTCACTGTCTGTCTGTTCTTTTGCCTAAGTTAACATTGCTCAATTTGATGTTGTTTTGTGCTTGCCTGCAGGGCTAAATAAAGATTAGTGTAAGTGTTCAGTAAGACTCCAAGCCAGTGATTCTCCTTTACCCCTGAGATCTTGAAAACTCATAAGGTTTGAGGATGAATATTTGGTGGGACTAGGTCAAAGCCCACATTAATATATGGCAGCTGAGCATTAGTTGTGGTATAATGGTTCTAACTAAAGGTTGGTTTACAGTACATGTCTGTAGACACTCGTCTCAGCAACATCATGAACATTCTGTTGTCGTCGGACATCAACCTTGGTCATCATTAGCAAAAGTATAAACACAATGTGACAGTCTGCATGACATCAGCAGCATGACGGTTCAAATAGTATACCTTTCAACACCAATAAACCAATAAATGTAAATAAAATAATGAGCCACGGGTAACTAAACGCTACTCTGTATTATAGTTTGTTAGCTAGATAGCTAGCTAGTCAGTTCCATTGATGACCAGAGCTTAGCTGACAACGTTTTGACATTTATTAATTATTATGACTTTTATTAATTATTACAGGGAAATAAACTCATTACAAGATCATTATTTACAAGGTAATGGCAAGCTAATTACAGAACATAGCTTATGGTTGTGAGTGTGACCAAATAAAGCAGGGCATTTTACCAGATATTTATTTTTTACTTCTGCACCGTCTTGTTGCTGTCACAGTCTGGTAACCATGACAATGGACACAGCGACAGGGTCAAATATTTTATGTCTCTGCGACAAGGAAAACGATAGGGTATAAATGAAATGTTGTTTTTGCCAACGAAACTTGACGTATTCTAATGGTCTATGCACATGTCATTAGACAAACCAGACCAAAGAGTTACTGAGAACAGATGATAGTAGTATCTTACTTGTTTTTCAATGCTTCTATATTTCCGTGACCCCGAGACAATGCCTAGGATTTGGCGGGCTAATGTGTCGTTCTGGCACATGCTGTGTTTGAACTCACCTGGCAGCTGGCACCATTCGTATTTTGACTTGTATACCTCAACCATCAGAATTCAACCAATACCCTAAATATTATCATGGCAATGATGTCAGACAGATGTCTTTTGTGACGTCATGGTCAATATGTGTACTGATTGTAAAAGGACGTTTTGCAGATGTCATTTTAACAACCAGAAAAATATGTATTTTTAAGTCCGGTAATAATCAGGATATTTGTTGTAGCTTCAGACAGATACCAACCAAAATAATTATTTCAGATGTGTTGATGTCATCCTGAAAAAGTGGTCTTCAACTAGGCCAGGATTTAATTTGATCACGGATTTGAACAATTCGCAATTTAAAGGTCATTTTCGAATGAGCCGACATATGTAGCCCTTAATGTGAATGTGGTCTCCACGAACCCAAAACATTGCATTTAAAACATGCATTGCCGACAAAGCGCGATCGGATTGAATCTGGGCCCAAGTTCTAATGTGGTTATCTGATATCATTTCAACCAGGAAAACAGATATGTCATCCCATGTGAAATTTTGGCTGCTTTGGATCATCATACCAGAGCATAACTCAATGTTTGTGTTGACTTGTGTAAGTCTCCGAAGAACAATGAAGGTGGTACAGCTTAATCAGACCAGAAGACACTCACTAATGTAATCTAATCAGATAGACCATTATGTATTAGGGAAACTACAAAACAGAATGAACTGACAAGGGCCAGGCCACATTACCTAAATTAACATTTTGCAAGCATGAACATGAAGGGCCATGGAGACGAAGACGAAGACTACGGGACTACGGTCTGCGCTTAGACATTCAACAGTAATTATTAATTTATGATTGTATCTGGTCTTAATGAAAATGAAGGCCAGGAAAGAGAACAGGGAGGGATAATGTGGCGTGAAATTGAGTTTCATTGCACTGGGGCCACCTTTTAACTCGCCGCTTCACCAGCGGAAATGGAGCCGAGCGCTGGGTTCTTTCTCCGGAGAAATGCATTTAGGGTTTTATCATTCTCTCTCGCTCTATTTCTTTCTCTCTCTTTATCCATATCAACCATGACCACTGATTTGACCTATGACCACTAAAATGCAGATACTGCACTCTGCGTTTGTACGACTGTGACAGCTACTGTATATGGGTAATGCAAAGGCAAAGTGTGGTATTTACAATCTAAATGTGTTTATCCAACTTTCTTGTTGTTTTTTTTGTTTGACTTTGTATGGTATTATCTACCTACAACATATTTGTCTGGACAGCAAATACACTTTAAAGCAATTTTTTCTCAGTTTCACTGTTTGCGTAGTTACTACTCTTTGCCTTTGTATGGCAGAGCAGTTAACTGTAGTCAAAACATGGTGGAACAAGGCCAAAGTGCATTAACTTCAGTTACTGCTGTTTGCCTTGGTTTTACTTGGATTTTATAGTTACTGCAAATTTCACACTCCATTTTCTCTGAACCGGAACATAATTGAACCAGGACACTTTGTCAAATCATAAAACAGATACTACAAAGCCTGATTTCAGTCTTAACTAAATTTCGACCAAAAGTGTAGTTACTGTGTATTGCCTTTGTAGGCCCGAGCTCATGTCTGTGTCAACCTCTCTTTTAATCTCACTTTTAATGGATGATGCGATGGAAGCTATAAAAATCATTCTGAATTGATTTAGAAATCCCAGAGAAGACAGTAGAAACTTCCATATGCTCAGCAAGTAAAGCATCGTAAAGTGCAATTACCTCTTCAACAAGCTCCTTGTAGTTGCCCTTGTCAGCGGAATTTTCCCTCTGCCAAAAAATGCAGTAGCCTAGTGTTGAGAAGCTGCTTGAGAAGCTGCTTTTAACATCTTTCTTTTTACCTTCTCGTTGTGTTGCGCATTTTGAATAAGCAGACATTCGTCAATTACATGATTGATAAAGCTTTTTTCCCAGAAGCTTGAATCTGATGTGGCAAATGAAAGGGGTTCTTCAACAAAAGATCCACTACATTGTTGTTAGCGTTAGCCATTCTGGAGGAGAAAACTGCACTATGGTAGCTACTGAAGTTAGCAAAGCACTCGATACAAAACTCGATACAAAAACTTGATACAAAAATAAACATCTAAAACCAAGAAAACAATATATATTCCACGTCCCCCATCTCATGTAGTTTGAAAAAACTAATTTAAATGGAATAATATCGTACAAAAAATCAACTATCACTATTCACCATCTTAATCTCAGTTTAGTCACCAACTCACCAAGCTTCTAGATTGCATATGTGTAGTACTAAGTTCATTCACTGATCCTTTGATAGGATGGACAACATGTCAGTTCATACTGCAAAAGCGTTGACTGGTTGGAGGACGTCCTCCGGATGTTGTCATAATTACCATGTAGGTCTATGGAAGGGGGTAAGGAGCACGAGCCTCCTAGGTTTTGTATTGAAGTCAATGTAGCCAGAGGAGGATGGAAAATAGCTGTCCTCTGGCTACATCATGGTGCTACCCTAGAGGGTGCTGTTGAGACTACTCTAGACATTCATTGCAAAGTAGTGTGTTTTAATCAGGTATTTGGTGACGTGAATATAGTTAGTATAGTTTTATCCAAAAAAAGTCTAACTTATTTTTAGAAAATCTGAAAATCACTGAGAAGGATGGTCCTCCCCCTCCTCCTCTTAGGAGCCTCCACTGGTGCATTGATTTGGATTGTGTGCCACTTGGAAGTACTGTCTGTGCTGTGGTATCTTAAGGGGATAATTATTAAATACTGTATGTATGTATAGTGCCTTCGGAAAGTATTCAGACCACTTGACCTTTTCCACATTTTATTACATTACAGCCTTATTCTAAAATGGATTAAATAAATAAAAATCCTCAGCAATCTACACACAATACCCCATAAAGACAAAGTGAAAACAGGTTTTTAGAAATGTTTGCTAAGTTATTGAACATAAAAAACAGAAATACCTTATTTACATAAGTATTCAGACCCTTTGCTATGAGACTCTAAACTGAGCTCAGGTGCATCCTGTTTCCATTGATTTCTTGAGATGCTTCTACAAATTGATTGGAGTCCACCTTTGGTAAATTCAGTTGATTAGACATGATTTGGAAAGGCACACACCTGTCTATATAAGGTCCCACAGTTGACAGTGCATGTCAGAGCAAAAACCAAGCCATGAGGTCGAAGGGATTGTCCGTAGAGCTCCGAGACACGATTGGGTCGAGGCACAGATCTGTGGAAGGGCACCAAAAAATGTCTGCAGCATTGAAGGTCCCCAAGAACACAGTGGCCTCCATCATTCTTAAATGGAAGATGTTTGGAACCACCAAGACTCTTCCTATAGCTGGCCGGGAGGTGACCAAGAACCTGATGGTCATGCTGACAAAGCTCTAGATTTCCTCTATGGAGATGGGAGAACCTTCCAGAAGGACAACCATCTCTGCAGCACTCTACCAATCAGGCCTTTATGGTAGAGTGGCCAGACGGAAGCCACTCCTCAGTAAAAGGCACGACAGCCCGCTTGGAGTTTGCCAAAAGGAAACAAGATTCTCTGGTCTGATGAAACCAAGATTGAACTCTTTGGCCTGAATGCCAAGCTTCACGTTTGTAGAAAACCTGGCACCATCCCTATGGTGACGCATGGTTGAGGCAGCATCATGCTCTGGGGATGTTTTTCAGCGGCAGGGACTCGGAGACTAGTCAGGATCGAGGCAAATATGAACGGAGCAAAGTACAGAGATATCCTTGATGAAAACCTTCTCCAGAGCACTCAGGACCTCAGACTGGGGTGAAGGTTCACCTTCCAACAGGACAACGACCCTAAGCACACAGCCAAGACAACGCAGGAGAGGCTTCGGGACAAGTCTCTGAATGTCCTTGAGTGGCCAAGCCAGAGCCCGGACTTAAACATACACCCTCATGTCCTTAGCCAAGGTAGGCCACCAGTACTTCTCGGTCAGCCAGTGCATTGTACGACTGATACCTGGATGACCAGAGGAGGGTGTCGTGTGTGCCCAGTAGATCAGACGATCACGGATAAGTGCAGGCAAATACTGCAGCACAGCTGGACACTGCGGTGGAGATGGATCTGTGTGTAATGCCTGCGCTATATCCGCGTCCATCGCCCATACTAATGGCGCCACAATGCATGAGGCCGGGAGTATGGGGGTGTTGTCTCTGGGCCTCTCCTCTGTGTCATACAGCTGAGACAGTGCGTCTGCCTTCACGTTCTTCGTACCCGGAATGTATGAGAGTGTGAAATCAAACCGGGTGAAGAAGAGGGCCCACCTGGCCTGGCGAGGATTCAGCCTCCTCGCTGCCCGAATGTACTCCAGGTTACGGTGGTCTGTCCAGACGAGGAAAGGGTGTTTCGCCCCTTCGAGCCAATGCCTCCACACCGTCAAAGCTCAGACAACAGCCAACAGCTCCCGATCACCAACGTCGTAGTTCTGCTCTGCCGAGCTGAGGTTCTTCGAAAAGAAGGCACAGGGGCAGAGCTTGACTGTGCCTTCTAAGACTGTGCCTATCCCTACTTCGGACGCATCCACCTCCACTACGAACGGTAGTGATGAATCAGGGTGAGCCAGTACCGGGGCTGAGGTAAACAGACCCCGCTATCTACTGAAGGCCAAATCAGCCTCAGCAGACCAGTGGAGCTGAGACGGCCCACCCTTCAACAAGGAGGTAATGGGAGCTGCGATCTTGCCAAAGCCCTGAATAAACCTCCGATAGTAGTTGGCAAAGCCAAGGAAGCGCTGCACCTCCTTCACCATGGTTGGAGACGGCCAATTACGCACGGCTGAAATGCGATCTCCCTCCATCTCCACACCTGTGGGAGTAATGCGGTATCCGAGGAAGGAGATTGACTGCTGGAAAAACTCACACTTCTCTGCCTTGGCATAAAGATCATTCTTCAGCAGTCGGACCAGTACCTTGCGAACCAGGGACACATGCTCGGCGCGCGTAGCGGAATACACGAGGATATCATCGATGTAGACCACCACACCGCAACCAAGCATGTCCTGCAACACCTCATTCACCAGAGTAGCACTGTCGCTGTCCTCCTGCGCTCTCTCGACCGGCGGCTCCCCCCAGCTCCATCTGCTCGGGGTCAGAGTCGTCCGGAGTGGGAACGGGCAGACCCCTACCAGGACGTCCTCTGGCTGCTAGCAGATTGTCCAGCCGGATGGCCATGTCCACCAGTTAGGAGAACGATAGGATGGCATCACGGCAGGCTAGCTCCCGTAGGACTTCCTCCCTTAGGTGGCACCAGAAATGGTCGATCAGGGCCCACTCATTCCACCCGGACCCCGCTGCCAGAGTCCGGAACTCCAGCGCGTAGTCCTGTGCAGTCCTTGTCCCCTGCCTCAGATGGACCAGTCGACCCTCAGGTGGGTGATCGAAAACGACCCGAAAGAGGCGAGCACACTCCCCGTAGTCCTCCAACGCGGCACCTCCCTCGTTCCACACCGCGTTGGCCCACTCCAGGGCTCTCCCACAAAGGCAGGAAACTTTCTCCCGCTCCACTGGCGCCGGCCTGATGCTGGAGAAATACAACTCTAGATGGAGCAGAAATCCCTTACATCGCACTGCCGTCCCATCAAACGCCGGTGGCCGGGATATCTGGATCTCTCCAGGGGCTGGGGTGTAGGTGGCTGGATCCGGTTGACCAGATGGTCTCGATAGATCGGGTCCTCTCCTCTCCAGGCGTTGTACTACCTGAAGAACCCAATCCATCACTTCCCCCAAGCTGGCCAGCATCGAGGAATGCTCCTGGACCCTTGCCACAACTCCAGGCATGCGGCCTTCTCCTGCTGACTCCATTTAGCGGGTGAGTGATTCTGTGATGAGGTGTGAATGAAGGAGTCAGGCGCAGGAGGTAAAACACCGAAGTCCAGAGTTTATTCCGTTTACATAAATAAAACGCACCCAGCGTCAATACGAAACTATCACAAGGGAAATATTCCACCTTGGCAATAACAAATGGAAGAGTAGCTCAACCCGAGCTACTCGCTCTCACAATGAAACAATCACTCACAAAGACAAGGGGAACAGAGGGAACACTTATACACAGACTAATTAGGGGAATGAGCACCAGGTGTGTGTGATTGACAACACAAGACATGACAAGTGGAGTGATGAGAATGGGATCGGCAGTAGCTAGTTAGCCGGTGATGACGAACGCCGAAACCTGCCCGAACAAGAAGGGGAGGCAGCCTCGGCTGAAGTCGTGAAACTGGCTGACACCTTTGCAAACAGGTATTGTGTCAATTGAAAACTTCCAAAAGACAGATCACAGAATTGTCAATTTAAAGAAATGTTGCCAATTTATTAAGTATTACATTTCGCTAACATTAGATAGTTAATCCAGCGATTCTTACCTTTGCCTCGATTCGGCAGTCTCGTCCAGAACCTCATGGCATTTGCAGTTCTTTATGATAGCCACATTAGCAGCTAATTAGTATTTCATTTTTGGGGGGTAAATACAGGTGAATATATTGATAGAGGTCACCTTGTCCTAGAGAGATTTACACGGTTATTAAAATGTCACGCCAGGGTAAGCCTGCATGAAACACAGCCCTTATTTTAAGTGTTTTTAAAATCCCAAATAGGAAAAATGAATGGTGGAAAAACGATTGGAACTATTTCCTTATTTGGCCTCTAGGTTTTATGGGTATTATGACTCATACTGTGTTACTTTATTCAGAGGGTGAAAGGGCAAGACAAAAGATTGAAGTGCCTTTGAACGGGGTATGGTAGTAGGTGCCAGGCACAGGTGCAACACTGCTGGGTTTTTCATGCTCAACAGTTTCCTGTGTATATCAAGAATGGTCCACCACCCAAAGGACATCCAGCCAATTTGACACAACTGTGGGACGCATTGGAGTCAACATGGGCCAGCATCCCTGTGGAACGCTTTCGACACCTTGTAGACTGTTCTGAGGGCAAAAGGGGGTGCAACTCAATATTAAGAAGTTGTTCCTAATGTTTTGTACCCTCAGTGTATGGATGATGGAGATTATCTGATTCTTATCTACACTTGTGTCAAATTCCTGTAATCCCATGACATTGACGTGTATGAGACAGCCATACTGTACTGTATATATTGAGGTGGACTTTCCTCAGAATCCCATCTGAACCCTTACAAAAATGAATTTGTTGCTGCAAACTTCCCGCAGGTTTGTGGCAAATTTGATGTGTAGTGTATTAGGATTATGCCTTTGTTAAATGTTTTTCATGAAGAAATGGAATGTGGTTTATGTTAGTTCAAAAGTAGTCAGTTGTAGGGTGACGCCCCAGGGGAGACCGGTGATTGGACGGAAGAGGGAGCAACCCATATTCTGCCATTGTTTATAAGTATGAGCTAGACAAAGAGGGGGTCAGAGGCATTCAGATTAATTTGGGACGGTGCTTCTCCAGACACCGCGGGTCTGTAACTTATGCTGTAAACTTGTGATATTAATAAAAGCTTCTAATCAAGGTGCAGCCTAAGCGGACTCTTTGTTTGACAGCAATAGCCACCAACAGCCGACGGGACACGACAGATGCAAACAAAATAGTGTGCCAGAAAATGTTGCCTGAAGTTTGCAAATGTTTGCCACTAGTGATGAATTTACAGCAAACCTTTGGCAACTTCCTAATACATTTTAAATTGCGATAGCTAATTGATGCCTGGTTAGTAATGTCATGTTTTATGGGATAGAGTGAAAAACATTTTGTTGCTTTATCAGTTTCAACCTGTCAGTGCCACTGACTGGCTAGCTAGTGACTAGCGCTTAGCTAGCTAGCTAACGTTAGCTATCATATTTTTTGCACAATTAATGTAATAGCTAGCTGGTTAACTAATGATTTTAAAACACATTTTTTGGTGATCACATTGCTTTCTCCAATATGCATAGTGTCACTGTTCAGTAGCATGTTATTAAGCACAACAGCTAAGGTAGCAACAATGCAATCACTTTTGCAGATGGATACCCTTCCCCTACCCGTAGTGTTGGAAGAGGCTGTACTGGGAGGAGGATGCATCAACACCCTGGAAAGATGTTTGTGGTGCACTCACTCATAACACTTTTTTGTTTGATAAATGAGTGTAACATCTTCAAGCTTAATAAGGTAAGCAAATACTGGTATTATTCTTGTAAATGTAGCCAATATATTAATTATTTGTAACAACTAGGTCTTTCATTGCTGTAAATTAGTAGCTAGCTCATCTCGATCATGTGTTGTTTCTTCTCTCTTTCTTTCTAGAAGCTACCGGTTACCAGGCAAAAAGACAGAGAAATATGGACCAGGTCAAGACTTCTTGCCTTGATATGTACAGCGCCTTAATTCCACATGTTGTTGTGTCACAGCCTGATTTCAAAATGGATTAAATTTTTAAAAAATCTCACCCGTCTACACACAATACCTCAATGACAGTGTAAACATGTTTTTAGACATTTTAGCAAATTTATTGAAAGTTAAATACAGAAATATCTAATTTAAACCCCTGAGTCAATACTTTGTAGAAGCACCCTTGGCAGTGATTACAGTCTTTCTGGGTAAGTCTCTAAGAGCTTTCCACACCTGTATTGTGCAACATTTGCCAATTTTTCTTTTCAAAATGTCTTCAAGCTCTGTCAAATTTGATGTCGATCATTGCTAGACAACCATTTCAGGTCTTGCTATAGATTTTCGAGTCGATTGAATTCAAAACTGTAACTCAGGAACATTCACTGTCTTCTTGGTAAGCAACTCAAGTGTATATTTGGCCTTGTGTGAAAGGTCTCTCATCTCCCAATGTCTGGTGGAAAGCAGACTGAACCAGGTTTTCCTCTAGGATTTTGCCTGTGCTTAGCTCCATTCCGTTTATTTTTTATCCTGAAAACTCCCCAGTCCTTAACAATTACAAGCATACCCATAACAAGGTGCAGCCACCACTATGCTTGAAAATATGGAGAGTGGTACTCAATAATGTGTTGTATTGGATGTGCCCTAAACATTCAGGACAAAAAGTCGATTTCTTTGCCACATTTTTTGCAGTATTACTTTAGTGCCTTGTTGCAAAGAGGATGCATGTTTTGGAATATTTTTTATTCTGTACAGTCTTCCTTCTTTTCACTGTCAATTAGGTTAGCATTGTGGAGTAACTACAATGTTGTTGATCCAGCCTCAGTTTTCTCCTGTCACAGTCATTCAACTCTGTAACTGTTTTAAAGTCATCATTGGCCTCATGGTGAAATCCATGAGCTGTTTCCTTCCTCTCCAGAAACTGAGTTAGGAAGGATGCCTGTATCTTTGTAGAGACTGGGTGTACTGATATACCATCCAAAGTGTAATTAATAACTTCCCATGCTCAAAGGGATATTCAATGTCTGCTTTTTTATTTCTACCAATAGGTGCCCTTCTTTGCGAGGCATTGGAAAACCTCACTGGTCTTTGTGGTTGAATCTGTGTTTGAAATTCACTGCTCGTTTGAGGGACATTTGTAAAAATTTCGAAAAACATAATTCCACTTTGACATAATGGGGTATTGTGTGTAGGCCAATGACAAAGAAACCAGGCAAAAAGACAGAAATATGGACCAGGCACCGGTGGAACGGGCATGGGACGTGCCGGACTGAGAACACGCACCACTGGTTTGGTGCGAGGAGCAGGGACGGGCTGTACTGGACTGGGAACACGCACCACTGGCTTGGTGCGGGGAGCAGGTACGGGACTTACCGGGCTGGCGACACGCACCACTGGTTTGGTGCGAGGAGCAGGGACAGCCCGTACCGGACTGGGAGCACGCACCACTAGCTTGGTGCGAGACGCAAGCACGAGGTGTACCGGACTGGGAACTGTCGTTAGAGATCTCCGACTGTACCAGTCTTTTACTCTCCGCGCCCAGTCCTCCTCCAGTGAGGACTCCTCCTTGAGCCCCCACGAGTGCAGTGGTCGGGGCTCTTCTCTATCGATCACCGACCACCCTTTTAGCCCCCCCAAAAAATTATCTTGGGGCTGTCTCTCGGGCTTCCTCCTTGGCTGGCGCCTTCTGTGTTCATCTCCTGCCTGGGCCTCCTCCTTCGTCCAGGGTCCTTTACCTGCCAAAATCTCCACCCATGTCCAATAACTCTTCCCCACCTGTGTCCAAGGTGTCTGCTTCTCCCAGACACGCTGCTTGGTCCATTGTTGGTGGGATCTTCTGTCATGATCGTTGAGGAACGGGTCAGACCAAGGTGCAGCGTGGTATGCGTACATGTTTATTATATAGAATAAACATACAAAAACAACGCGACGTGAAAGTCCTATGGGCTATACAACAACCAGCCTACACAGAACAAGATCCCACAAACAAGGACTGCAACCAGGCTACTTAAGTATGATCCCCAATCAGAGACAACGAGTGACAGCTGCCTCTGATTGGGACTCATACCCGGCCAAACATAGAAGTATAACAACTAGAATCTAAACATAGATATACAACAACCTAGAACTAAACATGCACACCCTGACCAAACTAACTAGAGTTCTATAGGTCAGGGCGTGACAGCCAGTGTCAGTGAGAAGCATGGCAACACATTTGTAACAGATAACCCTGCTTTCCTAAAGCCAAACCCGCCCAGCAGCTGCTGAGTCTAATTTTTAAGATGCCAAAATATAAAATGTTTTCAGTAATTGTTTTCAGTAGACATTTCATCTTAATGTTGTTTTTGTTTTGTGTTCTCTGATTGTTTAAGGGCATGCATTCAACAAGCTTTGGATGAATGATCTCCAAAGTTCACTCAAAAAGGCAATAGTTCTGAACTGGGTTTGTTTTTGTTGTTTGAATTATTTCATTTTCTTCATTATTTTTTAAACTTCCAATGGTTGAAAGCTCATTACCCAGTTCTCAATTGGCTCATGTAAATTCTGAAGTTGCCCCTTTAAACATCCTAAGGTTAACATCACCATTGTGTTAAAATCTTTCTCATGTAGATGTTGTAGCTACATAAAAAGAATAAATCATTTATTTGGGAAATATTTCTTCATTAGCATGCTGATGATTTTAAGGTTAATAATGTAGCACTCTGCATCACGGTTGGGGTCAATTCCACAAATTCAATTCCAATTCATTCTTTCCCCCTGTAAATTCCATTTAATTCAATAACATTTCCAGGTCAGTCTTTGAATTCAGAGATAATTCAATTCCTCTGAATTCCAATTTTAGGTCAATTCCGAGAATTCAATTCCCAATTCAACATTATCCCCCAAAATTCTACAAATGCAATTCTCTTAGGCTTTCAGGCTGATCATGTCACTCTTCAGACAGCCTAGTTATACAGGAAATATAGGAATACAGGTTGAAATTCTAATTCAAAAAGTCTAAACAGTCTAATTCACATTCCATAACTTGAAGATTTTTACAATTCAAATTAAATGTAAATTCTCCACTTCATGAGTGAATTCAAGAATTCAATTGGAATTTCAAATTGGAATTGACTACAACCCTGCTCTGCATAATGTTTCTATTGTGAGATAGATAAGAAAGTTGCATTGGATTTATTTACATCATTGAATACATGTGGTTTAGTATATTTAGTACATTTAGTATGTTTAGTTTAGTTTTCCCTGTGAGATGCAAATTAATTAAAAGTTATATGTGATTTGATTCATGTAGATAAGACATTTCAATGTTGTTAATACACAAAGTAACCAAAAACCTGATCTAATTTGCATATTCCCAATGAGTTTTCAGCATATTTGCAGAAAACTGTAGAATGTTCACAAGTTTCTCAGAATTGTTTGCCAGAAGTTCACAAGTCGCCGCAAATTTGCCGCAAAAGTTTGACACACAACTAATTTGCATGTGAAAATATCAGTTAACTGCAAATTTGCCAAAGATTTACCACAACTGTTTGCCAGAAGCCTGTTTTTTTTCAGTAAGGGAAAAAAACTTGTAACGTAGTAATTGGCTCTACTCACATGGGGGTAATGCGTTATAAAGTAACGTGTTAAAGTACTCAAATTACTTTTTTGTGGTAACGAGTAACTTAACGAGTTAGCTTTTCAATTTAAGTAATCAGTTACTTAGTTACCTTCACAAATAAGCAAATCGTTACTTTTAAATAGAATTTCCCATTAATTTTTCCCCCCATTTTTAAAATTTCAATCGCTTCACCTAAGTTGACGCTCTTCCTATTTCTTCAAGAATGTTTTGGCGGGAAGCTAGCTAGCTAGCAAGATGGCAGAGACAACAGCTTTTGCATCGCGGAAATATTCACATTATTTTGAATTGGTAGAAGAAAAGGAGATAAACATAATAATAAAATGCAAACATTCCTCTGGGAAATGTGCCTGTCAACTGCGATGAACTCAACTTCAAATATCAAGAAGTACCTTTAGACCAAGCACAGCTCCACAAGACTGGTGGAGAAAGACCCACGCCAGCCGATTGCCGTTGATGCTGAGGATGACGGTGCTTCTGCTCCAAAACAGCAAAAGCTAGATTTGGCTATAGAGAACTAAATGAACATGTATGCATCTTTGATGATTGTAAGTAATTCCTTTCATTGCATGCCATTTATTTCACTGCATTATGTTTAGGATTTATCTGACATTATTTAAATGTTCATGTCAATATTTTCATGTCGGGTTACTTAATAGCCTGTATTTAGTGGCTTTAATACGTGTATTTCGATTCATGTTTATTTATAAATGTTGTTTTATATTTATAGACAATGTTCCTCTGATGCGTTGGGTTTATCAAGATAGAATCTTGTTGTGATGCAACACTTTTCTTTGCATTCATCAGACATTTCGATAGTTTAACATGGAATTTCGTTAGAACACTTGGACATAAGCTAATTTATTCTTTATTATCATAATGTGTATACATTTCTCCTTCACGCGTTTTTTGTGGGACAGTTACATTTCAATATAGGCTGCTGAACTACAAAGGCCAAATAATAATGCAATAAAAAATAAGACATTGATTACTAAAACAACTGAAAGAACTATTAGAAAATCTGACAGAGATCTCGGTCTTGAGCTCTCCCATGATGTCCGATGACATCAGTGCTGCTGACAGTGTGGCGCATTGACAACTCTTTAGGTGCTTAGCGGAACATTCCACTTTGAATATCCCGCAAGTACTAAGTAGGCAAGCCATTCTAAGGTAGTGTGCGCCCTCTACTGGGCATAACAATGACCAACATGTGCAAGGCATTTTCAGAGGGTTTTCTGTTTTAGGTAACGCAAAAGTAATGTAATGACTACAGTAAGTACTTTCCACAGTAAGTAACGGTGTAATGTAACAAGTTACTTTTATTGGCAGTAATGTTGTAACCTAACGAGTTACTTTTAAAATTAACGTTCCCCAACACTGCTCACTATATAAAATTGAACTGAGTATACTGTAGCTTTATCTAAAACATTGGTGTCATATATTAAAGGTGGAATTTAGTGGTAGAGTTGTCAATTTGGCCCCAAATTGTATAGAACAAGGAGCCCCCGCCCCTTTTCCAGAGGGACAGATTGGTGAGCTCGGTGTTCACAGGACTGAGTGCATGGGTGAACCCCAAAGATTAAATTTTTCATTTTACCTTTATTTTAACAGGGAAGACAAACAAATATAATTCTCAATTTGTCGCATCTGTCATCAGGAAGACTACGTTGTAGAAGACACACACACACAGGCTATTAACCTTCCACCAGCTCATCAACTTTATTTTGCAATCTTCCCTCAGAAGCATTATAATACCCTGAAGAAATGGCTTTCCAATTAAAGGGGATCTTGGAGAAGAAGGCCTTTTTATCTGTGGCTCCTGGAGTCCTTTATTCCAGTCATTTAAATTGGAATAGGTTTTTCAATTAAGCCATTGACTGCTACGGACACACAGCAGAATGACAAACAGAGTTGCGTTCCTGTAAATTCACACACAGTAATGTGTTTCTTCCTCTGACAAGGACGGCTGTGACAACTGATTTTGAGCCTAGTGTGGTGATGCCCCTTGGGGAAATAGGGTTGCAGTGGCCCCAAGGTGCAATGTAGCTTTGGCCATCTTAGTCAGGTCACTCCGTGTGGGTCTAATCTAATGTTATTGTGTTGTGACTTTCTCTGTGAAAATTATTGTTATTTTTCACTCCAATTATCTTTGATATGCTTCCCATAAAAAAAGCTTTTTTTAACCCACTAAGTATTACATAAGCTGCATTCCTAAACATTTAATTTGTTACCGAAACAGGACAGAAGGAACCAGAAGTAATATTCTTCACATCTGAGAATCAAAATCAGATATGTGACTTTTCTCAAGGAAGTGGATATTGCACCAGCAGATTTAAGAGTGTGTTAGGATACAGTTACAGTTAGGTTACAGTTAGGGTTCTGCCAGTAAAAAATACACTGCTTTGTCTATGGCCTATGATGCCTTCTGGAGGCAGCTCTGCAGAGTTGTCACTAGCTGGCACAGCCACAAAGTCGTGACATTTTAAAACCTAACCCTAACCTTAACCCTAACCTTAACCACACTGCTAACCCTAATGCCTAACCCTAACCTTGAATTGTTACAATATAGCATATAATGCAGCTGGCCCATCTATCGCTCAGTTCTGCCTGAAGGACAAGACTCATCCCAATAAACATCAACCTGCACTTATTGTTTCCCTATGACGGATACCCCTTTTATATGGCTGGGCCAAAAACTATATATTTTGTTCTACAGATACGTTGCGAAAACAAGAGTCTAGTCTACCATGGACGGATGGCTCTGTCTTTAACTTCTGACAGCTGCATTGGGCTGCTTGTTGTTCGCTCTCTCCTGAATTGGTTTAATAAAGTTGTGCTGCTGCAGAAGAAGTGCGGAGAAGATTAATGGACGCACAGGAAGTGTGGCAGTTGTGAGAGGATGCAGGACAGAGCGTGCCAGCCGCCATCTGTTCCATTCGCCTTTACAGCTCTCTCAACGGAGAAACAAACCCTGAGCAGCGTGGATCTTCTCAGCCCTGCGGACAAATACACAGACACATCTCTCTATTTAGTCTATTACATACTGCTAAACCCTTATGTGACAAAGACAAGAACTACACTGTAAGACGTTTCGGTAATTTCAACAGTAAAACAATGTAGAATGTACCGTAAAATACCATAAATCTGTTTTACAGCATTTAACTGGTACCGGGCTGCCTTTAGGGGAGTCTTGTGAGGCTTGTGGGCGTCCTAGAGCAAAACAACCGACATTTATGTGTTTGTGAGTCTCATCTTTAGAGGGGTCATGTTAGTTTTGTAGCCGAACCGTTTGGATTGAGACGGAGCCCATGCAAAAAATATCTCTAGCTTAAACAGACAGATTTTGATGGGGATTGCGGAAATTGACTGAAGAGGGTTTAATACTGTAATTTTGCTTTACAGCAGAGCTGCTATAATATATTTTACAGTACTATTTTCTTTACTGCAAAACATACAGCATCCCTGGCCCACGGTGTGGTTTATGTGTAAAATGCGCCCTGCCAATCTGTTAAAAATATGTTGTGCTGGTAATATGGGTCATATCTTTTGAACTGCTAGAAACAAGCCCTTTTCGCTGAAGTAATGGTGAAAAGATAACGGTCACGAATCTGTGCTCAGTTTATTCTCTATGGCACTCAGAGTAGCCAGGAGAAACATATTTCACTAATATAATCAAAATCAATAAATCATACCACGTTTTTGGGCTCATTCAATAAGTAGTTTTTACCTGATAAAGTAGAATCCTGTTGAAAAAGTATGTATAAAAGTACTATTTATATTCCTAAAACATACACTGAAAATTATACTGTTGCTGCATCCTGCTGACATGGCTTTTTGATTTATGGTGTCAAAACACCAGTTTTAGATGTCCAAATTCATAATCAATATGCTGAAATAAGTTGTGATATTTTGAAGACCATTACATAAGTTACTTCCTACACATGTCACACTTCTGTTCAGATTACTTGTATTTTGCTAAATTAGTACCTCCTAAACTGCACAAGCACCAATATTTACCAAGCGGTCACTCAAGATTAGAATTCATTAGCTTGTTCTACTGTAATCAATAGCGCGCAGAAATGAATCACTCACATCAATATTGTATTGAAATCAATAGAACTGGAACAACAACCGCGGCGCAATGTACTGTTTGTGCTCTTCTAACAGGCACACCTCAATGAACTTGGGTGTACTACATGTATCTGTTGATAGATAACAACCTGTCGTAGCCATTTATCAGCTTATATCTCTGTGAGAAATTGTTTTCGGTAGATGGCCAACACGGAAAAGGAAACAACACTTTTTTGACTGGATAATTTCAATAAATCACCACCCTCAAATCCATGAATTCATGTAAGGCCAGAGACTTGAAAATGACAGCTACGTTCAAAGTCCCACTACGGACTGGCACGTATGGCAAAAACACTGGTACTAAACCAAAGACATTGATCTGTTTTAAGCAATCCATTTTTGTGAGATCGTGATGACTATGAACTTTAATACTAACATCATCAATCTGAGGTAAAAATGTGTATTTCCTGTATTTCATGTGTGGTGAAAACGTTAGTCTGTGTAATGTAGTAACAAGTTCTGCCCACCATAGGGAAATTAGTGTAATCTAACATAATTAAATATGTCAAAGTAATTTTATATTTTTATATATGATGATAGTATATGATGATTACAACAATGACATCTATTTCCTCCTACTTTAACCATGGAGAGAGTAAAGAAATGTTCCTAAACTCAATTTAAGCTGGCAACTCTAGTCCCAGTATAATGCTGTACATTTACAAGGAAAAGTTTTATGGTGTAGGCTCATTGTCGCTTTGTTTAGGTTTTTTTTTTTTACCTTTCAGAGGAATAAAGTTGGGCTTCGAGCCACGGCAGTGAGACATAGATGAAAGACACAGTCTGAACTGAACGTGATTAAGAGATGTGTTCATGAGGCGAAAGTTGGCGTTTGTTAAGAGTAAATCGTAATCAAATGAAAACGAGACTTGGTTATTGTTGTTGTGGAGTGTGTTTTCTGTTTGTGTTACGTTTGCAACGAAGGAGAGTAAAAACACAGCTACACAGACCTGTGTTCACAGACTGTGATCAGGGTGATTGAGTTCCATTTCACATTGTTTGTTTTGTACTATTGATTGGTTTTATGAACGGACAAGAGCGTTAATATCAAGACATTCCATGGTATTTCTATGAAAAGGTGTATGTCATTTCCCTGATCACACAATCTATATCAAATGTACATCAATCCTCTGTGTTCTTCATTTGAAAAAGAATGAGAAACATTCTGTGTTTGTTTGTCGAAAGACGGAGATCTTGTTAACAACCCTGTGCTCTCTCTCTCTCTCTCTCTCGCTCTCTCTCGCTCTCTCGCTCTCTCTCTCTCGCTCTCTCGCTCTCTTTCAGTGAAGACATCTGTGTGACATGATGAAGTTTCCTCTTTGAGTATCAATCGTGTAATTGAACTCAGGAAAGGAGGACGTGACGTGCACACAGAGGGACGCTTCGGACTGGCAGATCCCCCCCCACCCCCCATCCACACACACACACACACACACAGACACACACACACACACACACACACACACACACACACACACAAATACAAACATGTTCATATAGGTGTAAAAACACATACATAAATGCATAGATTTGCACAAACATATGTGCATGCACTCCTGCATGCAACCACCACCTCGTGCTGCTGTAATGAAGGGCTTGCCGCTAACACGCGGGGTCCCAAACTCTCATGAGTGCAAATGTGTTCAATTGAAAGTGTTAGCGGTAAGAGATTTCAGCTCTAACAAACTCTGACTCAAACATGGAGATGAATATCAAATTGGATTTAATTGGTATACCATTGCCTCAGCAGGGTAACAGACAGAGTATTGTGTCACGGTCGTTCTCTGCAATCAGCTCTCTCTGCCCAGTCGTTCGTACAATGCTGTTTTACAACATTCCTACTCATGTCTTCCTCTCTCAGAACAACATCCCGTTCGAGGCCGTGTTTAGGAATTACAACATCTCTACCCACGTCTCTTTAGCCGTCTTGTAATGTAGCCCTCTCCGTTCACCGGCGCAATACCACAGATCATGAGAAAAGTGAAGTGAGACACAATTAAATATTAACACGACCTGACACAGTCCCGTTGTAACCCTCTCCCCCCCCCCCCATCACCAACCCCCATCCCCTCTATCCCACTTCACATGATACAATTAAAAACACTCCCATATGCACCAGAACACTCGATCCCCTCTGAACGCTGTCAGGAACACTCCGCTTTATAGCGACTTAAAATAAATATTGTACTAATCTATAGAGGGCCTGACAAGAGCGAAGCTCCAAGGTTTCCAGGCACTTAGCTGAGTAGAGCCGTAAAAAAGGAGACCCCTTACATTATTTATACGCACTAATGGTGCTGCGATTCACTGTGTGTGTGTTTGTGAATCAGCTTTCTTCACCACAATCTGCTAAAATAGACACACAGCTCTAATCAAAGCCATACATTTCCTCTCTCTCTCCATATTTCTCTCCCTCTCCCATTGCTAACGGCTAGGTCAGTTTGCTAGTGCGGAGAACTCCTTGTGACAGATTATATTTTTTAATGGAGATGAAAGACAATGAGGTTTTGGTTTAATTTAGCAAAGGAACAGATAGGATCTTGGTGTGTAAGCGACTGAAAGTAAATACCATTGTACTGTAACTTACATCAAACAGCTTGTAGAGGGGGGCATTACTGGATGAGTTTTGACAGGCTGAATGAACAGCAATTGCAAATGAGAACTATACCTTCTGTATCAGTGTTAACCCTGTATCTGACTGTAGCAAAAAAAATTCGAGGTGAGGAGGAGGATTATTTAAGATACTGTTTGAAGAGGTAGGGTTTCAGATGTTTTTGGAAGATGGGCAGGGACTCTGCTGTCCTAGCTTCAGGGGGAAGGGGGTTCCACCATTGGGGTGACAGGACAGAGAAGAGATTGGACTGGGCTGAGCGGGAGCTGCCCTCCCTTAGGGGTGGGAGGGCCAAGAGACATGAGGTGGCAGAACGGAGTGCTCGGGTTGGGGTGTAGGGTTTGAGCATAGCCTGAAGGTAGGGAGGGGCAGTTCCTCTTGCTGTTCCGTAGGTAAGCACCATGGTCTTGTAGTGGATGCGAGCTTCGACTGGAAGCCAGTGGAGTGTGCAGAGGAGCAGGGTGATATGAGAGAACTTGGGAAGGTTGAAAATCCGGTGGGTTGCAGCATTCTGGATAAGTTGCAGGGATTTGATGGCTCAAGCGGGGAGCCCAGCCAACAGTGAGTTGCAGTAGTCCAGACGGGAGAGGACAAGTGCCTGGATAAGGACCTGAGCCGCTTCCTGTGTGAGGTAGGGTTGTACTCTATAGATGTTGTCGAGCATGAACCTGCAGAAGCGGGTCACTGCTTTGATGTTTGCAGAGAACGACAGGGTGTCCAGGGTCATGCCAAGGTTCATTGCACTCTGGGAGGGCGACACTGTGGCGTTGTCAACCATGATGGAGAGGTCTTTGAGCGGGCAGGCCTTCCCCGGGATGAAGAGCAGTTCTGTTGAGGTTGAGCTTGATACAGAGAGCCTCTGTGGCACAGAGAATAGCAGTCTCAGTTGAGTGACCCGTCTAGAAGCCTGACTGGTTAGGGTCAAGAAGATCGTTCTGAGAGAGATACGGTGAGGGAAAAAAGTATTTGATCCCCTGCTGATTTTGTACGTTTGCCCACTGATAAAGACATGATCAGTCTATAAGTTTAATGGTAGGTGTATTTGAACAGTGAGAGACAGAATAACAACAAAAAAATCCAGAAATACACATGTCAAAAATGTTATAATTTGATTTGCATTTTAATGAGGGAAATAAGTATTTGACCCCTCTGCAAAACATGACTTAGTACTTGGTGGCAAAACCCTTGTTGGCAATCACAGAGGTCAGACGTTTCTTGTAGTTGGCCACCAGGTTTGCACACATCTCAGGAGGGATTTTGTTCCACTCCTCTTTGCAGATCTTCTCCAAGTCATTAAGGTTTTGAGGCTGACATTTGGCAACTCGAACCTTCAGCTCCCTCCACAGATTTCTATGGGATTAAGGTCTGGAGACTGGCTAGGCCACTCCAGGACCTTAATGTGCTTCTGCTTGAGCCACTCCTTTGTTGCCTTGGCCGTGTGTTTTGGGTCATTGTCATGCTGGAATACCCATCCACGACACATTTTCAATGCCCTGGCTGAGGGAAGGAGGTTCTCACCCAAGATTTGACGGTACATGGCCCCGTCCATCGTCCCTTTTATGCGGTGAAGTTGTCCTGTCCCCTTAGCAGAAAAACACCCCCAAAGCATAATGTTTCCACCTCCATGTTTGACGGTGGGGGTGGTGTTCTTGGGGTCATAGGCAGCATTCCTCCTCCTCCAAACACGGCGAGTTGAGTAGATGCCAAAGAGCTCGATTTTGATCTCATCTGACAACAACACTTTCACCCAATTCTCCTCTGATTCATTCAGATGTTCATTGGCAAACTTCAGACGGCCCTGTATTTGTGCTTTCTTGAGCAGGGGGACCTTGCGGGTGCTGCAGGACTTCAGTCCTTCACGACGTAGTGTGTTACCAATTGTTTTCTTGGTGACTATGGTCCCAGCTGCCTTGAGATCATTGACAAGATCCTCCCGTGTAGTTCTGGGCTGATTCCTCACCGTTCTCATGATAATTTCAACTCCACGAGGTGAGATCTTGCATGGAGCCCCAGGCCGAGGGAGATTGACAGTTCTTTTGTGTTTCTTCCATTTGCGAATAATCGCACCAACTGTTGTCACCTTCTCACCAAGCTGCTTGGCGATGGTCTTGTACACCATTCCAGCCTTGTGTAGGTCTACAATATTGTTCCTGACATCCTTGGAGAGCTCTTTGGTCTTGGCCATGGTGGAGAGTTTGGAATCTGATTGATTGATTGTTTCTGTGGACAGTTGTCTTTTATAGAGGTAACAAGCTAAGATTAGGAGCACTCCCTTTAAGAGTGTGCTCCTAATCTCAGCTTGTTACCTGTATAAAAGACACCTGGGAGCCAGAAATCTTTATGATTGAGAGGGGGTCAAATACTTATTTCCCTCATTAAAATGCAGATCAATTTATGTGTTTTTCTGGATTTTTGTTGTTGTTATTCTGTCTCTCACTGTTCAAATAAACCTACCATTACAATTATAGACTGATCATTTCTTTGTCAGTGGGCAAACGTGCAAAATCAGCAGGGGATCAAATACTCTATTCCCCTCACTGTAACAAGAAAGCTGATCAGAGACAGCACGCTCAAGTGTTTTGGAAAGAAAAGAAAGAAGGGACACAAGTCTATAGTTTTTGACGTCAGATGAGTCAAGTGTTGGTTTCTTGAGGAGGGGAGCAACTCGGGCCATTTTGAAGTCAGAGGGGATGCAGCCAGTGGTCAGGGATGAGTTGATGAGGGAAGTGAGAAGGTCTCCAGAGATGGTCTGGAGTTGGGAGGAGGGCAGGTTGTCATGCGGCCAGAGAGGGGAGAAAGAGGTCAAGGCATAGGGTAGTTCTGTGTGAGTGAGACCAGTGCTCAATAGGCTGAGTGAATGAGTAGCGGATGTCGTCAACCTTTTTTTCAAAGTGGTTGACAAAGATGTCTGCAGAGAGGGAGTAGGGAGGGGGGGGGAGGATTAAGGAGGGAGGAGAAGGTGGAAAAGAGTTTCCTAGGGTTAGAGGCAGAAGCTTGAAATTTAGAGTGGTTGAAAGTGGCTTTAGCAGCGGATACAGAGGAAGAGAAGTTAGAGAGGAGGGAGTGATAGGATGATAGGTCCTCCAGAAGTTTACTTTTCCACCATTTTCGCTCAGCTGCCCGCAGCCCTGTTCTGTAAGTTCGCAATGAGTCACTCAACCACGGAGCAGGAGGGGAGGGCCGAGCCGGTTGGGAGGAAAAGGGTCAGTGCGAGTCATAGGATGCAGAAAGGGAGGAGAGTAGGGTCGAAGAGGCAGAATCAGGAGACAGGAGGGAGAAGGATTTAGCAGAATGGAGAGATGATAGGATAGAAGAGGAGAGAGTAGTGGGAGAGAGAGAGCGAAGATTGCGAAGGCGCATAACCATCTGGGTAGTGGCTGAGTGGTTAGGGTTGGAGGAAAGGGAGACAGAAAAGGAAACAAAGTAGTGATCAGAGACCTGGAGGGGGGATGCAGTGAGATTAGTAGGCGATCAGCCGCTAGTAAAGATGAGGTCAAGCGTATTGCCTGCCTTGTGAGTTGGAGGGGATTGGGAAAAGGTGAGGTCAAAAGAGGCAAGAAGGGGAAAGAGAGAGTTGGAAAGAAATGAATCGAAGGCAGACTTCGGGAGGTTGAAGTCGCCAAGTATGAAGAGCTGTGAGCCATCGTCAGGAAATTCGTTTATCAAGGTGTCAAGCTCATTAGGAACTCTCCAAGGGCACCAGGTGGGTGATAGATGACAATAATGTTAAGCTTGAGTGACAGTGACAGCATGAAATTCAAATGAGGAGATGGACAGGTGAGAGAGGGTGGAAAGAGAAAACTTCCACTTAGGAGAAATGAGTAAACCTGTGCCACCATCGCGATGACCAGATGCTCTCGGACTATGAGAGAAAATATAGTCAGATGAAGAAAGAGAAGCTTGAGTAGCAGTGTTCTCTGGGGTTATCCATGTCTCCGTCAGGGCCAAAAAGTCAAGGGACTAAAGGGTAGCATAGGTTGAGATGAACTCAGCGTTCTTGACCGCAGATCGTTAGTTCCAAACGCTGCCAGAGACCCGGAATTACATGGGTTGTGCGTGCAGCGTACACTAAATTAGAAGGGTTGCAGCCAAGGGTGGGGAGCGTCTGTAAAGCGTACAGGGAGAGGTGCGAACAGGTATAGAAACACACACATAGTTGACAAAGCTACAAATGAGCAAAATGAGATGATCTGTAAATAACTAGGTAAGATACTCGAGTGAGAGAGTGGTGTGGAGCCCGCCACTGACATGACTGCCTCTTACAGCTGCCGCTGAGAAACCAGGGGAGACTGAAGAACTAACACTAATTGCTGATTGCCTAGGAGAGGTGAAACCACTCCCCCTCCAATACAGCCACTGATTACAAAAACAAGTCACAAATTGCCCTGCCCCTTGATCCTGGTTGATGTGTCAACAACTATCTGCAACAATAAACAGATAAACAACAATACCTTCTGTACTATACAGCCATGGTGTAGTCTGAGACAAAAGGAATCCATTACCATTCTCAGTGCCAGGCTCCTTAACAGCTACTCAGAGGGGGGTGCAGTGTTATGTGTGTACAGTACACCACCAGATCCACACATGTGCCTCTCATTTCCTATGGTAGCCCGAAAGTGTCCTTCAACATCCTGTTGTAAACTGAACTAGGGGAGAGGCTCTGTGCATTAAAGTGCCCTGAAAGAAAATGCTAAATTATGTTCAGTAAATGCAGGCAGCTGCTTGATGCTAATGCCACAGATACAGACCCAGCAGAGATTGAGGCTGGTACTGTAGGAGTAGAGAAGTGGGTTATAACTGTAGGTTGTCTTTTGTATTTTTGACTGTACGGTAAAAGTGTGTAGAACGGTGCTAGGAACATGCTTGTGTGTTGTCTAGCATGAATTCAAACGTTGTTGAGAAAATTGCATTATTTTGGATAACCACAAAGTGTACTTTAACTAAATGCATGTGTTTACTGTATACAATTTTAGTGCCTAATTGACTATTGTGTAATAATTGATTTATTAAAAAGAATTCACTTCATTTATATGCGCTTTTCCAGATGTTCACAAAACTTTATACTGTAAGGGAGAAATTACACATCCAACATAAATGTAGAGTCTACTTTCTAAATGTTTATGTAACTTGGTGTCTGCAACAATGGCCATCACACTACTGCCCTCATATTTAAGATAACCTTCTTGTTGGTCCTTCCCACATACAGTATGTCTAAGACTAACTGAATCGCAGTAGCATTTACCTAGAGTACCAGTCAAAAGTTTAGACACTGTCACGATCGTCGTAGAGAGTAGACCAATGCGCAGCGTTAGTTGCGAACATACTTAACTTTATTATCGTTAGTGATAATATATCAACAAAACAATAAACGAAACGTGCAGTCCTACGGTTAACACAGAAACGAACCAAACGGAAACAAGATCCCACAAACACTAAGGGAAACAGACTGTTTAAATATGGCTCCCAATCAGAGACAACCAGCAACAGCTGACACTCATTGCCTCTGATTGGGAGCCACTCTGGCCAACATAGAAATACCACAACTAGAACTCCCACACAGAACATAAACACATGGAATCTACACACCCTGGCTCAACATATAGAGTCCCCAGAGCCAGGGTGTGACAGTACCCCCCCTCAAAGGCGCGGACTGCGACCGCGCCTCAACAAAACCCAAACAGGGGAGGGCTGGGTGGGCATTCCTCCTCGGAGGCGGTTCCGGCTCCGGGCTTGACCACCACCCTTCAATAATCCCCCCGTAGCGCCCCTGGTCCGGTCTGGCCCCGCTGGCTGGAGCTGGACTGGACATCGAAGGAGCGAATTGCTTAAGCTCCGTTGTGGAGCAGCTGACCGGTACCTGATCAGGCACCGGTGACCCAAGCACGGGTTGTGACGGACTGACGACGCACACCCCTGTCTTGGTGCGTGGAGCAGCAACGGGCTGGACCGGGCTGACGATACGCACCCCTGGCTTGGTGCGTGGAGCAGGAACGGACCGGACCGGGCTGATGATGCGCACCCCTGGCTTGGTGCGTGGAGCAGGAACGGGCTGGACCGGGCTGACGATACGCACCCCTGGCTTGGTGCGTGGAGCAGGAACGGGCCTTACCAGGCTGACGACTCGCACCCCTGGCTTGGTGCGAGTGGCAGGAACAGGCCGGGCCGGGCTGGCGACGCGCACCGTAGGCTTGGTGCGAGTGGCAGGAACAGGCCGGGCCGGGCTGGCGACGCGCACCGTAGGCGTGGTGCGAGTGGCAGGAATAGGCCGGGCCGGGCTGGCGACGCGCACCGTAGGCTTGGTGCGAGTGGCAGGAACAGGCCGGGCCGGGCTGGCGACGTGCACCGTAGGCTTGGTGCGAGTGGCAGGAACAGGCCGGGCCGTGCTGGCGACGCACACCGTAGGCTTGGTGCGAGTGGCAGGAACAGGCCGGACCGGGCTGGCGACGCACACCGTAGGCTTGGTGCGGGGAGCAGGAACAGGCCGGGCTGGCGACGCGCACCGTAGGCTTGGTGTGAGGGGCAGGAACAGGCCGGGCTGGGCTGGCGACGCACACCGTACACTTGGTGCGAGGAGCAGGAACAGGCCGGGCCGGGCTGGCGACGCGCACCGTACACTTGGTGCGAGGGGCAGGAACAGGCCGGGCCCGGCTGGCGACGCGCACCGTACACTTGGTGCGAGGGGCAGGAACAGGCCGGGCCGGGCTGGCGACGCGCACCGTACACTTGGTGCGAGGGGCAGGAACAGGCCGGGCCGGGCTGGCGACACGCACCGTACACTTGGTGCGAGGGGCAGGAACAGGCCGGGCCGGGCTGGCGACGCGCACCGTACACTTGGTGCGAGGGGCAGGAACAGGCCGGGCCGGGCTGGCGACGCGCACCTTACACTTGGTGCGAGAAGCAGGAACAGGCCGGGCCGGGCTGGCGACGCGCACCATACACTTGGTGCGAGAAGCAGGAACAGGCCGGGCCGGGCTGGCGACGCGCACCGTACACTTGGTGCGAGGGGCAGGAACAGGCGGGACCGTACTGGGAACACACACCACTGGCCTTAAACGGGGATCAGGAACGGGCCGGACCGGACTGGCAATACACCTCAGTACCTCTCGCCGTGCCTCTACATCTTCCTTCCCTCTTCTCACCAATGGCTCCCGTAACCTGGTGGCCTTCTGAATTCGCCCCTTATCTGCCTCCAGCAGCCCCGTCGTCCATGCCATGTGCCCCCCCCTAAAAAATTTTTGGGGTTGCCTCTCGTCCGTCCGACGACGACACTGTTGACGCCGTTGCTCCTCTACCGTCTCACTCCATGGACGGCGATCCATCCCGGCCTGGATTTCCTCCCAGGTCCAGGACCCCTGCCCGTCCAATATTTGCTCCCACGTCCAGGCTGCCTGCTCCTGGACACGCTGCTTGGTCCTGGTAGGGTGGGATCTTCTGTCACGATCGTCGTAGAGAGTAGACCAATGCGCAGCGTTAGTTGCGAACATACTTAACTTTATTATCGTTAGTGATAATATATCAACAAAACAATAAACGAAACGTGCAGTCCTACGGTTAACACAGAAACGAACCAAACGGAAACAAGATCCCACAAACACTAAGGGAAACAGACTGTTTAAATAACAACCAGCAACAGCTGACACTCGTTGCCTCTGATTGGGAGCCACTCTGGCCAACATAGAAAAGCAACAACTAGAACTCCCACACAGAACATAAACACATGGAATCTACACACCCTGGCTCAACATATAGAGTCCCTAGAGCCAGGGTGTGACAGACACACCTACTCATTCAAGGGTTTTTCTTTATTTTTACTATTTTTTCAATGTAGAATAATAGTGAAGACATCAAAACGATGAAATAACACATATGGAATCATGTAGTAACCAAAAAAGTGATAAACAAATCCAAATATATTTCAGATTTCAGATTTTTCAAATAGCCACCCTTTGCCTTGATGACAGCTTTGCACACTCTTGGCATTCTCTCAACCAGCTTCACCTAGAATGCTTTTCCAACAGTCTTGAAGGACTTCCCACATATGCTGAGCACTTGTTGGCTGCTTTTCCTTCACTCTGTCATCCGACTCATTCCAAACCATCTCAATTGGGTTGAGGTCGGGAGATTGTGGAGGCCAGGTCATCTGATGCAGCACTCCATCACTCTCCTTCTTGGTAAAATAGCCCTTACACAGCCTGGAGGTGTGTTGGGTTATTGTATTGTTAAAAAACAAATTATAGTCCTACTAAGCCCAAAACAGATGGGATGGCGTATCGCTGCAGAATTCTGTGGTAGCCATGCTAGTTAAGTGTGCCTTGAATTCTGAAAAAATCACAGACAGTGTCACCAGCAAAGCACCCCCACAAAATAACACCTCCTCCTCCATGCTTTACGGTGGGAACAACACATTTTTTGTTTTGTCATTCAGTAGACGCTCTTATCCAGAGCGACTTACAGTTAGTGAGTGCATACATTTTTCATACCCCCGTGGGAATCGAACCCACAACCCTGGCGTTGCAAGTGCCATGCTCTACCTACTGATCAACCGTTCACCCACACTGCGTCTCACAAAGACCCAGCGGTTGGAACCAAAAATCTCCAATTTGGACTCCAGACCAAAGGACATATTTCCACCAGTCTAATGTCCATTACTCGTGTTTCTTGGCCCAAGCAGGTCTCTTCCCCCCCCCCCCACCTTGTCACAACACAACTGATTGGCTCAAACACATTAAGAAGGAAATACATTTCATAAATGAACTTTTAACAAGCACACCTGTTAATTGAAATGCATTCCAGGTGACTACCTCATGAATCTGGTTGAGAGAATGCCAAGAGTGTGCAATGCTGTCATCAAGGCAAAGGTTGGCTATTTGAAGAATCTCAAATATTAAATATATTTGGATTTGTTTAACACTTTTTTGGTTATTACGTGACTCCATATGTGTTATTTCATAGTTTTGATGTCTTCACTATTATTCTACAATGTAAAAAATTGTAAAAATAAAGAAAAACCTTTGAATCAGTAGGTGTGTCCAAACTTTTGACTGGTAATGTATATGACTAACTAATGGCAAGAAAGCTACAGCTGTCTCAGTAGTTAAGTAAAGTAAAATTCTACATAAACGACTAACGACTTAAAATCTTGAGGCAAACACTGAATCCGCCCTAAATGGATAGTCCAACAAAGCAATATTTGCAAAACAAATACTGCGACGGCGATCCTGATCATCACTTGATAGTGAGCAAACTCTATTAAGCTGTTTTCAAATGTGCAGAATGATATTATTTTACAATGGTTACATATTCACTTCCACAGCTGGCTGGCTCCGCGCGTCTCCATTTGTCATCGACAATTGTGTCCAATTATATGATTAGCTTTGAACACTCCAGCACTTTGAGAGCTCTTGTGTGTTCCGCTGCACTGCGCGATTCGCAAACAAAGTCATTACAACATGTATTCACACATATCAAATAACAAAACAGATGGCCATTGCGCTCGGCGCCTGATTTGTTTTCCACACGAGTGACGGGAAAAAAAAGAGTGTATTTTCACCGAGCTAAGTTTAATGCTGGCTGTTTTTCTACTCCCTGAGCTGAGCAGCTGGCTGTCGTGCTGTTAGATCAGCTCTAAATAAAAGACAAAACAAAAGCACTTGTTGTCAATATTCAGAATTACTGAGAGAGAAGCTTCCGCATAATTCATCACAGGAGCCTCGACAGGAAGCGTAATTGTTTTAAATCTCAGTTGGCAGTTTGGAGTGGTGAGGCGGTGGGACGTTTCTCTTTGATGTGGACGACCCTCTGGTACTTCATCTAACCTTCGACCTCTAATCAATCTTTAGCACCTTTAGTCTTGTATCACTGGTAGTCAAAACCAAATCATCTATACAGTATTCCTGCCATATCTGATCTCAAATAAGATACTGATCTCCAACCTAGGTTAAAATACTATTTAGTCAAATAGTAAGTGTTGGAAAAACGGGGGAGATAGGGGGAGGGTGAGTGAAAGGGCAGTGGGCAGGATTTGAACCCATGCCGACTCTAGCAACCAAGTCTGTCAGTCCTACAGTCTAATGGTGAAAAGGGTATCTATTATGACAGAGACAGATTGAATGATCCCATTTCAGCTATTTTCTTACCTCTTCAATCTCACAACACCTGGATAGGTTTAACATATCAGCTAACCACATCATCTGATCTATCAATCTGATGCCCAACTGCACAGTAGATTATTATGATATGGCACACAACCATTGGTGGATGCAATGCAACATCTGCAATGTAATCGGCCTAGAATATGACCAAAGGTGGTCTATAAACCTATCCTAGTGTGGTGAACAACAGTAACCATAATTATTTTTGTAATATACAGATGTAGGATCTTATTTTGATCCTGTTTGCTACAGCAGGAAAATAATCCTGCAGCAACAGGGAATGTGAATGACTATGTGGATTATAATTAATGGACATTTGTTTGTAGGGGTTGATACATTTTTCGTTAGGGCAAATCAAGTCTGACATTTTAAAGTGGAAATTACAAACTTTAGAAGCCTTTTTAAACCTTGAATAAACTACAAGTTTGCATTTGTTGTGGTGCAGGAAAATTCTCAGCAACAAAAGAGTGATCAAATTAAGATCCTACATCTGTATCTGGTTTAAAGGTAGATTCAGCGATCATAGTATTGACTCATCAATTCAACCAGCTATGACTAACATTAGATTCATGACATGAGCTGTTAACCCTCAAGTTACCGACTGAGGTCGTTTCGACCATTGTCACTGTCAAGACCATTGTTTTGATCACAACAATGTTAATGCTACTTTTAACCCATTGGCCACTGACTCTCAGGGTCAATAGATGACGTGCTTATTATCAATAAAAAAATGTGGTACTACATCAATATGGAAAGATTCATGTTTACTGCTAAATTCAAGCTAGGATTTGGGCAAAGTATAGCAAACCCACATGGAAAGCCATTCCATCATCCCTTAAAGCAGTGAAGTACACACTACATGACCAAAAGTATGTGGACACCTGCTCGTCGAACATCTCATTCCAGAATAATGGACATTACTATGGAGTTGGTCCCACCTTTGCTGCTATAACAGCCTCCACTCTTCTGGGAAAGCTTTCCACTAGATGTTGGAACATTGCTGCGGGGACTTGCTTCCATTCAGCCACAAGAGCATTAGTGAGGTCGGGCACAGATTAGGGCGATTAGGCCTGGCTCGCAGTCGGCATTCCAATTCATCCCAAAGGTGTTGGATGGGGTTGAGGTCAGGGCTCTGTGCAGGCCAGTCAAGTTCTTCCACACAGATCTCGACAAACCATTTCTGTATGGACCTCACTTTGTGCATGGGTGCATTGTCATGCTGAAACAGGAAAGGGCCTTCCCCAAACAGTTGCCACAAAGTTGGAAGCACAGAATCGTCTAGAATGTCATTGTATGCTGTCGCGTTAAGATTTATTTTCACTGGAACTATGGGGCCTAGCCCGAACCATGAAAAACAGCCTCAGACCATTATTCCTCCTCCACCAAACTTTACAGTTGGCACTATGCATTGGGGCAGGTAGAGTTCTCCTGGCATCCGCCATGGAAACCCATTTCATGAAGCTCCCGACGAACAGTTCTTGCTTCCAGAGGCAGTTTGGAACTCGGTAGTGAGTTTTGCAACCTATGACAGACAATTTTTACATGCTTCAGCACTCGGCGGTCCTGTTCTGTGAGCATGTGTGGCCTACCACTTCGCGGCTAGGCCGTTGTTGCTCCTAGACGTTTCTACTTCACAATAACAGCACTTACAGATGACCGGGGCAGCTCTAGCAGGGCAGAAATTTTACGAACTGACTTGTTGGAAAGGTGGCATCCTATGACCGTGCCACGTTGAAAGTCACTGAGCTCTTCAGTAAGGCCATTCTACTGCCAATGTTTGTCTATGGAGATTGCATGGCTGTGTGCTCGATTTTATACACCTGTCAGCAACGAGTGTGGCTGAAATAGCTGAATCCACTAATTTGAAGGGATGTCCACGTACTTTTGTATATATAGAGTATAATAGCAATGTAAAAAAGAAAAGAAGACCATTCATTTTCTTATCTGGAACATGTACAGCATCTTTGTTCATAGCATTTCTGTATGTTTTGTGCAATGTCTATTGTACAAAACACTATTTTTCATTTTCATTCATTTTATCACTGTTGGCTACCTTCTGTAATGTTCTATCTTTGGTTCTATTTCCCAGTGGGCCAAATGTGGCATGGGATGTCATAATGATGTAATTTCTGGTTTAAATCTGGTTTCTGTTTGAAGATAACCAAATTACTGTACAACCAAATGTATTTTCCTTGACTACATCAAGACGCCTGAAAAATATGTAATGTCTTGGTTAACGTGCACTATTTTGTATCTAAAATGTATTTAAAACATTTGTCTGGTCATTGAAAAGATGCGTGGAAAAACATTATTTTGCAATCAGTATATAACCTGAGCATGACATCACAAACAGACATACAGTATGTTCAACCAATGTGGCCTACTTCTTGCTCAACGCTTCCTGAATCTCACTACTCCTCACACAAATTGAGCTGTAGCCAGATCAACGTTTGGACATACTGTATTACACATGTGTCAGTGTGTTGAAATAATGGTATTTTTGTTATTGTAGATTATTTTGACTTTAAAAAGAGTCATCCAATGTCATCCAAACAAACCACTTCTATTGAAATTCCTTCCATTTTCCTTCTGCTGGACAGGTGGCTCTAGTGTAGTTTTCTGTGGTACACTTACACTGCCACTATCTGGTCATGCTATGAAACAGCAGCTCGGAGGAAGAGAACACTTGTATTTCCTGTATTATAGTGCCTCTCCTTGATAGGTGCCCTGATGTCCCTCCTGTCATGATAAATCACAAATTACATCCACACAATACTAAAATGAACAACAGTGGGTAAAGCATAGGTATTTATAGACTGGGAAATAAACAACATTCATGGTTATTATCACATGACATGGATCATTATGTTTTGAATTTTAAATAGTTACTTTGAGGACACGAAAATGACTTTATGTGGTAACAGAAGATACTATAAACAATGTACTGTAGCCATGATACAAAACCACAACCGAAAACCTAAGAACACAGGCCCTCTAACCTTTTGCTGACTTCCACCACTGTTTCCTGTTCGAGATACACCGTTCAGAGATGACAGCCGATTTATGAGGACTTTCCTGTCAATCCCAAAGAAGCAATAATACACACATACTCTTACTTCACTTTTACAGTGATCAAATACAGTAGTTCCGCAAATGTTAGATCTAAAATGGAGAACCAGATTGACAGCAACATCTCCCTGTCTCATGTGAAGTGTGCAGTTGTTGTACAGTAATCTCAGGGGTAATTCAATTAGTACTGACTATGCCCAGATGTTTATGGTAAAACAATGCCCCTGTACAGTGAGAGTGTGAATTTGAATCAGTTAAAAAAAAAAATACTTTAACATTAAAGCATGAAGCCCAGAGTGATCACACACACGGAAATGATTTATACAAATGTTATGTCAATCTTATATGATTATATGATTATGGCCTACTTCTTATGAATACACAAAACAGTCATGATTCTTATACAATCCTGTGTTTCTCACATATACAGTACCAGTCAAAAGTTTGGACACACCTACTCATTCCAGGGTTTTTCTTTATTTTGACTATTTTCTACATTGTAGAATAAAAGTGAAGACATCAAAATTATGAAATAACATTTATGGAGTCATGTAGTAACCAAAAAAGTGTTAAACAAATCAAAATGTATTTTATATTTGAGATTCTTCAAATAGCCACCCTTTGCCTTGATGACAGCTTTGCACACGCTTGGCATTCTCTCAGTCAGCTTAATGAGGTACACTACCAGACAAAAGTGTGGACACACCTACTCATTCAAGGGTTTTTCTTTATTTTACTATTTTTTACATTCTAGAATAAAGTGTAGACATCAAAACTATGAAATAACACATACGGAATCATGTAGTAACCAAAAACAGTGTTAAACAAATCAAAATATATTTTATATGTCAGATTCTTCAAATAGCCGTTTTGTTGTCTCTGGGGTAATTCAAATAGTGACCCTTAGAGAAACCAAATGTTTCTCTAACCAAGTCCGTTCACCCTCCGCTTTCTCTTCTCCTACCTCTCCTTGATGACAGCTTTGCACGCTCTTGGCATTCTGTCATCCAGCTTCACCTTGAATACATTAGTCACCTGGAATGCATTTCAATTAACAGGTGTTAATTAAAAGTTAATTTGTGGAATTGATTTCATTCTTAATGCGTTTGAGCCAATCAGTTGTGTTGTGACAAAAGATAGCCCTATTTGGTAAAATACCAAGTCCATATTATGGCAAGAACAGCTCAAATAAGCAAAGAGAAATGACAGTCCGTCATTACTTTAAGACATGAAGCTCAGTCAATACGGAACATTTCAAGAACTTTGAAAGTTTCTTCAATTGCAGTCACCAAAACCATAAAGCGCTATGATGAAACTGGCTCTCATGAGGACCGCCACAGCAATGGAAGACCCAGAGTTACCACTGCTGCAGAAGATAAGTTCATTAGAGTTACCAGATTCAGAAATTGCAGCCCAAATAAATGCTTCATAGAGTTAAAGTAACAGACACATCTCAATATCAACTGTTCAGAGGAGACTGCGTGAATCAGGCCTTTATGGTCGAATTTCTGCAAAGAAACAACTAATAAAGGACACCAATAAGAAAAATAGACTTGCTTGGGCCAAGAAACACGAGCAATGGGCATCAGACCGGTGGAAATGTGTCCTTTGGTCTGGAGTCAAAATTTGAGATTTTTGTTTCCAACCGCCGTGGATTTGTGACACGTGGTGTGGGTGAACGGATGATCTCTGCATGTGTATTTCCCACCGTAAAGCATGGAGGAGGAGGTGTTATGGTGTGGAGGTGCTTTGCTGGTGACACTGTCTGTGATTTATTTAGAATTCAAGGCACACTTAACCAGCATGGCTACCACAGCATTATGCAGTGATACGCCATCCCATCTGGTTTGGGCTTAGTGGTACTATAATTTGTTTTTTAACAAGAAAATGACCCAACACACCTCCAGGCTGTGTAAGGGCTATTTTACCAAGAAGGAGAGTGATGGAGTGCTGCATCAGATGACCTGACTTCCACAATCCCCCGACCTCAACCCAATTGAGATGGTTTGGCATGAGTCGGAAGGAAAAGCAGCCAACAAGTGCTCAGCATATGTGGGAAGTCCTTCAAGACTGTTGGAAAAGCATTCCAGGTGAAGCTGTTTGAGAGAATACCACAAGTGTGAAATGCTGTCATCAAGGCAATGGGTGGCAATTTGAAAAATCTGAAATCTGAAATATATTTGGATTTGTTTAACACTTTTTTGGTTACTACATGATTCCATATGTGTTATTTCATCGTTTTGATGTCTTCACTGTTATTCTACAATGTAAAAAATAGTACAAATAAAGACAAATCCTTGAATGAGTAGGTGTGTCCAAACTTTTGACTGGTACTGTAAGTTTCAACATATACAGTAAGTTAAACATATGGTTCTGTGTACAAGTTTGGACAACTTCTTAGAAGACTTACAGTGAGGGAAAAAAGTATTTGATCCCCTGCTGATTTTGTACGTTTGCCCACTGACAAAGACATGATCAGTCTATAATTTTAATGGCAGGTTTATTTGAACAGTGAGAGACAGAATAACAACAAAAAAATCCAGAAAAACGCATGTCAAAAATGTTATAAATTGATTTGCATTTTAATGAGGGAAATAAGTATTTGACCCCTCTGCAAAACATCACTTAGTACTTGGTGGCAAAACCTTTGTTGGCAATCACAGAGGTCAGACGTTTCTTGTAATTGGCCACCAGGTTTGCACACATCTCAGGAGGGATTTTGTCCCACTCCTCTTTGCAGATCTTCTCCAAGTCATTAAGGTTTCGAGGCTGACGTTTGGCAACTCGAACCTTCAGCTCCCTCCACATACTTTCTATGGGTTTAAGGTCTGTAGACTGGCTAGGCCACTCCAGGACCTTAATGTGCTTCTTGTTGAGCCACTCCTTTGTTGCCTTGGCCGTGTGTTTTGGGTCATTGTCATGCTGGAATACCCATCCACTACCCATTTTCAATGCCCTGGCTGAGGGAAGGAGGTTCTCACCCAAGATTTGACGGTACATGGCGCCGTCCATCGTCCCTTTGATGCGGTGAAGTTGGCCTGTCCCCTTAGCAGAAAAACACCCCCAAAGCATAATGTTTCCACCTCCATGTTTGATGGTGGGGATGGTGTTCTTGGGGTCATAGGCAGCAATCCTCCTCCTTCAAACACGGCGAGTTGAGTTGATGCCAAAGAGTTAGATTTTGGTCTCATCTGACCACAACACTTTCACCCAGTTCTTCTCTGAATCATTCAGATGTTCATTGGCAAACTTCAGACGGGCCTGTATATGTGCTTTCTTGAGCAGGGGGACCTTGCGGGCGCTGCAGGATTTCAGTCCTTCACGGCGTAGTGTGTTACCAATTGTTTTCTTGGTGACTCTGGTCCCAGCTGCCTTGAGATCATTGACAAGATCCTCCAGTGTAATTCTGGGCTGATTCCTCACCGTTCTCACAAGGTGAGATCTTGCATGGAGCCCCAGGCCGAGGGAGATTGACAGTTACAGTGAGCTCCATAATTCATTGGACAGTTACATTTGTTTTGTTATTTTGGTTCTGTTCTCTAGCACTTTGAGTTTGAAAGGATTCAATGACAATGAGGGTGAAGTACAGACTGTCAGCTTTAATTTGAGGGTATTTTCATACATATCGGATTAACCGTTTAGAAATGACAGCACCTTTTGTACATGGTCCCCCCATTTTAAGGTACTACAAGTATTTGTTAAATTGGATTCACAGATGTGTGTCGTTAGGCAGGTGTATTCATTTGTGTTGTTAGTGAATGCAGGAGAGCTGTTGATGAATAGTATTGATTCTAGACTTTGCTATTGCCTTTGCTATTGAGGTTGTTTTGGGGTGTGACAACATGAGGAAGACAGCAGTGTCGATGCAAATGAAGCTGGCCGTCATAAGGCTCAGAAATGAAAATCAATCAATCTGGAACATTGCAAAAACCCTGGTCATGCCCAAGTCAACAGTTTGGTTCAAGAAAAAAACATCCGGTGAACTCAATTATGTCAAAAGGCCCGGTAGACCGAGGAAGACCACTGTAGTGGATGACCGGAGAATACTCTCTATGGTGAAGAAAACCCCCCTGACAACAGCCCAACAGATCAAAAACACTCTCCTGGATGCAGGTGTAGATGTGTCAAAGTTTACCATACGTAAAATACTACACCAGCAGGACTACAGAGGGTACACTACAAGATGCAAACCACTGATAAGCCTGAAGAACAGAAAGGCGAGATTACAGTTTGCTAAAAAGCACCTAAAAGAGCCCCGGAAAAAAGTATTGTGGACAGATTTACATTTTACTCATTTAGCAGACGCTCTTATCCAGAGCGATTTACAGTTAGTGAGTGCATACATTATTTTAATTATTATTATTTTATTTTTTCATACTGGCCCCCCATGGGAAACGAACCCACAACCCTGGCGTTGCAAACACCATGCTCTATCAACTGAGCTACATCCCTGCCGGCCATTCCCTCCCCTACCCTGGACGACGCTGGGCCAATTGTGCGCCGCCCCATGGGTCTCCTGGTCGCGGCAGGCTACGACAGAGCCTGGATTCGAACCAGGATCTCTAGTGGCACAATGCAGTGCAGTGCCTTAGACCACTGCGCCACTCGATGAGACAAAGATTAACAAAAAAGAAATGCCCATGATCCAAAGCATACCACCTCATCCGTGAAACATGGTGGAGGGGGTGTTATGGCTTGGGCCTGTATGGCTGCCAGTGGAACAGGCTCACTTGTCTTCATCGATGATGTGACTTCAGAAATCTGAAGTCTACAGAAATATTTTATCTGCTCAGATAAAACCAAATGCCTCCAAACTCATTGGACGGCACTTCATCATGCAACAAGACAATGACCCTAAACATACTGCTAGAGCAACGAAGGGGTTTTTGATGGCCAAAAATGGGAAAATCCTTGACTGGCCGAGTCAATCACCGGATCTGAATCCAATTGAACATGCATTTTCCCCGAAACAAGCAGGAACTGAAGATGGCTGCAGTACAAGCCTGGCAGAGCATCACCAGGGAAGATACCCAGCGTCTGGTGATGTCGATGCATCGCAGACTTCAAGCAGTCATTGCATGCAAAGGATATGCGACCAAATATTAACAATGATTACTTTATTCTACATTATTTAACACTGTCCAATGTTTTTTGATGCCCGAAAATGGGGGGGACCATGTACAAAAGCTTCTATAATTTCTAAACGGTTCATCTGATATGTATGAATATACCCTCAAATTAAAGCTGACAGTCTGCACTTCACCCTCATTGTCATTGTATCTTTTCAAACTCAAAGCGCTAGAGTACAGAACCAAAATAACAAAAAAATGGTCACTGTCCAATGAATTATGGAGCTCACTGTATTTTGTGTTTCTTCCATTTGCGAATAATCACACCAACTGTTGTCACCTTCTCACCAAGCTTCTTGGCGATGGTCTTGTAGCCCATTCCAGCCTTGTGTAGGTCTACAGTCTTGTCCCTGACATCCTTGGAGAGCTCTTTCGTCTTGGCCATGGTGGAGAGTTTGGAATCTGATTGATTGCTTCTGTGGACAGGTGTCTTTTATACAGGTAACAAACTGAGATTAGGAGCACTCCCTTTAAGAGTGTGCTCCTAATCTCAGCTCATTACCTGTATAAAAGACACCTGGGAGCCAGAAATCTTTCTGATTGAGAGGGGGTCAAATTCTTATTTCCCTCATTAAAATGCAAATCAATTCATAACATTTTTGACATGCGTTTTTTCTGGATTTTTTTGTTGTTATTCTGTCTCTCACTGTTACATTTACATTTTAGTCATTTAGCAGACGCTCTTATCCAGAGCGACTTACAGTCTTTAGTGAGTGCATACATTTTTCATACTGGCCCCCCGTGGGAATCAAACCCACAACCCTGGTGTTGCAAGCGCCATGCTCTACCAACTGACCTACCATTAAAATTATAGACTGATCATTTCTTTGTCAGTGGGCAAACGTACAAAATCAGCAGGGGATCAAATACTTTTTTCCCTGACTGTATATGTCCCCCCCTTTTGCACATTTGAGTTTTGTTTCCGCCTTCAGATCATGGCGCTGGTCAAGTTCCTAATTGACCTCATACTCTCTGTGTGTGTGCATCTGCTTTTCCTCCGCACGCTCCGCAGATAGTTCCCGTACAGAATCACACTGATCACTCTATCTTGGAACTGCTTTGAAACAATGTAGTAGAGAATAACGTCCAGCACTGTACTCATATTCATCAGGAACATCGTAAAGGCTCCCCACGTGCTGTACTCTGATCCATCCCCTCCTTCCAGCAACAGAACCACCAAACAAACTTGGGAAGGTACGAAACACACCAGCCCCTGGATGATGAGTGTGAAATAATCCTGATGGACTTCTGCTTGACCTTGGGCTTGAGCTTGGACGTCCATCCGTGGATGAGGTTATCCACAATGACCACATAGCAACCAATCATGATACAGATGGGCAGCAGGAAGAAGAAGACCAGGCGCACAAAGTGGACGGGGTTGTCCGTTCGCAGGTGGATGATGTCACGCATCTTGACGCAGGTGGTGAAGTTGGAGGCGTGATCCGGGTCATGATCAGGGAACAGCAAGAGGACAGTGCTACCCAGGGTCATGATCCACCCCCCGACGCATGCAACCAGGGCTTTGGGGATGTTCTTGAGCTCCTTGCTGTGTTTGGGCTGGACAATGGCCACGTAGCGGTCGGTGCTGATCAGGGCGAAGAGCCACAAGGCCATGCAGGGCTAGAAGACAGTCAGAGCCGCACTGACCCGACAGAAGATGTCCCCAAAGGGCCCCTGGTCCTGCCCATAGTAAATCATCCTGAAGGGGAGTAGGACGATAAAGACGAGATCTACGTTGATCATGTAGACCGAGACGGAGTTCCTCCTCTTGGTGGTCAAGGCAAAGACCCATTATGCGGTGACTTTGACCACTATGCCGATGGTGAAGATGACACAGTAGAAGACCAGGCCTGTGATGCGGTATTCTGTAGTGACCTGTTCCAATGAGCGGACTGAGCTGATCCACTCCAATGATGCGTCTAACTACCTTGTGAAATGGCACTGCTGAAAAAGAGCATATGGATGAACATTAACACATAATCTTTTTTTGTGGTTTTACTTAACAAATAGGACACGAAGAGAAGAAAGGAATGGTAGGAGGCCGGTGGGTCGGATTCAAACCCATGGTAACTCTGGTAGAAGTGTACCATTGTCGGCAACACTAACCGCTAGACCACATACAGTAAGCCACATCAGCAAAGAAACACGGCAATATGAATATGAAGTAGACAGGTCAACTAGTAAACAGGACTAGAGAGTAGGCGGGGCACGCGTAGACAAGATGGCGTATTGAATAGAAATCGGTACAAAACACCTCAAGATAAAAACATAATATTCAAAATCAGTAAATTAGACTAAATATTAGCATTTCATATATTCGCAGTTAATATAATTCAATCTGGATAATAACAGAAATAAGATCATAAGGCTAGAGAAATATATAGACAAATATTACTACAACAAGCAACACCCAAACATGACTGAAGACAAACGTGGAGAGCCGATCCCCAAAAGGAAACGCGACTCATCGACAGATACAGATGATATATGCTTTTCACCACTGGGTATGGTAAGTGTGGAAAGCGACCTGTTGAAGTCGATAAATGACAAATTGGGCATATTAGAATTGGTCAGTAAAGACGTAAAAGAGTTGAAAGCGAGTCTTCAAATGAGTGACGAAAAAGCTTTGGTAATGGAGAAAGAAACCAAAGAAATAAAAGTGACAGTCTCTAAAATGGAAACGGACGTTAGGGAATTAAAAAAGGAGAACAATCTTCTGAGAGAAGCCTTACTAGACATCCAAACTAGATCGATGAGGGAAAATCTAGTACTTACGGGTATTCAGGAAAAGGAGGGAGAAATAACAGAGAATATTATGAAGGACTTCCTGCATACAGCGCTACAAATCCCACTCGAGGCTGTCGATAAAATCCAACTCGAAATCCAACTCGAATCGTTTCGGAAAAAGAGGACAGAAATATGAGCGCCCAATCGTTGCCAAATTTGCTTTTTTTAAGGATAAAGCTATGGTGAAAAGCCTGGGAAAAAGACTTGCTGGCACGAAAATAGGCATGAATGATCAGTTCCCGAAGGAGATTGTAGAAAGGCGCAAAGTTCTGTATCCAATCTTCAAGGAAAACAGATTAAAAGGGAAACGTGTTGCACTAGTGGTGGATAAATTATATATTGACAACCAAATGTTCAGAGACACAAAGACTACTCCATGGCTATTCTAAAAGTTGTAATAGAGGAGTCAAATATTGGAGCACCTGATACTAGCAATGATTGGGATTGTAATATTAAATAACATTTATAGTAAGTATAGTATTTTATAAATGGATAAAACGATATAACAAGCAGAATAATACATCTTTAAATACAAATAATTAGAACATGGCTTTTTTGGCGGGAGGTTGTTGTTTTGGCGGGTGGTTGTTGTGGTTGGTCCTGTGTTCTCTCTGGCGTCCTTTCCCCCTTGCGGCAGATGTGGATGCGGGTGCGTTTGCACGCTCGGCCCATTTCTTCCGCAGTCAACCATGTGGTGTGCATTTTTGTGTTTGAAAAGGTGCGGCGTTAAGTGAGTGAGAGCGGAAATGGTTGCATATCCCAGAGCCGACCGGGGGTCTATGAACAGGGGTAGTGAGAGAGAGAGCTTTCAATTTTGTGTAGATGAGGGATATACATTTTTAAATATAGTATACATCTAATCTAATTATTCATTGTCCTATCATGATGGAAAGATCCCTAACCCTATAACCTGGACACCCACCTGAGCGACCCATACACCAAAGAGAAGTTCCCATCTATTTTATGGACCTGCTGTGAATATGCAGCCTAAACAGAGAAATAAATGCGGTCAGAGACCTACTTGAGCAGCACCGCCCCCTCAAGATTCTGAGCCTGCCTGGCAGGGTTGGTCCTACAAAGCCAGAGCCCCCTGATGGGAGAGCATAATATACAAGGAAATTCTCAAAGCTGCTAATGAGAACCTTGACGACCTTTTACCTAGCCGGTGGGGATTCCGGTGGGGTACGCCCACCCAGGTAGTGGCAGTGCTGGCAACACTGGCTGCAATAACCCATGGGGAGGGGGGTCACACTCGGACAATCAGAGAGGGGGGTTTATCATTGTGGCCCAGGTGCCACAAAATAATCAAAGGTCTGACCGCATGGAGATGCTTGGGAAAATGGTTACAACAGGGGATCAGAGTGTTTGTGTCTCAGGTGAAGAGGGTGGATCTGATCTCCATCACCTAGGACTTGACATAGATTAAGTAGATTAATCAAATCTCACATTGTTATCAATTTCTGCTCAATCTGCATGCTTTCTCAATCAGCTTTAACTGTATGTGCACTCGTAGATCAAGTTATTTCTCGAGTTGGGCTCTGGGATATATCAGCCGTTGAGTATCGGATTTTATGGTGGATTGTGGGGGAGGGGGGTTGAGTGTGTTGGAGTATGTGAGTATGTGCGTGTGTGCTTGTCTGGCATCTGTTGTGGGGGGGTGGGGATGTTGGGGGGGGGGGGTATGGGATGGACCGCAGGAATTATTTGCTAGGATAATAATTGCTTGTCAATGAATTAAATGTAATACAATGGCAATCCGGGTTATATGTTAGAATCCTATGCGTGAACTGCCAACATTATTACGCATATTAATTGATAATGATGGAAAATAGGATATGCATAATTTAAATTATAATAGTTATATAGATATATATATATAGAGGTGAAAGCATTGGAAATGCTTTTGGCGGTTAACCTGCTTCTGTTTTGTGGGTGGCACTGTGTGCTGTTTTCGATGGATGGGTCCTGGCCTCTCGGGGCCTTAGGGATACGGAGGGACGTGGGTGGGATGCTGATCACTGGGATGACGGCTCAACTTGGGATGGGGAGGGGCTTTAGCGGGGGAATTAGTGGAGAACAATTGAAGGGTTACTCCGTAGCAATGCAAATATCACGGTACAGCTATATGGACACTCAATCATTACGCTATTTTTTATTGGTAAATTTACAAACATATATAATGATAAATAGACTTGAAACTTGTATCTCATTATGGTGTATGGTGAAATAAGTATAGCCAGTTATAATTGTAATGGCTTAGCTGATAATAACAAAAGAAGAACAATATTTACATGGCTCAAAGAGAAGGAATATAATATCTATTGTATACAGGAAACTCATTCAACAATTCGAGATGAAGTAGCGTGGAAAAAAGAATGGGGGGGGGAAATATACTTCTCCCATGGGCAAAGAAATTCAAAAGGGGTGATGATATTAATTAATAGTAATTTCGATCCGAATGTGCAAATTGTCCAAATAGATACGCAAGGTAGATGGATTATTTTAAATATGGTATTGGACCATAAACAGATATGGCTCATAATAATGATGATCCACAATTCTTTGACAATATATATAATAAATTATCAAGCCTGCAAGCAACTCAAGACAATATTATTATGGTGGGGGATTATAATACTGTTTTAAATAGCTCAATGGACCGAAAAGGAAATCACACCACAAACAATCACCCACATGCTCTTAAGGAAATTGTGAATGTCATGGATACATTAGAACTAGTAGATATATGGAGGCTTAAATATGCTGATCTAGTGAGATATACATGGCGGAGACTGAATCAAGCTAGTCGTCTTGACTTCTTTCTTATCTCATTCTCGTTGGCACCAAAAGTTTAAAAAAAGTGTTGATAGGGGATAGAATGCGGTCGGACCATCATATAATCAGTGTTGTGATGCAAAAATCCTAGCAAAATGTATAGCGCATAGAATTAAAAAGGTATTGTCGGATATTATTCATTCTAATCAGACAGGTTTTTTACATGGAAGATACATTGGAGATAATATAAGGCAAGTATTGGAAACAATAGAACACTATGGAAAATATGGGAAACCAGGCCTGCTATTCATAGCAGACTTCGAAAAGGCATTTGATAAAGTTCGACTGGAATTTATATATAAATGCCTGGAGCATTTCAATTTTGGAGAATCTCTTATAAAATGGGTCAAAATCATGTATAGTAACCCTAGGTGTAAAATAGTAAATAATGGCTATTTCTCAGAAAGTTTTAAACTGTCAAGAGGAGTGAAACAAGGTTGTCCACTATCGGCATATCTATTTATTGTGGCCATCGAGATGTTAGCTATTAAAATCAGATCCAATAATAATATCAGAGGATTAGAAATACAGGGCTTAAAAACCAAGGTGTCATTGTACGCAGATGATTCATGTTTTCTTTTAGATCCACAACTAGAATCCCTCCACAGCCTCATAGAGGATCTAGATACATTTTCTAACCTCTCTGGATTAAAACCAAATTATGACAAATGTACTATATTACGTATTGGATCACTAAAAAATACAATTTTTACATTACCATGTAGTTTACCAATAAAATGGTCTGATGGTGATGTGGATATACTCGGAATACATATCCCAAAGGAAATAAATGATCTCACTTCAATAACTTTTAATAGAAAGTTAGCAAAAATAGATAAGATCTTACTACCATGGAAAGGAAAATACCTGTCAATTTGTGGAAAAATCACCCTGATTAACTCTTTAGTATGATCCCAGTTTACCTATTTGCTTATGGTCTTGCCTACACCTAGCAAACAGTTTTTTAAATTATATGAGAAAAAAATATTCAATTTTATTTGGAACGGCAAGCCAGACAAAATTAAAAGAGCATATTTATATAATGAATATGAATTCGGAGGACAGAAATTATTAAATATTAAAGCATTAGACCTATCACTAAAATCTTCAGTCATCCAAAAGTTATACTTAAATCCGAACTGGTTCTCAAGCAAATTAGTAAGATTGTCTCACCCACTGTTCAAGAAAGGCCTTTTTCCCTTTATTCAGATTACAACCTCTCACTTTCAGTTATTTGAAAAGGAAATAATCTCCCAAATGTCACTATTTCTAAAACAAGCCATAGAAAGTTGGTTGCAATTTCAATTTAATCCTCCAGAAACGACAGAACAAATAATGAAACAAATATTGTGGTTAAATTCAAATATACTAATTGACAAAAAACCTTTATTTTTTGACAGAATGTTTAAAAAAGGTATAATCTTCGTAAATGATATCATCGGTAGGACTGGTGGAGTTATGTCGCACATGCAGCTAACAAAAACATATGGAAATGTCTGCTCTACCCAAAATTACAACCAAATAATTGCAGCCTTACCGCAAAAGTGGAAGAGGAAAGTTGAAGGGGGAGAAAGTAAGGAACTTGTCTGTCGGCCTTGCATTAAAGAACATAATTGGTTATGGAAAACTGTGATAAATAAAAAAGTATATCAGTTTCACTTAAGGACCAAAGGATTGACAGCCGTCCCATATAGATTGCAAAATAGTTGGGAAGAGATCTTTGACGTACCGATCCCAAGGCATAGTGTTTATGAACTGACACGCAAAACGACACCGGATTCAAAAATTAGAATCTTTCAATTTAAATTATTATATAAAATTCTTGCTACCAATAGAATGTTATTTATATGGGGGATACAATCTTCCCAGCTCTGCAGATTTTGCTGTGAAGAGATAGAATCATTAGATCATTTGTTTTGGTTCTGTCCATTTGTAGCTTGTTTTTGGACACAGGTCCAGGAATGGCTAAAGGATTGCAATATTTACCTGGAACTAACCTTGCAGATAGCATTACTGGGTGATCTGAAAAGTCATAGTCAATCAATCAATAATATAATAATACTTTTAGCAAAAATGTTTATTTTTAATTCACAATCTGTAGAAGCAATGAGAATAGAAAGGTTCAGAACTTTTGTAAAACATCACAGTACGGTTGAAATATATATGGCAAATAGAAATCCTATATGGATGGTGTTAAGAGATAGATGGGAGGTATTGAATAGAGTTGAAGGATGGGACTAATAACAAATAACAACTAATAATAACAAAGATAGCTAATAATGTAAGCATACTGTGTCCATAATAAGTATATAGGTTGTATGTTGGGAGCTTTTGGGAAAGAGCACAGTTAGAAAGATATGGCATTTAGAAGCAAACCGGATGGACATCATGAAAATGATCGGAGAGGTTGAGAGTAGAAGAAGTTCAGGAGCAAAAAAAATAAATAAATAAATATATATATATATATATATATATATATATATATATATAGAATTATTGTAAAATTAACTCTGTCCATAAGGTGTAGATAGTAAGTATAGACCGGAAGTAGAGGCCTGGGCGTTGTTGTTCACTAATTTACTCCAAGTAGGGAAAGGATGGTGGGGTTGAAAAGTAATAAAGGGGAATATATATATAAAAAATAAAAATAAACATGGGGGATTGGAAGTGATGCAGACAATTACATTGATAGAAGATACAATCTATCTGCAATATTAAGCTGATCCATCCACCCGAAAAAAAAAGAAAAAAAAAAAAGAAAAAAAAGAAACACGGCAATAATAGTATGGCATATCTGCTGATTTATTGAAATACTATCTTGCAGAAAAAGAACACATTAAATATCAGACAATTGAGTTATGCTTGCAAAGATACTGTACATGGAAATAAACGATCAGAGCAGTCAAAATATAAGGGTAGCTATGAGGATGCACAGGAAAATGAAGAATTCTAAATGTGTGTCTATTACTTACAGTTGGCAGTCCCTGCTGTTAAATCATTTGAATGTTTTTTTTAAAATAGCTGTGTCATTCAACGAGTAGCGCCTACTATGTCCCTCAGACATTATCTGTGTACACTCTGCTAAAACACTCCATTTAACAGTTTGATTGCATGGGCCAGGGTCAATCCCCCCATCAGCACCAAGCTATTTTAATTTTGGAAATCTGTTCCCAAGTATTCCCACGCATAATAGAGAGTGTATCCATACAAATGTATACAAATGTAAGCTAGGTTTGAAATTATTATGTTTTAGTCAAATATTATATCTGTCTGGGCTTTGCAATTTGCAGTCTACAAATTATTTGTAATTAAGAAGTTGATTGTTGATCAATGACATAGGCCTACATTAAGGGCTCAATTCAATCAAGCCTGCATTGCAGTATTTATGCAGTAGTACTTTTTCTAACGGTCAAATTAACTCACAGACTCGTCTTGGGTACTGTATAAAAACCTACAACTACTACCAGGGCAACCCCCCTCAAAGGTATGCTTTCCTTTTCAGAATTAGAAGTGTTTGGGCACGGGATGAATATTGTAAATGAAGACACTGCGTAAACATTGCTATGGAGGGTTTGAATGAATCCCAGCGTTACACTCTAACTAAACTAAACCATGTTTTAAAAAATTCAATAGCAGTGTGTTTTCATTAAAATCCCCATTTTGGAATGTCCAACATCATATTTCTCCAACTTCTAGGAAGAGTTTAACCCACTTAAACCCATGTTCTCACCATCACTGTAAAGCACTAGTTATTTTGTTTGGAAAGTAATGTCTAAAGATTTTTACTTATACAGTATATTGTGATTAATGATTATTTTTCATTTGTCCCTCATGTTTAAGGTCAACTCTATAATGTTAACTGAACTCTCATTTTAATATGGTAAAACTATTTTTATTTTTTATCCAAAATAACATTAAACATCTAATAGTCAAATCATAGTGTAAAAGCAGGTTAGCTGTTCTACTCTTATTTGCCATTTTCTGGTGTTTTGAGGTGGAAAACAGAGTGCTTTCGAGCATAACACATCCACCCAGTTACCCATAGATAGATAGGCTAGAAATGTTTTAACAAATTCATATATTGTTGTTAAAGGAGCATTTAGATGTTTTACAACCAAATCTAAAATAAAAAATCTGTAAATGGAATGTTACAGAAGGGACACTTTTTTTTCATTTCACTTATTTTTGAGAAACTTACCCTAACCAGCGAATCACTTCCTCATCCTCGTTCAGGGGCTCTGAAAAAAACATGAACAAAGGCTCCAGAAACACCCAGATACAGTACGTCCTTTTAGAAATCGAAAAGCTCTCAGTACAGTGATGCATGTCTTTAAATGTTGTACACATGATATTGTGTCATTCTAAACTTTATCTGCAACATTATATTCCATTTTATGAAACGGTAAGTTTGGATTCTGGATGCTGATTGGTTGATAACCATTAGTTAACCATTAGATAATCCACGCAAAATGCAATGATGCCATAATGCTATAATTCCATTTAAAGTATCAATGCACATCCACTGTTTTGCAGCCCAGCCAGGAAAGAGGAGAATGGAACAGCTGGATAGGAGAAACAACTTGAGTCGCACAAAATGAAACATGATATTGTGGATAAATCGTGGAATGACACAATTTCATGTGTATTTGGGTGTTTTTGGAGTCTTTTCGGAGCCGCTGTACTGCACAACGAGGATGAGGAAGTGATTCTCTGGTTGGGGTAGGTCTCTCAAAAACAAGTGAAATCACAAAAGAAAGTGTCTGGACACTTCTATAACATGCCATTTACAGTTAAAAAACGAATACTGCAAAACATGTGGCCAAGCAATTAACTTTTTGTCCTGAATAAAACATTTTAAGTTTGGGGCAAATCCAATACAATGCATTACTGAGTACCACTCTCCATATTTTCAACAACAGTGGTGGCTGTTATGAGTATGCTTCTAATTGTTAAGGACTTGGGAGTTAAAAATAAATAAATAAATAAAACGGAATAGAGCTAAGCACAGGCAAAATCGTAGAGGAAAACCTGGTTCAGTCTGAATTCCACCAGATGGGAGATGAATTAACCTTCCAGCAGGAAATAAAAACTAAAACACAAGGCCAAATCTACACTAGCGTTGCTTACAAAGAAGACAGTGAATGTTCCTGAGTGGCCGAGTTACAGTTTTGACTTAAATCTACTTGAAAATCTATGGTAAGACCTAGCAATGATCAACAACCAATTTGACAGAGCTTGAAGAAATTAGAAAATAATAAGGTGCAAATGTTGCACAGTCAAATAAAATAAAATAAAATGGTATGTGTCACTGAATAAAACAGGTGTAGACCTTACTGTGAAATGCTTACTTACAATCCAGCTGTGAAAAGGTCTTATAAACTTACCCAGAAAGACTCACTGCTGTAATTTCTGCCAAAGGTGCTTCTACAAAGTATTGACTCAAGGGTGTGAATACATTTGTGAATACATATTTCTGTATTTTATTTGCAATATATTTGCAAACATTTCTAAAAACATGTTTTCAATTTGTCATTTTGGGGTATTTTTTGTAGATGGGTGAGAAAAAAAGCGTATATACAGTGGGGAAAAAAAGTATTTAGTCAGCCACCAATTGTGCAAGTCCTCCCACTTAAAAAGATGAGAGAGGCCTGTAATTTACATCATAGGTACACGTCAACTATGACAGACAAAATGAGAAAAATAAAATCCAGAAAATCACAATGTAGGATTTGTTATGAATTTATTTGCTGAGGGTGGATCAACAACATTGTAGTTACTCCCCAATACTAACCTAATCGACAGAGGGAAAAGAAGGAAGCCTGTACCGAATACAAATATTCCAAAACATGTATCCTGTTTGCACAAGGCACTAAAGTAAAATAAACGGAATGGAGCTAAGCACAGGCAAAATCCTAGAGGAAAACCTGGTTCAGTCTGCTTTCCACCAGACATGATGAATTCATCTTTCAGCAGGACAATAACCTAAAACACAAGACCAAATCTACGCTGGAGTTGCTTACCAAGAACACAGTGAATGTTCCTGAGTGGCGAGTTACAGTTTTGACTTAAATCTACTTGTGAATCTATGGCAAGACCTAAAAATGGTTGTCTAGCAATGATCAACAACCAATTTTACAGAGCTTGACAAATTCTTAAAAGAATAATGAGCAAATGTTGCACAATCCAGGTGTGGAAAGCTCTAAGAGACTTAACCAGAAAGACTCACAGCTGTAATCACTGCCAAAGGTGCTTCTACAAAGTATTCACTCAGGGGTGTGAATACTTATGTAAATGTGAAATGTCTGTATTTCAGTAGATTTGCACGTTTTCACTTCGTCATTATGGGGTATTGTGTGTAGATGGGTGATTATTTGTTGTAAAACAACAAAATGTGGAATAAGTCAAGGGGTATGAATACTTTTTGAAGGCACTGTACGTTGCTCATGCTACACATGGTTAATATTCACACATAGTATATAGTCTTGTAATGACTTTAGCTTGTCCGATGACTTTAGCTTGTCTATTTGGTTAAACGTATTTCAACGTGTTGTTTCCTTTCTAAATTACAGTAACAGATACAGAGTATAGAGACAAACATCCACGTGACATTGAAACCTGGTCCTTTTGAAGAAAAACTGAGAAGCTTACAAGAGAAACAGAATCAGGGTTTTAAATCAGAGCAGTAAAGAAGAAGAGCATAAAAGAGATAAAGAAGTGAAATTTGATGGGAGTCTTGATTATCTTGACTGGAAACCCTTTCGTGACTATTCACTGTAAATTTGTTAGATAGATCTGTAAATTGAGCTGTGTGGAGTGTGAATAGATTAGTATAACTGATATGCAGGTCCAAAAGTCAGAATATTACGACTAAAATCATATAATATTATAGCATGTTATATTATTAAACTGTAATGATACTTTACAGTGCATTCGGACAGTATTCAGACCCCTTCACTTTTTCCGCATTTTGTTACGTTACAGCCTTATTCTAAAATTGATAAAATAGTTTTTTTTCCCTCATCAAGCTACACACAATACCCCATAATGACAAAGCAAAAACAGGTTTTGCTACTTTATTAAAAATAAATAACTGAAATATCACATTTACATAAGTATTCAGACCCTTTACTCAGTACTTTGTTGAAGCACCTCTGGCAGCGATTGCAGCCTCAAGTCTTCTTGGGTATGACACTACAAGCTTGGCACACCTGTATTTGGGGAGTTTCTCCCATTCTTGTCTGCAGATCCTCTCAAGTTCTGTCAGGTTGGATGGGGATCGTCGCTGCACAGCTTTTTCAGGTCTCTCCAGATATGTTAGATCGGGTTTAAGTCCGGGCTCTGGCTGGGCCACTCAAGGACATTCAGATACTTCCACTCCTGTCTTGGCTGTGTGCTTAGGTTGTTGTCCTGTTGGAAAGGATCTCTCTGTACTTTGCTCCGTTCATCTTTCCCTCAATTCTGACTAGTCGCCCAGTCCCTGCCGCTGAAAAACATTCCCACAGCATGATGCTGCCACTACCATGCTTCACCGTAGGGATGGTATAGGCCAGGTGAAGAGCGGTGCCTGGTTTCCTCCAGACGTGACGCTTGGCATTCAGGCCAAAGAGTTCAATCTTGGTTTCATCAGTCCAGAGAATCTTGTTTCTCATGGTCTGAGAGTCCTTTAGGTGCCTTTTGGCAAACTCCAAGTGGGCTGTCATGTGCCTTTTACTGAGCAGTGGCTTCCGTCCGGCCACTCTACCATAAAGGCCTGATTGGAGGAGTGCTGCAGAGATGGTTGTCCTTCTGGAAGGTTCTCCCATCTCCACAGAGGGACTCTGGAGCTCTCTCAGAGTGACCATCGGGCTCCCCAATAATGTCCAATTGAATTTCCCACAGGTGGACTCCAATCAAGTTGTAGAAACATCTCAAGGACGATCAATGGAAACAGGATGCACCTGAGCTCAATTTCGAGTCTCATAACAAAGGTTCTGAATACTTCTGTGTATAAGGTATTTATTTTTGTTTTTTTTGCAAACATTTCCAAAAATCTGTTTTCACTTTGTCATTTTGGGGTATTATGTGTAGATTGATGAGTAAAAATAGTAATTTAATCCATTTTAGAATAAGGCTGTAAAGTAATAAAATTTTGAAAAAGTGAAGGGATCTGAATACTTTCCGGATGTACTGTATGTATCATGATCTAGCATGATCTAGACTAGTGTGTTCTAATCTGAGACAACTGAGACAAAATAGATGCTTCTCCATGTAAGATTTGTGTTTGATCAACCAATATGTTCTGTTTATCTATTTAAAACTTACCCAAAAATAAAATAAAATATCATCTCAAAACTAAATGTAATGCATTTCTTCAGAAGAGATTAGCAAGTTCTACATAGCGCTGGCAGCTCAGTAAAAGGGCACCTACTTACGTCATTGATTTCTATCATGTCCTTGCTCTCAATCTCAGCATTCTATCAAAGAGACCTCACAAACACTTCAAGGGACTTGTGATACGATGTGACTTGCAGCCATGTTTCTCTTTCTTTCTCTCTCTCTCTTTGAGTGTCGAGGTCAATACACAAAGAAGGAGGTGAATACACAGTGTTATTTCAGAAGGACCATTTTATTGGTTGACTACAGTGAGAAAGTGTAAAGCCCCCTTCACTTCCTGTGTTGTATCGTTTTCATTGTTGAAATAGTAGTTAACTATGGAAGCAACACAAGAAAGTGATACGTACTTCCCAAACTTTAAATAACCAGTGCTGGACAAAAAGTATACTTAGATAAAGAGATTATATTGCTGCATATTATTTCTGCATGTGCAGGCCTCTTATTTCTTTATCAGAGAACACCAGAAAGGTCTACAGCTACAATCTGCAATTAAATAAAATTATGTCTGATTAGAATTGGGTATTGCGTTTGGCAGAGAAGATGGCAGTTTTAGGGCAAGTTATTGATTGGAAAAGTGGGGTCCGTCATAGCGCATTAGCTCTCGCGGGAGTAATCCGCAGCAGGTTGCTGCCAGAAACATCTGCTGCCGGTGAAGAGAAATAATTAAAAACAGGATGTTGAGGTAGTCGCCATATAAACAGGAAATAATATCACGTGGTAATAGACATTTCACGCTGACGCTGAGAGATGGTTTTTACACAGCCACAGCTTTTTAATGGATGCAAACTGTGAGTGAGACGCCTCAAGGTCAAGGATGGACCGGTTCATGAATGCATAGCATGGAAATGTGTGTGTGCGTGTGTGTGTGAAAAGAAGGCACATTTCATATTTTTCAGATCAAGCTTAAGTGGATTACAAACTGGACACAGTAAATCACAAGCCTTAAGGGTCATGAAAGCTAACTTTTTGTTTATATGTAAACAGAAAATCAGTCTTCTCTCCATGCAGACTCATCTTTTCCATTATCATCACAGATCATCTCCACCACTGAGGATTTGAGACACAATGGAGATAAACATCTGTAAGAATTTCCCACACTACGTGATTTTTCCTATACTCAATAGAAGACTACACTGCACCATGTGGTTGCTGCCTTAAAGGTTAAATGTGTTGCATATTTTGTTATGATGAGTCGGTTAGCTTGTAATCTGGTTAGAGAGAGGTACTGATATTGATATTGTGAAGGGTGTCGTCTCAATCCAGATTAGGGCCAATTTGATACCCCCTATGCATTGAGTGTGGAAAATAATGTGAATACAGTCATATAAACTATATAAATAAAGTTAGTTAAATATTATTAATTCATTTGTTAGAGATGCTTTGCTTCTGAGGTAAATCTTCAGAAATAAAGTTGCAAATCACTATTTTCATCAGTCTGTCTATACCAGATGGTGTGTTGTGTTTTTAGCAATATGTTGTTGTGACAACAGTCTGTGTGTCTTCCTGTGATAGTCATCATGTGGTTGGAATCATGTCTGTGTTTCCGTCAGTGATTCTTTAGGTTGGAGTCAGACTCATTACTTAAATGTTCACCAGAATCTGTTCAATCACCTGCTATAAGCATAATCCTATGGAGTCCAACACTATGGGTATTAGAGAATTAAATTAATACAAATTCAAAATGATTAAATTCAGATTCAATTTGTGGTGGCACTAATATCATTCCATACAGCACCCCGACAAAACAACAATATAGGCTAGTTTACCTAGTGTAAATGTTTTGGTGTACAGGCATATGTAGGCCTATGTGGGCTGGCTCATGTTTGGTCGTTCCAAATGAATAAAACATACCCTCAACTTTCTTAGGCATGTGCCCCGGCTATTTTATAAACTACTTTACAAACAAGCATCCAGTGAATAAAGGACACAGTCGTGTTATAAAGCAATCAATCTCCATTTGCAATCTACTTCACAAGTACATTTTCTACCGAATTCTCTTTCTCTTTCTATATAACACTGCCCTCTTAGGGCTCAGACAAGTTACTGCGGTTGTGTTTGGCAAACAGTGTGGGCCTACAGTATGGTCAACCTTACTGATATGGATGGACATTCATTGTATCTTTCTGAGGAATACCACACAACCTTGAACACCACAAAAGAAGACAAGATATTATTTATTTCCATTTCTTATTCATTCAAAATTAAATGGTTTGATATCAACATACAGTCATCACATTAATCAAAAACAGAGGGGAACCCTTATTGTGAACAAAGTAATTAAATAATTTGAACATCTTGGTAAAAAAAGATGGATGTCATTGACCCTGATAAAATGAATTGAGGGACATAGTTACATTTAGTACATGGTGTTGAAATATTTTACATGTATCAATAATCAAAAGGTCATTTGAAGAATAATGCAGGAAGTGTATACAGAAATTTGCAGTCGACTGCAGTCAAAATGTAATGTCCTTTGATCACATGAAGTATATGTTTCTAAAGTATATGCAGTCAACACCGACTTGACAAAAGTGATCCGCTCAAATACGCCCATTGAATACATTTCTCTCATTAAAGATTTCATTTCTCTCAAGAGAAACAGCGTGTTGAGCTCACAAAGAAACATAACTAAATGGAATTCAAGTAATTGAACGGATGTCGGTCAATTAGTTGTTTAATAACGGGGGGAAATGTTTCCAGTTAATCGCTCAGCACTAGTGTATTGGCAAGAGGAAGAAACAGTCTGCTACCTTGGCTGTCCTCGGTGGCTCTATTTCCAGAGGGTGTGAGATACCTCTTTAAACTGTTAATCAGTTATACAGTTATAGTCCAGTCTATCTCCTCAGACATCCTCTTGCAATTTACTGGTGTCTGGCTCACCGTTCTCACTGATTGTTGGCTGCTGATCATTGAGGGGCAAAGTTTAGGGGCAAAGTTGGCTAGTCGTTGGCTAACCAGTCTATTGTTGCTGTAAATGAGAATGTATTCTCAGTCAATTCATCTGGTAAAATAAGGAATAAATACAGTGAGCTCCAAAAGTATTGGGACAGTGACAATTTTTGTTTGTTTTGGCTCTGTACTCTAGCTCTTCGGGTGAACCCTTTAGAAATTACAATACTTTGTGTGCATAGTCCATTTTAAGGGACCAACAGTATTGGGACAAATTCACTTACATGTGTCACTGTCCCAATACTTTTGGAGCTCACTGTAAATAAAATTAAATAAAATTGGATGGTCGTTGGCTCATCGATCTGTTTGCTGGTTGTTGGCTCATCGTTCTCACCAGTCTGTTAGCGGGTTGTTGGCTGGTCATTGCTTAACCGATCTGTTTTCTGGTTGTTGGCTCACTGGTCTGTTGGTTGGTCGTTGGCTAACCAATCTGTTGGTTGGTCATTGGCTAACCAATCTGTTTGCAGGTTGTTCTTTAGCTCACCGGTCTGTTTGTTGGTTGTTGGCTCACCAATCTTTTGGCTGGTCGTTAGCTCACCAGTCTTTTGGCTGATCTTTGGTTGGTTGTTGGCTTACCGGTCTGTTTGCTGGTTGTTTGCCCACCAGTCTGTTTGCTGGTCATTGGCTAACCGGTCTGTTGGCTGGTCGTTGGCTAACCAGTCTGTGGGCTGGTCGTTGGCTCAAAGGTCTGTTGTCTGGTCGTAGGCTCACCGGTCTGTTGGCTGGTCTGTTTGCTGGTTGTTGGCTCTCCGATCTGTTGGTTGATCTTTGACTCACCGGTCTGTTGGTTGGTCGTCGCTCACCTTTGACCATTCTGTTGGACACACTGTTCGTACCTAGTGCTGTTGAGGTGGATCTTCTTACCATCTACGACGTCTCTGGACGACCCCTCGGGCGATGTCCGTACTGCGCTGGAGAAGGACACGCTCACCTGCCTCTTCAGGATCTTCAGCACCTTCCTCTTGTAACCCTTACAGGCAAAGAAGTAGATGAATGGATCCAGGCAGGAGTTGAGGTTCATCAGACACACAGTGAAGTGTAAGGAGATCTGGAAGGCTGTGAGTTCAGCACAGTCCGGTTCATAGATCAGCTTTCGGATCATGTATTGGAGGAGGTTGATGTGATAGGGGCTGAAACACACCACGAACACCAGGGAGACGCAGCAGATCACCCCGATGGCTTTGCGGCTGCGCCCCGACTTGTCCGTCAGGTGATTGGCCTTGGCCGAGAGGCGGAGTTTACAGCACAGTATGGAGTAGCACAATAGGATGGTCACCACGGGGACTCCGAAGCCTAGGAACACGGCGCCGATCAGCATGTAGGCGATGTTGGGCACCTTTTCGAAGTTGGGATACTCCATACAAGTGATGAAGCCGTCAGGCTCCGGATTAGTCATGGGCATGGAGAGGAGGGGCAAAGTTTGCATTAAGACCAGCAACCACACCCCAACGCAGATGTACCGGACATTGGAGACCTTCCGGAAGCGTGCGAATCGGAGCGGCAAGACCACAGCAATGAATCGGTCCACACTGAGGCAGGTCATGAAGTTGACCCCGGCATACGTGTTGATGTAGAAGATCAGCCCCGTGATCTTACACAGGGTCTCCCCCAGGGGCCAGTGGAAGCCCAGGGCGTAGTAGATTATCCGTAACGGTAGTGACAGCGTGAACAGGATGTCGGAGATGACCAGGTTGGCGGAGTAAAGTGTGGTGGAGTTCATCTTCTTCAGGTTGGGCCGGATGACATGCAGTGCCAGGGCATTACCCAGCAACCCCACGCAGAAGATGATGCAGTAGAAGAGGGGCATTAGGACTCTGGCATACTCCTTGTGGTCATACAGAGTAGTGCAGGTGTTTGAGTCATTGTGGGTGGGGGTAGGCGTGGGGGTTGGATGGCTGGAGGTTGCAGGCTGGTTGGAGGTCCTCATCACCTCCATCATTGAGCCAGTGGCCATTGTGAAGCTAGCTATATCCGTAAAAAGAAGAAACATTGTTTGCATTTAGCTTTATACATCGCTATTGACTGGATGAATATCAGCAGAGGCTGGTGGGAGGAGCTATAAGAGGACAGGCTCATTTTAATGGCTTGAACGGAATAAATGGAACGGAGTTAAACATGTGGTTTCCATATGATTGATGTGTTTGATACCGTTCCATTGATACCGTTCCAGCCAATACAATGAGCCCGTCTTCCTATAGCTCCTCCCACCAGCCTCCTCTGGTGGATATAGATTTATAGGTACACATAATTACATCCTGTATAAATTAATGTCTATAAGCACGTTTCCATCCACAGTTTTTATACAAACAAAAATCATGACAGCTATGATGAAAACAGGACGTTTCGGTACAATTTTATAAATGTAGACAGATAATTTGTTCGTTCGACATGGTGGGATCTTTATGTGTCAGTAAAATTAATTATGTGAGGAATTATGCAAATATTGATATAATAACCATCATATCTAAGTAAACTTGGAGTCACACGATGATATGGTGTGTGGTCCTCCCACTACGACTTAGGGAAACCATGCAGTTAATTAGGCTACAAATTAAATAAGTTATGATGAACTTCACAAGGTAATGAAAGTGCACTGCACAGGAGTTTGGTGGCACCTTAATTGGGGAGGACAGGCACGTGGTAATGGCTGGAGCGGAATAGGTGGAAAGGTATCAACAACATCAAAATCATGGTTTCCATGTGTTTGATGCCATTCCATTCGCGCCGTTCCAGACGTTATTATGAGCCGTCCTCCCCTCAGCAGCCTCCACTGGTGCACAGTGATCTTGATGCTCCTTAAATATATACCCAATAAATATTGAGGGTGTTATTCTGGTGAAATTATGATCGATGCTTGACTTCCGTTTGACAAATAAATAATAATAATCCCATCATGTAGACTAGCCTACCCGCACAGTTTACCCGCACAGTTTACCCGCACTGTATCTTCAAGATGGTGGCTAGAGCGCACATGCCAAGACCGGATTAGGCACATTTGCTATTTTGCAACAGTTTCTGTGACAAAGCTATCAGTAGAGTTGAAAATGTGAAGGAAACACATTGAACTTTAGATTTTGATTCAGTACATGAAAACTTTAGCGAAAAAGTACATGTTGTGTGCACTATGTCAAGTCTGTTTTGTGGAAACACCACTGCTGGGAACATTTGCACATTTTCTTAATGCATATTTTAGAATATTTGCATGAAAATGTGTCGCCAATTTGTTGGAGACCTAGCTAGTGAGAAGGATTTGGCATCTAGTAATGTGGAAATTACATCCTACTGCTTGGCTCTTATTGTGTCCGTCCTGTATTTAGAGCGTGATTCGAAGTTACTTCTATGGAAATCGTTTACTCTAAGCATGATTTTGCCTGAGTGGATCAGATGGGTATCTATAATGGGAAATTGTGGTTTCAGTAAGGAAGTAAAACTAATCTTTCTCAATGTGTTTGGATACTGACCTCAAAGATCTGAAGGAGATAGCTGCTTTCTACATAACAGTCATATCGGTAACACTTTATAGTAACTTTATTGAATAAGCTTTAAAAACATCTTCAATGTAACTAAATGTAATCGGAAATGTAATTTACGTATTCCCCAAAAGTTATTATTTATCATGAGAGGGCCATAAACAATAACTAGTAATCCTGCATACTCCGAGAAAGGTTTAAATGTCACCTTTCTGTAAAAAATGTTATAAATTGCTGAGCTGTATTCACTGTTGAGGACACAAGCTCAAGTACACAGTACAAATATGATGAAAATATTAACCCAACTTCAAGTGTTGTCTTATTTCACATCCTGCTTCACACAGGCAAAAGAGACATACTCCTGTGTCCGTGAGAATCGAGGCTACCTCTCAATGCAAGCCATTTCGATCTACGTGTCCACAGATCAATTTATGAGTGATTTATATTCATGTCGGTCGGAACCGGTAACAGAACCGTGCAGGTCCCCTAAACTGGGGACTTTATATTGAATTGATTTTAGTAAATGTTTATAAAATGCTTGTAATGCTTTATAAATTATTGTAAATGTAAATGTTGCTCATAGAATGGAAGGATTATAATGCGTATACATGTTCACAAATATATTTGTTTAAAGTTTATAAATCATGTATTAATGCTTATTCATGATAGTTATTATGTTGTGTTACTATAATTTGGTATTTTGATATTCTGCTTCAACTTAAAACCAATCGACCTATTCTTATTTCCCAAAATATATCAGGTCATCGCGTCTGCTCAAATGGCATATTCACATTCACATTTTAGTCATTTAGCAGACACTCTTATTCAGAGCGACTTACAGTTTCAGTGAGTGCATACATTTTTCATACTGGCCCCCTGTGGGAATCAAACCCACAACCCTGGTGTTGCAAGCGCCATGCTCTACCAACTGGGAATCAGTATTGTCACATATCAAATATAACAAGTAATCACATGAAAATATCAACTCTATTGCCACTTAGTGGTAAAATATGCACAGTGGGAAGAATCCAGTGTAAAGGCACATTTTGACCAGTTTCGTTTCACTAAATGCATTCAACCATTTTCATGTGTTCAATATTTTTAACATGCTAAATTACCCATTGCACTGATTGTTTTGTAACATCTTACTTTTAAGAAATTTGACATGCATTCACTCCCATTGCAGGCTAGCATATTTATTTGACCTATCTACCATTAATATCTATACAAAGCACATGTAGTTGGCTTGGGTACACACAGAGTCAACATGATGGAAGTCTACAAACAATACTAGTGGTTTTCACAGCACACAGCTGCGGTGGTCACTTCACAGAAAAATATTGGTGTTGAAAGACACTTGCACACTAGGAAGTCTACATCCGTATAGGTCACTCATACACCAGGAAGTCTACATCCCTAGGCACTCAGCCAGAGCAGATCTGTTTTTAGGAAAGCCAAAATGTGTGACCCTAGTCACAGCCCAGACATGAGACTGCTATCTGAGTGCTATCTGAACTCAGGCTGGAAAATAAATATGTTTCCTGACCCATTAACACCAAGCCAAAGCGAAGGGCTCTGGGTATTTCATTGTGATCTGCAGTTACAACTTTCACACAAGGTCGAAATTATTTCGTCAGTTTTCTTCTTTTTTGTTGTTGTTGTTGTTGTTGTTGTACAAACGCTACAGCTTTTTGTCTATAGTAAAACAGTGTGGCCCCTGTAGAGGTCATATCATTTGTTGTTCTATATGTTATTGTATGGTGGCCACAGCATTAGAGTAAGCTGTTAGAATGAGTCATTTAAGCATTATGGGCCCCAACCTCTTAACCTCTAGATATTTGAGCCATAGTGTGAAACATGTCATTATATAGCTTCAGTACAGTGGCTTACGAAAGTGTACACCCCCCTTGGCATTTTTCCTATTTTGTTGACGTACAACCTGGAATTAAAATGGATTTTGGGGGGGTTTGTATAATTTGATTTACACAACATGCCTACCACTTTGAAGAAGCAAAATATTTTCTATTGTGAAACAAACCAGAAATAAGACAAAAAACAAACAGAAAACTTGAGCGTGCGTAACTATTCCCCCCCAAAGTCAATTATTTGTAGAGCCACCTTTTGCAGCAATTACAGCTGCAAGTCTCTTGGGGTATGTCTCTATAACCTTGGCACATCTAGCCACTGGGATTTTTACCCATTCTTCAAGGCAAAACTGCTCCAGCTCCTTCAAGTTGGATGGGTTCCGCTGGTGTACAGCAATCTTTAAGTCATACCACTGATTTTCAATTGGATTGAGGTCTGGGCTTTGACTAGGCCGTTACAAGACATTTAAATGTTTCCCCTTAAACCACTCGAGTGTTGCTTTAGCAGTATGCTTAGGGTCATTGTCTTGCTGGAAGATGAACCTCCATCCCAGTCTCACATTTTTGGAAGACTGAAACAGGTTTCCCTCAAGATTTCCTTGTATTTAGCGCCATCCATCATTCCTTCAATTCTGACCAGTTTCCCAGTCCCTGCCGATGAAAAACATCCCCACAGCATGATGCTGCCACCATCACGCTTCACTGTGGGGATGGTGTTCTCAGGGTGATGAGAAGTGTTTGGTTTGCGCCAGACGTAGCGTTTTCCTTGATGGCCAAAAAGCTCAATTTTAGTCTCATCTGACCAGAGTACCTTCTTCCATTTGTTTGGGGAGTCTCCCACATGCCTTTTGGTGAACACCAAACGTGTTTGCATATTTTTTTCTTTAAGCCATGGCTTTTTTCTGGCAACTGTTCGGTAAAGCCCAGCTCTATGGAGTGTATGGCTTAAAGTGGTCCTATGGACAGATACTCCAATCTCCGCTGTGGAGCTTTGCAGCTCCTTCAGGGTTATCCTTGGTATTTTTGTTGCCTCTCTGATTAATGCCCTCCTTGCCTGGTCCGTGAGTTTTGGTGGGCGGCCCTCTCTTGGCAGGTTTGTTGTGGTGCCATATTCATTCCATTTTTTACTAATGGATTTAAATGGTGCTCCGTGGGATGTTCAAAGTTTCGGATATTTGTTTTAAAACCCAACCCTGATCTGTTTGGAGAGCTCCTTGGTCTTCATGGTGCCGCTTGCTTGGTGGTGCCCCTTGCTTAGTGGCCTTTCAGAACAGGTGTATATATACTGAGATCATGTACCAGATCTTATCTAGGGGTTTCATAGAAAAGGGGGGTGAATACATATGCACGCACCACTTTTCCGTTATTTTCTTAGAATTTTTTGAAATAAGTTATTTTTTTCATTTCACTTCACCAATTTGGACTATTTTGTATATGTCCATTGTATGACATCAAAATAAAAATCAATTTAAATTACAGGTTGTAATGCAACAAAATAGGAAAAACGACAAGGGGGATGAATACTTTTGCAAGGCACTGTATAAGTTAGCCACCTGCTGATTGGCTATTGTTTACTTTGGAATAGTGTTGTACATTTCTAAGTCTATATTACTAAGTTATAAAATGGCTTGGTATAACAGCCAGGTCTCAAGCATTCAACGGCGTTATTTGCTGTGTGCCCTTCGGTATGAACTGTGTAAGTTGTTTTGATAATGCGAACCTAATGATTAATTGATTGTACAATGAACCTGAGAATAACATATTGTTAGCCATAGTTTACAGTTCTTAATACTGCAACTTTTGTTTTGCAGCAATTGTTTGGTTTCGAATTTCGCTTCCCAATACTTTCTCAATTCTAGCTGTCAAGTCAAAGTCAATGTCTAGTTGAATAAATGACAGTGCATACAAAATCAACAATTGATTAAACCCAAACACAAACGTGGACTTACCAAAATCAACTCTATTTCTGTGAGAGTTAAGCAGGATAGTTCCTCTTTGGCATGAGACTCTAATTGTCCTCTCAGAGTTCAGCAAAGACCACGTTGCCCCAGGCTTTTAGAACAGAGTGACAAATAGAGAACTAAGATTCAGTGGCGGGCTGGCTCTCGTAACCATAGTGACATCAAAATATCCTGTGTTGCTCCTCTCTCTCTCTCTCTCTCTCTCTCTCTCTCTCTCTCTCTCTCTCTCTCTCTCTCTCTCTCTCTCTCTCTCTCTCTCTCTCTCTCTCTCTCTCTCTCTCTCTCTCTCTCTCTCTCTGTGTGTGTGTGTGAAACTAGCACCTGCTCATGCCCACAAACATCAAGCTGTCACATATATCTACACGTGTAAAATTTTAGTCTGTTTTAAATAGTATTTTGAATACTGTAATTATATAAACATGGAACTAAATCTCAGATTTAGTTTTGTAACAATTTAGTTACAACTGATAGATAACCAAACAATTATTAGGTGTCTCTTTTGTTCATATTACAGTTGGAACTAAAAGTTATCTGGCCAACGTGGTGTGCCATGTGTATGTGTACCCATGAAAGGATGTGGTTTCAAACTCATGGCCTCCTCTATAATCAGTGACATTATGCTACTTCTTTTTTGCTTTCAAAGAAAAGTTCTGGTTTTGTGGTTCTCTTTTACGAACATCTACCTACACACATAGAAACACATGGGGATTTGCGTCCATCACCTTTGCAACCATGCACATTTTGTTTTTTGCCCTAACACTACACAGCGGATTCAAAGCTTGATGATTAGTTGATTATTTGAATCAGCTGTGTCGTGCTAGGGCAAAAACCACAACTTGCACCCCTTGGGGTCCCAAGGACCGTTTGGGAAACCCTGGCTTAGGGTAAGCAAATTGGCTTGTCCCAGTAGGGATGTGTAGAGTTGTTATGACATGTTTTGGGATTTCAATCTAGAAGCCTTAATTGAAATAATAACATCGCATTTTAGCTAAAAAGCTAAGGGATGGGGGTGGAGAAATGTAACCACTCAAATTCATAGACGTCTATATTAGGTTGAGCCAGCAATGCATGTTAAAGGGAATTTTTCCCCTATTCATTTCTCTGTCAATACTCCATATTACAGAAAGAAACCGGTTGAGAACTCCATTCCCTAAATGGTCAGCAGATGGCACCGCGATCCGCTCACTAGTTTTCTTGCTTGAAGGATGTATAGAAATGTAGCATTGTCCCGTAGGAATTCTCTAAGAAGACATGTAAGAAAATCCACTAAATTGTCAACAGTGACACTCGAATGACCGAGAAAGATTACATATCAGAAGTGCCTTCCATTTGAATATCTGATAAAGGTGTTGTTGATGTAATTAAAAAACAATTTTTCTCTGCTATCTTTTACAGCAAATAATTAAGGTAAGCTAAATAAATTACAAGGGGGCTAACAGGCTAATATTAAATGTTTGTTGAAGGAGAAACAGAAAAAGATTAGGATTACGAATCACGCAGTCTTATTCAAAGTGAGAAATGCAGCATGCCCTCATTGGAAATCTATGCGTTCTATGTACAGAGCTGTGATGCAAAACTGAAACCTAGCCACTCTCTCCTCTCCTAGCAACAGTAGCTAGCTACACAAGTATTTAGCTAGCTAGCTAACGTTATATGCCAACAACATTGACGCTCAATATATTTTTGTTCTCAGCCATATCTAAGCCATATTCAAAATTGAATTCAAGCCAGATAGCCTACATTATTTAAATTGTATCTGTTTCGTTAGTTGACGTTGTAACGTCAGTTGCTAGATAGCTTGCTATCCAGGCTCCTGGGGATCACATCTCGTCCAAGCAGTCCACTTATGGCACAAGTATGCTAGCTGGCTAGCTAACTCATGGTACCTTGACAACATACTTATTTTGTTAAACTTTCTCAGCTATGTTCACAATTAAATTCAAGGCAGATGAACTATCTAACAAGCATGAGCTCAGATTCTCTACAAACATTCATTTTGTTGAATCTAACCAACCTCTGCACCGTGTGTAGCTAGCTAGCTACTCAAACCAATCCCTAAAATTACATAAACATAGCATTCGGAAAGTATTCAAAACCTTTGTGTTTTTCCTCATTTTGTTACGTTACAGCCTTATTCTAAAATGTATTAAAAAACATTTTTCCCCTCATCAATCTACACACAATACCCCACAATGACAAAGCAAAAACAGGTTTTGCTATTTATTAATTTTTTTGTGCAAATCTATTACAAATAAAAACCTGGAATTAACATTTACATAAGTATTCAGACCCTTTACTCAGTACTTTGTTGAAGCACATTTGGCAAAAGATTACAGCCTCAAGTCTTCTAGGGTATGACGCTACAAGCTTGGCACACCTGTATTTGGGGAGTTTCTCCCAGTCTTCTCTGCAGATCCACTCATGCTCTGCCAAGTTGGATGGGCAGCGTCGATGCACAGCTATTTTCAGGTCTCTCCAAAGATGTCCGATTGGGTTCAAGTCCGGGCTCTGGCTGGGCCACTCAAGGACATTCAGAGAATTGTCCCGAAGCCACTCCTGCATTGTCTTGGCTGTGTGCTTAGGGTTGTTGTCCTGTTGGAAGGTGACCCTTCGCCCCAGTCTCAGGTCCTAAGCGCTCTGGAGGTTTTCATCAGGTTTTCATCAAGGATCTCGCTGTACTTTGCTCCGTTCATCATTCCCTCAATCCTGACTAGTGTCCCAGTCCCTGCCGCTGAAAAACATCCCCACAGCATGATGCTGCCACCACCATGCTTCACCGTAGGGATGGTGCCAGGTTTCCTCCAGACGTGATGCTTGGCATTCAGTCCAAAGAGTTCAATCTTGGTTTCATCAGACAAGAGAATCTTGTCCTTTATGTGCCTTTTGGCAAACTCCAAACGGGCTGTCATGTGCCTTTTACTGAGGAGTGGCTTCCGTCTGGCCACTCTACTATAAAAGCCTGATTGGTGGAGTAGTGCAGAGATGGTTGTCCTTCTGGAAGGTTATCCCATCTCCACAGAGGAACTCTGGAGCTCTGTCAGAGTACAATCAGGTTCTTGGTCACCTCCCTGACCAATGCCCTTCTCCCCCGATTGCTCAGTTTGGCCGGGCGGCCAGCTCTAGGAAGAGTCTTGGTGGTTCCAACTTCTTCCATTTAAGAATGATGGAGGCCACTGTGTTCTTGGGGACCGTCAGTGCCACATACATTATTTGGTACCCTTCCCCAGATCTTTGCCTCGACACAATCTTGTCTCGGAGCTCCACGGACAATTCCTTCGACCTCATGGCTTGGTTTTTACTCTGACATGCCCTGTCACCTGTGGGTCCTTATATAGACAGGTGTGTGCCGTTCCAAATAATGTCCAATCAATTGAATTTACCACAGGTGGACTCCAATCAAGTTGTAGAAATACAGTGGGGCAAAAAAGTATTTAGTCAGCCACCAATTGTGCAAGTTCTCCCACTTAAAAAGATGAGAGAGGCCTGTAATTTTCATCATAGGTACACGTCAACTATGACAGACAAATTGAGAAAAGAAAATCCAGAAAATCACATTGTAGGATTTTTAATGAATTTATTTGCAAATTATGGTGGAAAATAAGTATTTGGTCACCTACAAACAAGCAAGATTTCTGGCTCTCACAGACCTGTAACTTCTTCTTTAAGAGGCTCCTCTGTCCTCCACTCGTTACCTGTATTAATGGCACCTGTTTGAACTTGTTATCAGTATAAAAGACACCTGTCCACAACCTCAAACAGTCACACTCCAAACTCCACTATGGCCAATACCAAAGAGCTGTCAAAGGACACCAGAAACAAAAGTGTAGACCTGCACCAGGCTGGGAAGACTGAATCTGCAATAGGTAAGCAGCTTGGTTTGAAGAAATCAACTGTGGGAGCAATTATTAGGAAATGGAAGACATACAAGACCACTGATAATCTCCCTCGATCTGGGGCTCCACGCAAGATCTCACCCCGTGGGGTCAAAATGATCACAAGAACGGTGAGCAAAAATCCCAGAACCACACGGGGGGGACCTAGTGAATGACCTGCAGAGAGCTGGGACCAAAGTACAAAGCCTACCATCAGTAACACACTACGCCGCCAGGGACTCAAATCCTGCAGTGCTAGACGTGTCCCCCTGCTTAAGCCAGTACATGTCCAGGCCCGTCTGAAGTTTGCTAGAGTGCATCCAGAAGAGGATTGGGAGAATGTCATATGGTCAGATGAAACCAAAATATAACTTTTTGGTAAAAACTCAACTCGTTGTGTTTGGAGGACAAAGAATGCTGAGTTGCATCCAAAGAACACCATACCTACTGTGAAGCATGGGAGTGAAAACATCATACTTTGGGGCTGTTTTTCTGCAAAGGGACCAGGACGACTGATCCGTGTAAAGGAAAGAATGAATGGGGCCATGTATCGTGAGATTTTGAGTGAAAACCTCCTTCCATCAGCAAGGGCATTGAAGATGAAACGTGGCTGGGTCTTTCAGCATGACAATGATCCCAAACACACCGCCCGGGCAACGAAGGAGTGGCTTCGTAAGAAGCATTTCAAGGTCCTGGAGTCTCCAGATCTCAACCCCATAGAAAATCTTTGGAGGGAGTTGAAAGTCCGTGTTGCCCAGCGACAGCCCCAAAACATCACTGCTCTAGAGGAGATCTGCATGGAGGAATGGGCCAAAATACCAGCAACAGTGTGTGAAAACCTTGTGAAGACTTACAGAAAACGTTTGACCTGTGTCATTGCCAACAAAGGGTATATAACAAAGTATTGAGAAACTTTTGTTATTGACCAAATACTTATTTTCCACCATAATTTGCAAATAAATTCATTAAAAATCCTACAATGTGATTTTCTGGATTTTTTTCCCTCATTTTGTCTGTCATAGTTGACGTGTACCTATGATGAAAATTACAGGCCTCTCTCATCTTTTTAAGTGGGAGAACTTGCACAATTGGTGGCTGACTAAATACTTTTTTTCCCCACTGTATCTCAAGGTTGATCAATGGAAACAGAATGCACCTGAGCTCAATTTTGAGTCTCATAGCAAAGGGTCTGAATATTTATGTAAATAAGGTATTTAAAAATAATAATACAATATTTGCAAACATGTCAAAAAAACTTTTTCGGTTTTTCATTATGGGGTATTGCTTGTAGTTTGATGAGAATAAAAAAATATTTAATCCATTGTAGAATAAGGCTGTAACATAACAAAATGTGAAAAAATTGAGGGGTCTGAATACATTCTGAATGCACTGTAAAGTGCCGTGACAGTTTCATCAAACATAAGTAGAACGTTATAGCTATGTCTATGCTTACCTTGATCGCCGGTATTAGCTACTCTTTGGCCATATCTCCAATATTATTTGGAGTCTCATCACAAAATCATATATATACTGTAAGTGTGCAGGCAATGTTGTTCTGCACTAGATGGCTGTTGACTGATGTTGCAGCATCTTAACCTGATTTATCCTGACTTTCTGGCAATTGTGACATAAGCGGCCACTAGGGGGGCCCAGACCCAAAACATAAAAAAATATATTGGAACTCAATGGGGTCTCAACTTACTATTGAGAGTAAGAATAGTAGAATTCACCAGGTGCCGTTTCTAAATGTGTGCATCATTAGTTTTTATCTTGTTATGTCTGTCACCCCCCTTGGCATTTTTCCTATTTTGTTGCCTTACAACCTGGAATTAAAATTGATTTTTGGGGGGTTTGTATCATTTGATGTACACAACATGCCTATCACTTTGAAGATGCAAAATATTTTTTCCTGTGAACCAAACAAGAAATAAGACAAAAAAACAGAAAACTTGAGCATGCATAACTATTCACCCCCCCCCAAAGTCAATACTTTGTAGAGCCACCTTTTGCAGCAATAACATCTGCAAGTCTCTTGGGGTTTTTGACCATTCTTCAATGCTAAACTGCTCCAGCTCCTTCAAGTTGGATGGGTTCTGCTTGTGTACAGCAATCTTTAAGTCAACCACATATTCTCAATTGGATTGAGGTCTGGGCTTTGACTAGGCCATTCCAAGACATTTAAATGTTTCCCCTTAAACCTCTCAAGTGTTGCTTTAGCAGTATGCTTAGGGTCATTGTCCTGCTGGAAGTTGAACCTCCGTCCCAGTCTCAAATCTCTGGAAGACTGAAACAGGTTTCCCTCAAGAATTTCCCTGTATTTAGCGCCATCCATCATTCCTTCAATTTTGACCAGTTTCCCAGTCCCTGCCGATGAAAAACACCCCCACAGCATGATGCTGCCACCACCATGCTTCACTGTGGGGATGGTGTTCTTGGGGTGATGAGAGGTGTTGGGTTTGCGCCAGACATAGCGTTTTCCTTGATGGAGCTCAATTTAAGTCTCATCTGACCAGAGTACCTTCGTCCATATGTTTGGGGAGTCTCCCACATGGATTTTGGCGAACACCAAACATGTTTGCTTATTTTTTTCTTTAAGCAATAGCTTTTTTCTGGCCACTCTTCCATAAAACCCAGCTCTGTGGAGTGTACGGATTAAAGTGGTTTTATGGACAGTTACTCCAATTTCCGCTGTGGACCTTTGCAGCTCCTTCAGGGTTATCTTTGGTCTCTTTGTTGCCTCTCTGATTAATGCCCTCCTTGCCTGGTCCATGAGTTTTGGTGGGCAGCCCTCTCTTGGCAGGTTTGTTGTGGTGCAATATTCTTTCAATTTTTTTATAATGGATTTAATGGTGCTCCGTGGGATGTTCAAAGTTTCTGATATTTTTTTATAACCCAACCCTGATCTGTACTTCTCCACAACTTTGTCCCTGACCTGTTTGGAGAGCTCCTTGGTCTTCATGGTGCTGCTTGCTTGGTGGTGCCCCTTGCTTAGTGGTGTTGCAGACTCTGGGGCCTTTCAGAACAGGTGTATATCTACTGAGATCATGTGACACTTAGATTGCACACAGGTGGACTTTATTTAACTAATTTATGTGACTTCTGAAGGTAATTGGTTGCACCAGATCGTATTTAGGGGCTTCATAGTAAAGGGGGTGAATACATATGCACGCACCACTTCTCCATTATTAATTTTTTTGAATCTTTTGAAATATTTTCATTTCACATCACCAATTTGCACTATTTTGTGTATGTCCATTCCATGAAATCTAAATAAAAATCCATTTAAATTACAGGTTGTAATGCAACAAAATAGGAAATATGCCAAGGGGGATGAATACTTTTGCAAGGCACTGTATTAGCCATTTCAGCTAACAATTGTTAGTTAGTGTAGCCAGCTATCTAAACTTGTAGTAATCATGACTGAATACCAACTGGGCTCTCACAGGGAACGTGCAGAGGGGACCTCTAGGGGGCCCCCATTTATTTTGTTAGTCATTCTCACTCAGATCATATTAACATGACATAAGTCATTACAAAAATGTGTACAATTGCAGGAAATTAGCAATAAAACTGCAAAAATGTACAGTGCTATGAAAAAGTATTTGCCCCCTTTCTAATTTTCTCAACTTTTGCATATTTGTGATACTGAATGTTATCAGATCTTCAACCAAAACCTAATATTAGATAAAGGGAACATAAGTGAACAAATAACACAACAATTACATATTTATTTCATAAACAAAGTTATGCAACACCCAATTCCCCTGTGTGAAAAAGTAATTGCCCCCTTACACTCAATAACTGGTTGTGCCACCTTTAGCTGCAATGACTCCAACCAAATGCTTCCTGTAGTTGTTGATCAGTCTCTCACGTCGCTGTGGAGGAATTTTGGCCCACTCTTCCATGCAGAACTGCTTTAACTCAGTGACGTGTGGGTTTTCAAGCATGAACTGCTCGTTTCAAGTCCTGCTACAACATCTCAATTGGGATTAGGTCTCGACTTTGACAAGGCCATTCCAAAACTTCCAATTTGTTATTTTTAGCAATTTTCATGTAGACTTGATTGTGTGTTTGGGATCATTGTCTTGCTGCACGACCCAGCTGCTTTTCAGCTTCAGCTCACAGACGGATGGTCTGACATTCTCCTGTAGAATTCTCTGATACAGAGCAGAATTCATGGTTCCTTCTATTAATGCAAGTTGTCCCGGTCCTGAGGCAGCAAAGCATCCCCAAACCATCACACCACCACCACCATGCTTGACCTTTGGTATGATGTTCTTACTGTGGAATGCAGTGTTTGGTTTTCGCCAGGCATAATGGGACCCATCTCATCCAAAAAGCTGACTCAAGTTTGCCAAAAAGCACCTGAATGATCATCAAGACTCTTGGAAGAATGTTCTATGGACAGATAATTCAAAAGTATAACTTTTTGGACGACATGGTTCCAGTAATGAGACATGCTCACCTCTATTGTGCCTTGCTGTGCATCTACCTTTTTTGGTCCCTTTTATGCTTTTCTAGTGGCCACTCCTATAAGAGAGGTTTCATTAGACTCCATTAGACAACAAGCTAGGCCAGTCCAGTACAGTATATTACCTTCCAGTAGTCTCTAATAATGGTCACATTATTGGACCATACACTACTGTTATACAGTCTGCTACAGTAGCAGACTCTGACAATAACATTAGACTAACTCTGACAATAACAAAGGGGCTGAAGTCTACCTCATCCCATACAGTACACTCCATTAGGCCCAATTAACTTCCATTGTGTGTGTGTTACACCTGGAACTGAGGCCAATCAGTGGGCATGCCCGGTCTGTGGATGTTCTTCCACCAGCACATTTTTTCCTGCTCATTGATGGCGATATACACAGCCTTCACACTGTACATACTGTAAATAAAAGGCAGGTTTCCAGTAGAACATCATGTTATTACAATATTTCAATATTGAGAAAAATAATATAATAACACATTCAAATACTAATGTTAAATACTAATGTTAATTAACTAGCTAGCTAGTTATTCTACTCATCAAGGCATTTTAAAATAGGAAGTCAACAGCTGTTTACAGCTAGCATTAGACAACTAGCTAGGAATCATTGCTAATACCTGAATGTCTCTCTAGTTGATAACGTTAACTAGCTAGGTCAAAGCAATGTATAACCAGATATTAGTATTTCTGGCATAGTCATAAATAGCTATCTAGCTGGCTAAATGACTGTCTAGTTAGCTAACGTCTAGGACCTAGACGTGTTATCTGACAAGATAAACTATTACTGGCTACTAGCAGGAGGAATGTAATGCTAACTAGCAAGGCTGTAGCTAGTTGTTAACAGTGTGGCATTGCCGAAGCAGAGACCAAAGGTCACCAGTCTGTAGCTAGCCAGGGCCCAGTTTCCCGATGCAGCTTGGGTGAAGCGATGGATCGGGTTCTTCGGGTCGTCCAATGCCTGGAGAGGAGAGAGCCCGATCCGTCGAGACCAGCTGGCCAACCAGATCCTGCCACCTACACCCCAGCACCTGGAGGGATCCAGATAGCCCGACCACGGGAGTTCGACGGGACAGCGTCGCTGTGCCAAGGATTCCTTCTCCAACTGGAGCTCTACTTCTCCAGCATCCGGCCAGTCCCATCAGAGCGGGAGAAGGTGTCCGCCCTCGTCTCCTGCCTCTCGGGGAAAGCCCTGGAGTGGGCCAACATGTTGTGGAACGAATGAGGAGCCGCATTGGAGAACTACGGGGAGTTCGCTCGCCTCTTCCGGGCGGTCTTCGATCACCCGCCCGATGGTCGAGAGGCGCGCGAGCGGCTGGTCCACTTGAGGCAGAGGACGAGGACTGCGCAGGACATTGGAGTTTCGAACTCTGGCAGCTGGTCTGGGTGGAACGAGCGGGCCCTGATCGACCATTTCTGGTGCCATCTGCGAGAGGACGTCCGACGGGAGCTAGCCTGCAGTGACACCATGCTGTCAAATAAAATAAAATCAAATTTTATTGGTCACATGCGCCGAATACAACAGGTGCAGACATTACAGTGAAATGCTTACTTACAGCCCTTAACCAACAGTGCATTTATTTTAAACAATAAAACAACAACAACAAAAAAAAAGTGTTGAGAAAAAAAAGAGCAGAAGTTAAATAAAGTGACAGTAGGGAGGCTATATATACAGGGGGGTACCGTTGCAGAGTCAATGTGCGGGGGCACCGGCTAGTTGAGGTAGTTGAGGTAATATGTACATGTGGGTAGAGTTAAAGTGACTATGCATAAATACTTAACATTTACATTTACATTTACATCATTTAGCAGACGCTCTTATCCAGAGCGACTTACAAATTGGTGCATTCACCCTATAGCCAGTGGGATAACCACTTTACAATTTTTTTTCTTATTATTATTATAATTTTTTTTGGGGGGGGGGTAGAATGATTACTTTATCCTATCCCAGGTATTCCTTAAAGAGGTGGGGTTTCAAATGTCTCCGGAAGGTGGTGAGTGACTCCGCTGTCCTGTCGTCGTGAGGGAGCTTGTTCCACCATTGGGGTGCCAGAGCAGCGAACAGTTTTGACTGGGCTGAGCGGGAACTATGCTTCCGCAGAGGAAGGGGAGCCAGCAGGCCAGAGGTGGATGAACGCAATGCCCTCGTTTGGGTGTAGGGACTGATCAGAGCCTGAAGGTACGGAGGTGCCGTTCCCCTCACTGCTCCATAGGCAAGCACCATGGTCTTGTAACGGATAGCCAGTGGAGTGTGCGGAGGAGGGGGGTGACGTGAGAGAACTTGGGAAGGTTGAACACCAGACGGGCTGCGGCATTCTGGATGAGTTGTAGGGGTTTAATGGCACAGGCAGGGAGCCCAGCCAACAGCGAGTTGCAGTAATCCAGACGGGAGATGACAAGTGCCTGGATTAGGACCTGTGCCGCTTCCTGTGTAAGGCAGGGTCGTACTCTCCGAATGTTGTAGAGCATGAACCTGCAGGATTGGGTCACCGCCTTGATGTTAGCGGAGAACGACAGGGTGTTGTCCAGGGTCACGCCAAGGCTCTTCGCACTCTGGGAGGAGGACACAACGGAGTTGTCAACCGTGATGGCGAGATCATGGAACGGGCAGTCCTTCCCCGGGAGGAAGAGCAGCTCCGTCTTGCCAGGGTTCAGCTTGAGGTGGTGATCCGTCATCCATACTGATATGTCTGCCAGATATGCAGAGATGCGATTCGCCACCTGGTTATCAGAAGGGGGAAAGGAGAAGATTAGTTGTGTATCGTCAGCGTAGCAATGATAGGAGAGGCCATGTGAGGATATGACAGAGCCAAGTGACTTGGTGTATATGCTGCTACTTAACAGAGTAGCAGCAGCGTAAAAAGGATGGGGTGGGGGGGGGCAGTGCAAATAGTCCGGGTAGCCATGATTAGCTGTTCAGGAGTCTTATGGCTTGGGGGTAGAAGCTGTTGAGAAGTCTTTTGGACCTAGACTTGGCACTCCGGTACCGCTTGCCGTGCGGTAGCAGAGAGAACAGTCTATGACTAGGGTGGCTGGAGTCCTTCTCGTAACTGGCGGACATGGCCATTCGTTTGGACAACCTGCTGGCAACCAGTTGACGTCCTGGAGGAGGTCTGCCCGTTTCCATCCCGATCGACTCGGATCCAGAACCGATGGAGATGGGTGGAACCGCTAGCCGAGAGAGCGGATGACGACAGCGCCAGTGCCACACTGGTGGCGCGAAGGGACATTTCACCACACGTTTTTGTCAACGCTCTTCTGGGTTTGGAGGCGGCAGGCAGGGCACTCTCGCATCACCCCAGGTATCGAACACCCACACTCGTTCAGAGCCCTCTGCTGCGCACTGTAAAATAAACATCTCCTTTCCTGAGCACATGGTAGTTCCCCAGTGTAAGGCGCTAGTCGATTCAGGCGCAACTGGGAACTTCATGGACAGGGCATTCGCACACCGTATAGGCATTCCATTGATTCCCCTATCCATTCCACGCCCCATCAGAGCACTTGATAGTTGACCATTAGGGGCCGGGTTGGTTAAGGAAGTTACTGCACCAGTCACCATGATTACCCAGGAGACTCATTGTGAGCAGGTTACTTTTTCCATTATTGAGTCTCCTGCTTTCCCTGTGGTATTAGGTATCCCTTGGCTAGCACTCCACAACTCCACCTTCTCATGGCCACAGAGGGTTCTCACGGGGTGGTCACGAGAGTGTCAGGGTAGGTGTCTAGGTGTTTCCGTTGGTGCAACCACAGTGGAAAGTCTAGACAGTACCTCCAACGTGCACATTCCCCCCTGAATACCTTGAGCTGGCGCAAGCGTTCTCTAAAACGCAGGCGACTAAATAACCACCTCATCGGGCGGGGGACTGCGCAATAAACCTCCGGGTAGACACTGTACCTCCCAGGAGTCATATATACACCCTGTCACAGGCTGAAACGGTGGCTATGGAAACATATGTCACCAAGTCCCTGCGCCAGGGGTATATACGTCCCTCCACTTCACCCGCCTCCTCGAGTTTCTTCTTTGTGAAGGATGGAGGTCTGCGCCCGTGCATTGATTATCGACCACTGAACAGGGAGACGATAAGATTTAGTTATCCTCTCCCCCTCATTCCTTCAGTGATTGAATCAATGCATGGGGCCCGCTTCTTCACCAAAATAGATCTCAGGAGTGCGTACAACCTGGTGCGTATCCGAGAGGGAGATGAGTAGAAGACAGTATTCAGCACAACCACTGGGCATTATGAATACCTGGTGATGCCCTATGGTTTGATGAATGCTCCCTCAGTTTTTCAGTCCTTTGTGAACGAGGTGTTTCGGGACATGCTTGGTCGCGGTGTAGTGGTCTACATCGATGACATCCTGGTGTATTCCGCTATGTGCGCAGAGCATGTGTCCCTGGTTCGCAAGGTGCTGGCCCGACTGTTGGAGAATGACCTTTATGCTAAGGCAGAGAAGTGTATGTTTTTCCAGCAGTCCGTCTCCTTCCTTGGATACCGCATTTCCACCTCAGGTGTGTAGATGGAGGGAGATCGCATTTCAGCCGTGTGTAATTGGCCGACTCCAACCACGGTTAAGGAGGTGCAGCGCTTCCTTGGCTTTGCAAACTACTATCGGAGGTTTATCCAGGGCTTTGGCAATGTCGCATCTCCCGTTACCTCCCTGTTGAAGGGTGGGCCGTCCCGGCTCCGCTGGCCTGCTGAGGCTGACCTTCAGTAAACTGCGGGGTCTGTTCACCTCAGCCCCAGTACTGGCCCAACCTGATTCATCACTACCGTTTATAGTGGAGGTGGATGCGTCCAAGGTTGGGATAGGAGCTGTCCTGTCTCAACGCTCGGGTACGCCACCCAAGCTCCGCCCCTGTGCATTCTTCTCGAAGAAGCTCAGCCCGGTGGAGCAGAACTACGACTTTGGTGATCGAGAGCTGTTGGCTGTTGTCCGAGCCTTGACCGTGTGGAGGCATTGGCTCGAGGGGGCAAAACATCCTTTCCTCGTCTGGACGGACCACCATAACCTGGAGTACATCCGGGCAGTGAGGAGGCTGAATTCTCGCCAGGCCAGGTGGGCCCTATTCTTCACCTGGTTTGATTTCACTCTATCATACATCCCGGGTACGAAGAACGTGAAGGCAGACACACTGTCCCGGCAGTATGACACAGAGGAGAGGCCCAGCGACAACACTCCCATACTGTCGGCCTCCTGCATTGTGGCGCTGGTAGTATGGGCAATGGACGCGGATATAGAGCACGCATTATGCACTTTTTTTATTTTTATTTTTATTTCACCTTTATTTAACTAGCTAAGCCAGTTGAGAACAAGTTCTCATTTACAACTGCGACCTGGCCAAGATAAAGCAAAGCAGTGCGATAAAAACAACACAGAGTTACATATGGGGTAAACAAAACATAAAGTCAAAAATACAAACAGAAAATATATATACAGTGTGTACGAATGTAGTAAGTTATGGAGGTAAGGCAATAAATAGGCCACAGTGCAAAATAGTTACAATTGTGTATTAACACTGGAATGATAGATGTGCAAATAGAGATACTGGGGTGCAAATTAGCAAAATAAATAACAATATGGGGATGAGGTAGTTGAGTGGGCTAATTTCAGAATGACTGTGTACAGGTGTACGGATCCCTCTTCACCTCAGTGTCCAGATGGGCTACGGTACGTGCCTGCTCTTATCCGTGATCGTCTGATCTACTGGGCACACACGTCACCCAAGTATCGGCCGTACAGTGCGTTGCCTGACCGGAAAATACTGGTGGCCTACCTTGGCTAAGGACGTGAGGGTGTATGTCTCCTCCTGCTCAGTGTGCACCCAGAGTATGGCACCTAGGCACCTCCCAGCTGGTAAGTTACAACCTTTACCAGTTCCACAACGACCATGGTCACACATAAGTATTGATTTTCTAACTGATCTTCCCCTCTCCCAAGGTAACACCACCATCCTGGTCATTGTGGACCGCTTTTCTAAATCCTGCCTCCTCCTTCCTCTGCCTGGTCTCCCCACGGCTCTGCAAACTGCGAAGGCCCTGTTTACACATGTCTTCTGGCACTACGGGGTACCAGAGGATTTAGTGTCTGACCGAGGTCCCCAGTTCACGTTCAAGGTCTGAAAGGCGTTCATGGAACGTCTGGGGGTCTTGGTCAGTCTGACCTCTGGGTTCCACCTCGAGAGTAATGGGCAGGTGGAACGGGTAAATCAGGACGTGGGTAGGTTCCTGCGGTCCTACTGCCAGGACCGGCCGGGGGAGTGGTCGGTGTTCTTGCCATGGGAAGAATATGCCCAGAACACTCTCCACCACTCCTCCACTAACCTAACGCCTTTCCAGCGTGTTCTAGGTTACCAACCGGTTCTGGCACCGTGGCACCAGAGCCAGACCAGTCCGGTGGATGACTGGTTTCGGCGCGCGGAGGAGATGTGGGATGCTGCCAACATTCACCTCCAACACGCTGTGCGTCGTCAGAAGGCCAACGCTGACCGCCACCGCAGTGAGGCCCCCGTCTTTTTACCGGGCGATTGGGTCTGGCTCTTGACCCGGAATCTGCCCCTCCACCTGCCCTGCCGGAAGCTGAGCCCGCAGTTTGTGGGGCCGTTCAAAGCCGAGGAGAGTCAACGAGGTCACTTATAGGTTATAACTTTCCCCTGATTACCGTATTAACCCCTCGTTTCATGTGTCTCTCCTCAGGCCGGTGGTAGCTGGTCTGCTCCAGGAGTCTGAGGTGCGGGAGGTTCCTTCACCTCCTCTGGACAGCGAGGGGGCCCCAGCGTACTCTGTCCGTTCCATCCTGGATTCGAGGCGTCGGGTGGGGGGCCTTCAGTACCTCGTGGAGTGGGAGGGGTTACGGTCCGGAGGAACGGTGCTGGGTCCCGGTGAGGGATATCCTCGATCCCTCCATGTTACGGGATTTCCACCGTCGCCATCCGGCCCACCCTGCTCCGCGTCCTCCTGGCCGTCCCTGAGGCCGGGGTCAGCGCGCTGCAGGAGCTGCGCATCAAGGGAGGGGTACTGTCACGACTTCCGCCGAGGCTGCCTCCCCTCCTTGTTCGGGCAGGTTTCGGCGTTCAGCGTCACCGGTTTACTAGCTACTGCCGATCCATTTATCATCACACACACCTGGTCCTTATTCCCTCATTAGTCATGGTATAAGTGTTCCCTCTGCTTCCTTGTCTGTGTGGGTGATTGTTTATTGTGGAGGTTAGTGAAGCTTGGTGGAGCTCGTGTATTTTGTATCGACGGGAGTATTTTCCCATGTGCCTTGTATTTTCCAGTGCGGCTGTTTTGTGCCATGGAGTATGTTTGACGCATTTATGCGTAAACCTGTATTTTGCGGATTAAAGCCTGTTATTCTGTGATTTACCCTCCTGCGCCTGACTCCTTCAACACCAGCTCATCACAGTACAATGAATCACCTGCGCAATAAACTACACAAAATCCACTTTCTTTACAATCAATGTATCTGTATCCCTCAAATATTGACATTCTGAACCGGTTGCGGGTCATCCACTGCCATTGCTTTCTCAGCTCCACTTCCTCAGCTCCACATCACGGATCCTTGCAACTTCAAACTTCTTTACTCTAGCAGGGCACTCCAGGAATTCGGCAACGTGATTTCCACCACAATTGCTACACCGTACATCATCAGATTCTTCAACTACATGTTGATTCCTTTGACACACACTTGAGACATGGCTATACTCTTACAGCGTATCTCACATATCCCATCTTTACATATCTAGGCAGATACTCTTCATCAAACATCAATAAAACTGACTGACTTCTTCCTTCTTTCAATCCACTACACAGTGCAGGCAACGTGTTCCCACCACTCCTGGAATCTAATTGTTAAGACATAAAGCCTCAATGTCCAGCAATACCCCTGATATCACACCTTTAATCGGTGCCCTGCTCCGAAAATCAAAGCTCTCCACTTCAGATGTTGCCAATTTATGGAGCCACAAAGCTTTCTCTTTCTGCTCTCCCGAGATGCATGGAATCAGAACAAGACCACTCATGGAAACTGATTATAGCTTTCCTAATGCATCCTTTATCATCTTTGTGACCTCAAATGGATCTCCCCAAGTATACATCATTATTAACAAATCGCACTCCAACAAGAAACTGATGATCATTGTCAACTTTAGCTATTTTTGCTCAATTTTTTTGTTGCCACAGTCTTCCACACACTCTCGCCGAGAGCAGTGATGGCATAATGGGTGGATTGTCAGCCATTTTGAGTGTACCATTGCCAGGAAGTAAAAGCAGGAAGTGTACCCTTCAGTCAGTGCTGTGATGTGTTGAGTCAACTCAACTGACAATTACAAAAAATATACGCCGAATACCCTGAAGCGACAGGGCTCTTCTCGCAGGATCCATTTCCCTACGTGGGAGCATTGCGAATCGTAGGTTGGGATGGTTACATGTACAGAGCATTCGGTAAGTATTTAGACCCCTTCACTTTTTCCACATTTTGTTACATTAGAGCCTTATTCTAAAATTGATTAAATAGTTTTTTTCCCCCTCATCAATCTACACACAATACCCCATAATGACGAAGCAAAAACAGGTTTTTAGATTTTTTTGCAAATGTATAAAAAAAAAAACCCGGAAATATCACACTTACATAAGTATTCAGAACCTTTACTCAGTACTTTGTTGAAGCACCACTGGCAGCGATTACAGCCTCGAGTCTTCTTGGCACACCTGTATTTGGGGAGTTTCTCCCATTCTTGTCTGCTGATCCTCTCAAGTTATGTTAGGTTGGATGGGGATCGTCGCTGCACAGCTTTTTCAGGTCTCTCCAGATATGTTAGATCGGGTTCAAGTCCGGGCTCTGGCTGGGCCACTCAAGGACGTTCAGAGACTTGTCCCGAAGCCACTCCTGCGTTGTCTTGGCTGTGTGCTTAGGGTCGTTGTCCTGTTGGAAGGTGAACCTTTGCCCCAGTCTGAGGTCCTGAGTGCTCAGGAGCAGGTATTCATCAACGATCTCTCTGTACTTTGCTCTGTTCATCTTTCCCTCAATCCTCCCCCAATTGCTCAGTTTGGCCAGGCAGACAGCTCTAGGAAGAGTCTTGGTGGTTTCAGACTTCTTCCATTTAAGAATGATGGAGGCCACTGTGATCTTGGGGACTTTCAATGCTGCAGAAATGTTTTGGTACCCTTCTCCAGATCTGTGCCTTGACAAAATCCTGTCTCGGAGCTCTACGGACAATTCCTTCGACCTCATGGCTTGGTTTTTGCTCTGACATGCACTGTCAACTGTGGGGCCTTATATAGACAGGTGTTTGCCTTTCCAAATCATGTCCAATCAATTGAATTTACCACAGGTGGACTCCAATCAAGTTGTAGAAACATCTCAAGGATGATCAATGGAAACAGGATGCACCTGAGCTCAATTTCAAGTCTCATAGCAAACGGTCTGAATACTTATGTAAATTAGGTATTTATTTATATATTTATTCATAATTGTTTTGAAATATATTCTAAAAACATGTTTTCACTTTGTCATTATGGGGTATTGTGTGTAGATTGATGAGGAAAAACATGTATTTTATCAATTTTAGAATAAGGCTGTAACGTAACAAAATGTGGAAAAAGCCAAGTGGTCTGAACACAGCAGCTTTTCGGAATGTTTTGTTATTTCTTTATAACAAAACATCTACGACGAAGTTGGCTCTTTTACACTGGGGGTCAATGGGAAATAATGTTTTTTTCCCAAAATGTTTGGGAATGGTCGAGGGGAATTCCTTATTATTACCTGAATATCGACTCTGACTATACCATGGCATTGTTGAATATTAGTTTCTGATTGGTTTGAACGACATTTTATAACGTGCATTATTCCCCTCTAACAGCACTGTGGAATTCAATGGCTATAATTCTGTTTTACACGTTCTATGTTTGAGCTGCTTTTGAAAGTGAAGGTCAAATTGAAAACATTATTGGCATTGTTGAATTCGATTTTCATAATAACAAGCTAGGACTGATGGTTTGGTTAGCTAAACTGGTATATCTGTTTGTTTGTGTCACGAATACCGCCGAGGCTGCTCCTCCTCCTTGCTCGGGCAGGCTTCGGCGTTCGTCGTCCCCGGAGTACTAGCTACTACCGCTTGTATGTTCTCGATGTTTGTTTGGTCTTGTCTAGTTGGTCGCACCTGTTTCGTCTTCTGTATTGATTATGTCACCTATAAGTTTCCTTTGGTTTTATTTGCAGTTGTGTGTTATTGTCCGCCTGTCATTTGGTGTCAAGGGCGGTACTTTTGTGTTAAAGAGTATTTTACGCATTGCGCGTATTAGTTCGCCTCCGGTGTTTTCAAGGCCATTTACTTTGTATTTGTTCATGAGTCTCAGTAAAGTCGTGTTAACTTATCCTCTGTGTCCTGCGCCTGACTTCACCACCGCATCCACATCAACAACGTGACAGAATAACACACCATTACTATGGAGTCAGCAGGAGCAGCGGCAGGGACCGAGTCGCTGGAGGATCGGGTCAGCTGCCAGGACGCCAGGATCCAGCAACTCGGATCCACCATGCAAGAGGTCATGAACACCCTGCGCCGATGGGAGAGAGGAGGCTTGCCCACACCTCCTCCTACCTCACCACCACCATCGGTCAGCCCCACCAGACCAGCTCCGGAGTCCAGTGGGATTCGGCTCTCGCTCCCGAGGGCATATGATGGCACCGCAGCCGGGTGTCAGGGGTTCCTCCTTCAGGTGGAACTCTACCTGGCAACCATATATCCCTCGGGATACGAGAGCGTTTCCGCCCTCATCTCCTGTCTCTCCGGCAAGGCGTTGGAGTGGGCCAATGCCGAATGGAGGGGAATAGACGCCGCCACCATCAGCTACGCGGAGTTCTCCCGCCGCTTCAGGGCTGTTTTCGATCATCCCCCTGAGGGTAAAGCGGCGGGGGAGCGTCTGTTCCACCTTCGACAGGGGAAGAGGAACGCACAGGAGTTCGCCCTGGACTTCCGGACTCTAGCGGCGGATGCGGGGTGGAATGAGAGGGCCCTCATCGACCACTATCAGTGCAGCCTGCGTGAGGACGTCCGACGAGAGTTAGTCTGCAGGGACACCAATCTGACCTTCGACCAGTTGGTGGACATGTCAATCCATCTGGATACCCTGCTGGCCACCCGTGGACGTCCAGAGTTGGGGCCGTCCATTCCATCCTCCAGCACCTCCGAGCCGAGCCCTATGGAGCTCGGGGGTGCTGGCGCTAGAGAGAGGAGGAGAGAGAGCCCGAGGGGGGCCGTCCCCTGCACCAACTGTGGCCGTGGAGGACACACTGCGGCTAGGTGCTGGGGAGGGTCTCCCGGGATTCGAGGCAACAGGTCGCGCACTGGAGAGTCATTCCAGGTGAGTAGGCGCCCAACTCACCCAGAGCTCTCTGTTGTTCACTTGTGTATACCTGTAGTATTTCCTCAGGTTGCATCTCATTCCCAGCATAAGGCGCTAGTCGATTCAGGCGCAGCTGGGAATTTGATTGATCGTAAATGTTGTGTTAAGTTAGGGATTCCCCTCCTGCCCGTTGATGCACCCTTCCCTGTCCATGCCCTAGATAGCCGTCCGTTGGGATCTGGGTTGATTAGGGAGGTCACAGCGCCACTAAAGATGAAGACGCAGGGGGGTCATGAGGAGATCATTCAGTTGTAGCTGATCGACTCTCCTGCATATCCCGTGGTGCTGGGGCTTCCTTGGTTAATCGCCCATGACCCCACCATTTCGTGGCAACAGAGGGCTCTTAAGGAGTGGTCTGTCCAGTGTGTCGGGCGATGTTTAGGTGTTTCCGTTGGGGCGACCACGGTGGAGAGTCCGAACCAAGTGCCCGCAATGCACATTCCCCCCGAGTATGAGGTTTTGGCACTCGTGTTCAGCAAGACTAGGGCGACGCGATTGCCACCTCATAGACGGGGAGATTGTGCGATAAACCTCCAGGCAGGTGCGGCTCTTCCGCGGAGCCATGTGTATCCTCTGTCTCAAGAGGAGACGGCGGCTATGGAGACATACATAGCTGAGTCCCAGAGACAAGGATACATACGGTCCTCCACTTCCCCTGCGTCCTCGAGTTTCTTTTTTGTGAAGAAGAAGGATGGAGGGTTGCGCCCGTGTATTGATTACCGTAGTCTCAATCAGATCACTGTTAAATACAGTTATCCCCTTCCTCTGATTGCGACTATGACTGAATCATTACGCGGAGCGCGTTTCTTCACAAAACTGGATCTCAGGAGCGCCTACAACCTGGTGTGCATTAGGGAGGGAGATGAATGGAAGACAGCATTTAGTACCACCTCGGGTCATTATGAGTATCTCGTCATGCCATACGGGTTAATGAATGCTCCTTCAGTCTTCCAATCCTTTGTGGACGAGATCTTCCGGGACCTGCATGGGCAGGGTGTGGTAGTGTACATTGACGACATCCTAGTGTACTCTTCTACACGAGCCGAGCATGTAGCCCTGGTACGCCGAGTGTTGGGTAGGCTGTTGGAGCATGACTTGTATGTCAAGGCAGAATGTCTGTTTTTACAGGAGTCCATCTCCTTCTTGGGTCATCGGTTGTCCGCGTCAGGGGTGAAGATGGAGATTGACCGTGTGTCAGCCGTGCGTAATTGGCAGACTCCAACCACTGTTAAAGAGGTGCAGTGGTTTTGGGGTTTTGCCAATTACTACCGGAATTTTATCCGGGGTTTTGGACAGGTAGCAGCTCCCATCACGTCCCTGCTGAAGGGGGGCCCGTTGCGTTTGCAGTGGTCGGCTGAGGCGGACAGGGCGTTTGGTAAACTGAAGGACATGTTCACTTCGGCTCCGGTGCTTGCGCACCCGGACCCCGCTTTAGCGTTCCAGGTGGAAGTGGACGCGTCAGAGGCCGGTATTGGGGCAGTATTGTCTCAACGCTTAGGCACGCCTCCTAAGCTCCGTCCCTTCGCTTTTTATTCTAAGAAGCTCAGCCCGGCGGAATGAAATTATGACGTAGGGGACAGGGAGCTGCTAGCCATGGTTCAAGCCCTAAAGGTGTGGAGGCATTGGCTTCAGGGGGCTCAACACCCTTTTCTCATTCTGACTGACCATCGTAACCTGGAGTACATCCGGGCAGCTAGGAGATTGAACCCTCGTCAGGCTAGGTGGAACATGTTTCTGACCCGGTTCGTTTTTAGGATAACTTACATCCCAGGGTCCCAGAACGGTAAGGCAGACGCCCTGTCCCGGGGGTATGACACAGAGGAGAGGTCCATTGAGCCCACTCCCATACTGCCGGAGTCTTGTCTGGTGGCACCGGTGGTGTGGGAGGTCGATGCGGAAATCGAGCGGGCGTTACGCACCGACCCTACTCCTTCAGAGTGTCCAGTGGGGCGGACGTACGTTCCGCTCGAGATCCGTGATCGTCTCATATATTGGGCTCATACGTCACCCTCCTCTGGACATCCAGGTATTGGCCGGACAGTGCACTGCCTTAGTGTTAAGTACTGGTGGCCAACATTGGCTAGGGACGTGAGGGTTTATGTCTCCTCCTGCTCGGTGTGCGCTCAGTGTAAGGCGCCTAGACACCTGCCCAGGGGGAAGTTGCAACCCCTGCCCGTTCCACAACGGCCGTGGTCTCACCTCTCGGTAGACTTTGTCACGGACCTTCCCCCCTCTCAGGGGAATACCACTATTCTGGTCGTTGTGGACCGGTTCTCTAAGGCCTGTCGTCTCATCCCAATGCCGGGTCTCCCTACTGCCCTACAGACCGCTGAGGCTTTGTTTACCCACGTCTTCCGGCACTACGGGGTTCCCGAGGATATAGTGTCTGATCGGGGTCCCCAATTCACCTCTAGAGTCTGGAGGGCGTTCATGGAACGCTTGGGGGTCTCGGTTAGCCTTACCTCGGGTTTCCACCCTGAGAGTAATGGGCAGGTGGAGAGAGTGAACCAGGATGTGGGTAGGTTTCTGAGATCGTATTGCCAGGGCCGGCAGGAGGAGTGGTCGGGGTATATCCCCTGGGCAGAGATGGCCCAGAACACTCTTCGCCACTCCTCTACTAACCTGACCCCTTTCCAGTGTGTGTTAGGGTATCAGCCGGTTCTGGCACCATGGCATCAGAGCCAGATCGAGGCTCCTGCGGTGGATGAGTGGTTTCGGCGCTCGGAGGAGACGTGGAACGCTGCACACGTACATCTGCAGCGGGCTATCCGTAGGCAGAAGGCGAGCGCCGATATCCACCGCAGTGAGGGTCCAGTATACGCACCTGGAGATCGAGTCTGGCTCTCGACTCGAAACCTGCCCCTTCGCCTGCCCTGCCGGAAGCTTGGTCGGCGGTTTGTGGGGCCATTTAAAGTCCTGAGGAGATTGAACGAGGTATGTTACAAGTTACAACTGCCTAATGATTATCACATTAACCCCTCGTTCCATGTGTCTCTCCTCAGGCCGGTGGTAGCTGGTCCACTCCAGGACAATGAGATAAGAGAGACTCCTCCGCCCCCACTGGACATCGAGGGGGCTCTGGCATACTCAGTCCGGTCCATCGTGGATTCGAGACGTCGGATGGGGGGTCTACAATATCTCGTGGAGTGGGAGGGGTACGGTCCGGAGGAACGGTGCTGGGTGCCTAGGAGGGACATTTTAGATCCCTCCCTCCTGACGGAGTTCCACCGTAGTCACCCCACGCGCCCTGCTCCGCGTCCTCCTGGCCGTCCCAGAGGCCGGGGTCGGCGCACGGCTGGAGCCGCGCGTCAAGGGGGGGGGGGTACTGTCACGAATACCGCCGAGGCTGCTCCTCCTCCTTGCTCGGGCAGGCTTCGGCGTTCATCGTCCCCGGAGTACTAGCTACTACCGCTTGTATGTTCTCAATGTTTGTTTGGTCTTGTCTAGTTGGTCGCACCTGTTTCGTCTTCTGTATTGATTATGTCACCTATAAGTTTCCTTTGGTTTTATTTGCAGTTGTGTGTTATTGTCCTCCTGTCGTTTGGTGTCAAGGTTCGGTACTTTTGTGTTAAAGAGTATTTTACGCATTGTGCGTATTAGTTAGCCTCCGGTGTTTTCGAGGCCATTTACTTTGTATTTGTTCATGAGTCTCAGTAATGTCGTGTTGACTTATCCTCTGTGTCCTGCGCCTGACTTCACCACCGCATCCACATCAACAACGTGACAGTTTGTCTACCAAGGCAACTACTATAGCTATCTAGTAAACTTGCTTGTTCAATAATTTTTTTGTTAAACGTTAGATCAGCAGTCATAATGAGCCGAAGGAGAGGGCTGCCGTTGTATGGCCTCCTAACCAATTGTGCTATTGTGTGTGTTTTTTCAACTTATTTTGTACCTAATGTTTCTGCCACCGTCTCTTATGACCGAAAAGAGCTTCTGGATATCAGGACAGCGATTACTCACCTTGTACTGGACGAAGATTTGTTCTTTAACGAGTCGGACGCAAATAATTTTTCTTCAGACACCCGTCAAGGCCCAAATCCCCATCATTCGCATGAGAAAGAGACGGAGATATCGAGGACGTAGGTCGGGGTGCCTTGTAAGGATCTGACAGCGAGTGCGTAATCTGCCTCTACCATCCTATTAGCCAACGTACAATCATTGGATAACAAAATAGATGAACTAAGATCACTGATATCCTACCAATGGGACATTAAAAACTGTAATATCTTATGTTTCATCGAGTTGTGGCTGAACGATGACATGGATACATAAAGCTGGCAAGATATACGCTGTGTCGGCAAGATAGAACTGTTGCCTTCGGTAAGACATGGGGTGGCGGTCTATGTATATTTGTAAACAACAGCTGGTGCACAAAATCTAATATTAAGGAAGACTTGAGGTTTTGCTTGCCTGAGGTAGAGTATCTCATGATAAGCTGTAGATTACACTGTTTACCAAGAGAGTTTTCATCTATATTTTACGTAGCTGTCTACTTACCACCACAAACCGTTGCCGGCACAAAGACCACACTCAATGAGCTGTATAAGGCCATAAGCAAACAGGAAACGCCCATCAAAAGGCGGCTCTCCTAGTTGCCGGAGACTTTTATGCAGGGAAACTTAAATCTGTTTCACCTCATTTCTACCAGCATGTTAAATGTGCAACCACAGGAAAAAAAACTCTAGACCACCTTTACTCCACACACAGAAACACATAAAAATCTCTCCCTCGCACTCCATTTGGCAAATCTGACCATAACTCTATCCTCCTGATTCCTGCTTAGAATAAAAACTAAAGCAGGAAGCACCAGTGACTCGGTCAATAAAGAAGTGGTCAGATGACGCATATGCTAAGCTACAGGACTCTTTTGCTAGCACAGACTGGAATATGTTCCGGGATTCTTCCGATGGCATTGAGGAGTAATCCACATCAGTCACTGGCTTCATCAATAAGTGCATCGATGACGTCGTCCCCACAGTGACCGTATGTACATACCCCAACCAGAAGCCATGGATTACAGGCAACATCCGCACTGAGATAAAGGGTAGAGCTTCCGCTTTCAAGGAGCGGGACTCTAACCCAGACGCTTATAAGAAGTCCCGCTATGCCCTCAGACGAACCATCAAACAGGAAAAGCGTCTATACAGGACTAAGATTGAATCGAACTACACCAGCTCCGATGCTCGTCGGATGTGGCAGGGCTGGCAAAATATTACAGACTACAAAGGGAAGCACAGCCGCAAGCTGCCAAGTGACACGAGCCTACCAGACGAGCTAAATTACTTCTATGCTCGCTTCGAGACAAGCAACACTGAAGCATGCATGAGAGCATCAGTTGTTCCGGACGACTGTGTGATCACGCTCTCCGTAGCCGATGTGAGTAAGACCTTTAAACAGGTCAACATTCACAAGGCCGCAGGGCCAGACGGATTACCAGGACGTGTACTCCGAGCATGCGCTGATCAACTGGCAAGTGTCTTCACTGACATTTTTAACCTGTCCCTGACTGAGTCTGTAATACTAACATGTTTCAAGCAGACCACCATAGTCCCTGTGCCCTAAGGTAACCTGCCTAAATGACTACCAACGCATAGCACTCACGTCTGTAGCCATGAAGGGCTTTGAAAGGCTGGTCATGGCTCACATCAACACCATTATCCCAGAAACCCTAGACCCACTCCAATTTGCATACCGCCCCAACAGATCCACAGATGATGCAATATCTATTGAACTCCACACTGCCCTTTCCCACCGGGACAAAAGGAACACCTACGTGAGAATGCTCTTCATTGACTGCAGCTCAGCGTTCAACACCATAGTGCCCTCAAAGCTCATCACTAAGATAAGGATCCTGGGACTAAACACCCCTCTCTGCAACTGGATGCTGGACTTCCTGACGGGCCGCTCCCAGGTGGTAAGGTTATGTAACAACACATCTGCCACACTGATCCTTAACACGGGGACCCCTCAGGGGTGCGTGCTCAGTCCCCTCCTGTACTCCCTGTTCACTCATGACTGCATGGCCAGGCACGACTCCAACACCATCATTAAGTTTGCCGTCGACATAACAGTGGTAGGCCTGATCACTGACAACACTGAGACAGCCTATAGGGAGGAGGTCAGAGACCTGGCCGTGTGGTGCCAGGAAAACAACTTCTCCCTCAACATGATCAAGACAAAGGGGATGATTGTGGACTACAGGAAAAAGAAGAGGACCGAGCACGCCCCCATTCTCATCGACAGGGCTGTAGTGGAGCAGGTTGAGAGCTTCATGTTCCTTGGTGTCCACATCACCAACAAACTATCATGGTCCAAACACACCAAGACAGTCATGAAGAGGGAACGACAAAGCCTATTCCCCCTCATGAGACTGAAAAGATTTGGCATGGATCCTCAAAAGTTCTACAGCTGCATTATCGATAGCAGAGGATAGTGCGTACGCTGCTGCTACTCTGTTTATTATCTATGCATAGTCACTTTAAGTCTACCTAAATGTACATATTACCTCAATTACCTCGACTAACCTGTGCCCCTTCACATTGACTCTGTACCGGTACCTTGTATATAGCTTCGCTACTGTTATTTTACTGCTGCTCTTTAATAATTGTTTAATATTTTTTTTACTTAGCTATTTTTTACTTAACACTTATTTACTGCATTGTTGGTTAAGGGCTTGTAAATAAGCATTTCACTGTAAGGTAATACCTGTTGTATTCGGCGCATGTGACAAATACATTTTTACTTGATTTAATATTGCAGATAGATTGTGGGTGTCACGATCGTTATGAGAAGCGGACCAAGGCGCAGCGTGATAGGCGTACATACTTTTATTGAAGTGTACACATGAACCAAAATAACAAAACGATACGTGAAGTCCTAGGTAATAACAACAAACCATACGGAACAAGATCCCACAAAACTAAAATGCCAAATGGCTGCCTAAGTATGGTCCCCAATCAGAGACAACGAGCTACAGCTGTCTCTGATTGGGAACCACCCTGGCCAACATAGAAATAAAGGATCTAGAACAAAACCCATAGAAAACTAAACATAACAAGTCCACACCCTGGCTCAACATTTAAGAGTCCCCAGAGCCAGGGCGTGACAGTACCCCCCCAAAGGCGCGGACTGCGACCACGCCAACCAAACACAACAGGGGAGGGGCCGGGTGGGCATTCCGCCTCGGAGGCGGATCCGGCTCCGGGCGTGACCACCACTCTCCCTCTACCCCCCCGTAGCGCCCCTGGTCTGGTCCCGCTGGCCAGAGCTGGACTGGACACCGGTGGAGCGGATTGCTCTGGCTCCGGAGTGGAGCAGCTGACCGGCACCGGTGGAACAGGCACGGACCGTGCCGGACTGACGACGCGCACAACTGGCTTGGTGCGGGGAGCAGGAACGGGCCGGACCGGGCTGACGACGCGCACCACTGGCTTGGTGCGGGGAGCAGGGACGGGCCGGACCGGGCTGACGACGCGCACCACTGGCTTGGTGCGAGGGACAGGAACAGGCCGGGCTGGACTGTGGAGACGGACTGGAGGTCTGGAGCGGAGAGCTGACACAACCCGTCCTGGCTGAATGCCTATTTCCACACAATCTGTGTGAGGCATCAGCACAGGACGTACAGGGCTGTGCACTCGTACTGGCACTACAGCACGTGGCACTGGCGCAGGATATCCGGGACCGAGGAGGGGTACTGGAGGCCACGAGCGTTGAGCCGGCACACTCCGTCCTGGCTGCATGCTCACCTTAGCACGACACGTGCATGGTGCTAGCACAGGACGTACAGGACTGTGCCGGAACACTCGCGGTACAGTACGTGGCTCCGCATACCACGGAACCTGCCCAGTCTCACGCTGCCTAGCCTGAGTATGGGGAGATGGCTCTGCTCTACCTCTAGGCTCCGCCAACCACCCTTCCAGCCCCCCAAACCTGGTGGCCTCCTCTCCTAGATCGCCGATGCGCCCTGTAGCTGCCTCCAGCAGCCCCGTCGTCCACGGCGTGTGCCCCCCCAAAAAAATTAATTGGGGTTGCCTCTCGCGTGTCCGTCGCCGGCACGGTTGGCGCCGTTACTCCTCTCCTGCCTGGGCATTTATTTTTGCCCATGGCCCTCTGCCCGCGAATATGTCCTCCCAAGACCACCATTCGCCCACCTGGGACATCGCCAACTTCTCCTGTTTGGCACGCTGCTTGGTCCTTTTATGGTGGGATCTTCTGTCACGATCGTTATGAGAAGCGGACCAAGGCGCAGCGTGATAGGCGTACATACTTTTATTGAAGTATACACACGAACCAAAACAACAAAACGATACGTGAAGTCCTAGGTAATAACAACAAACCATACGGAACAAGATCCCACAAAACTAAAATGCCAAAAGGCTGCCTAAGTATGGTCTCCAATCAGAGACAACGAGCTACAGCTGTCTCTGATTGGGAACCACCCTGGCCAACATAGAAATAAACGATCTAGAACAAAACCCTTAGAAAACTAAACATAACAAGTCCACACCCTGGCTCAACATTTAAGAGTCCCCACAGCCAGGATGTAACAGTGGGTTCTATCAATGTAATTGTTTGCATCATTTCCAATCCCCCACATTTTTTATTTATAAAAAAAAATACTAATCCTTCTTTATCATTTTCCCATAACATCTCTCCCCTAATTGGAGTAAACTAATGGACAACAATACTAAGACTTCTGCTTCCAATTTATAAATGTTACAGGCACGGTACATTTTACCTTAGTTATCCTTCTTTTCCTTTAGTCCCACCCTTCAGCTACCCTCATCTATCTCTGAAAACCATCCAGTTTTGATTGCTACTTGCCATATACTGTGTTATGATGTTTCACAAAAGTTCTGAACCTTTCTATTCTCATTGTTTCTTAAGATTGTAAATTAAAAAGGAAGAGTTTTACTAAGAGTATTATTATATTATTGATCGATTGACTATGGCTTTTCAAATCACCCAGCAGTGCTATTTGCAGAGTTAGTTTTAGGTAAATGTTGCGATTTTTCAGCCATTCCTGAACCTGTGACCAAAAACAAGCTACATATGGGCTGTACCAAAACAAATGATCTAATGATTCTGTCTATTCACAGCAAAATCTGCAGAGCTGGGATGATTGTATCTCCCATATACATAACATTCTATTTGGTTGCAAGAATTTTATATAATAATTTAAATAGAAAAAACTTGAACGTTTGAATCAGGCGTTGTTTCGTGTATCAGTTCATAAACCATGTTCCATGGAATCGGCACATTGAACATTTCTTCCCAACTATTTTGCAACCTATATGGTCTTTAAATGGAAATTGTATACTTTTTTATTGATCACAAAAAAAATTGGGGACCAATTTTGTGCAGACAGACGAGTTCCTTACCTTCTTCCCCTTCGACTTGCCGCCTCCATTTTTGTGGAAATGCTGCAATCAGTTGGTTGTAATTTTGGATAGAGCTGACATTTCCATTTACTATCTTTTAGTTAGCTGCATGTGGACATAAGTCCACCAGTTCTATTCATCATATCATTAACAAAAATTATACTTTTATTAATGTATTCCAAAAATAAAGATTTTTTTATTAATTAGTATATTTGAATTTACCATAATATTTGTTGTAATATTTGTTCTGTCTTTTCTGGTCCATGAAACTAAAATGAAACTGAAATTGCAACCGTTGATTATTTTCAATTTATACAACAGGTGGGTCTAATCCTGAATGCTGATTGGTTAACAGCACATTCCAACCGGTGTCTATTCCACAAGTTACCACCGGCTAAATCTATGACGTTAAAATGCCTGTTTATTATATTCCATCTCACTGCGCAATCCACTCTCTCATCAACCCAGCCAGGCACTTTATAAACTTGATCTCCACTATAAAAGCATCTAGACATTATCTCACATTTCTTTTAGACTAACATTTAGTTTTCTACAGCGGAGATTTGTATAAACCTTGCTGTCTGTCTCTCCGACATTGGCAACATTGTTTCAATGTTCAAATTCGATCTCCAGCTGTCCCATAGTAATGAACGTGTTGGGAGTCAGGATGAGACGGACAGACAGGCAACGTTTCTCAGCCAGTCGAAATCATGAATCAGCTGGCATCATTTTTATGGATATATATACAAAGAAATGTCAATTGAAAAAAGGTAAAAAGAAATGAAGTGCCGCTAGTTTGCCCTCTTTCCAGCTTCAGTTTGAAGTGATTGTGTTAGCTGTGTTGTTGGCTAGCTCCTCTGAATAACAGTGTCCTGATGAGAGAGCACATTTTCAATGCCAGGTGAAATCGCGCCTCATTAGGTCATTGTTATGGATTTGTCCAAATAAATATCCCTAGAAAACAGCTTAAACAAATGCAAATTCAGCTACTGTTGTTATTTGGGCTGCACTGTTTGATGTGACTGTAAGTTAGCCGTAGGTGGCTAGCTAGCAAGCAAGGGATAAGAACGTTGCCAGCCAGTATGGCAATGGAACATTTAGAACGAACGACTGGGTCGCATCTCTGGCAACCGAACCGATAGAACGAACGACTGGGTCGCGTCCATAGATTTTATTTTATTTTTTATTTCACCTTTATTTAACCAGGTAAGCCAGTTGAGAACAAGTTCAAGATAAAGCAAAGCAATGCGATAAAAACAAAAACACCGAGTTACATATGGGGTAAAACAAAACATAAAGTCAAAAATACAACAGAAAATATATATATATATATAGTGTGTGCAAATGTAGCAAGTTATGGAGGTAAGGCAATAAATAGGCTATAGTGCAAAATAATTACAATTAGTATTAACACTGGAATGATAGATGTGCAAGAGATGATGTGCAAATAGAGATACTGGGGTGCAAATGAGCAAAATAAATAACAATATAGGGATGAGGTAGTTGGGCGGGCTAATTTCAGATGGGTGCAGTGATCGGTAAGGTGCTCTGACAACTGATGCTTAAAGTTAGTGAGGGAGATAAGTGTCTCCAGCTTCAGAGATTTTTGCAATTTGTTCCAGTCATTGGCAGCAGAGAACTGGAAGGAATGGCGGCCAAAGGAGGTGTTGGCTTTGAGGATGACCAGTGAGATATACCTGGAGCGCATACTATGGGTGGGTGTTGCTATGGTGACCAATGAGCTAAGATAAGGCGGGGATTTGCCTAGAAGTGATTTATAAAGTGGGGGAAAAAAGTATTTAGTCAGCCACCAATTGTGCAAGTTCTCCCACTTAAAAAGATGAGAGAGGCCTGTAATTTTCATCATAGGTACACGTCAACTATGACAGACGAAAGGAGAAAAAAAATCCAGAAAATCACATTGTAGGATTTTTAATGAATTTATTTGCAAATTATGGTGGAAAATAAGTATTTGGTCAATAACAAAAGTTTCTCAATACTTTGTTATATACCCTTGGAAAACCCTGTTGGCAATGACACAGGTCAAACGTTTTCTGTAAGTCTTCACAAGGTTTTCACACACTGTTGCTGGTATTTTGGCCCATTCCTCCATGCAGATCTCCTCTAGAGCAGTGATGTTTTGGGGCTGTCGCTGGGCAACACGGACTTTCAACTCCCTCCAAAGATTTTCTATGGGGTTGAGATCTGGAGACTGGCTAGGCCACTCCAGGACCTTGAAATGCTTCTTACGAAGCCACTCCTTCGTTGCCCGGGCGGTGTGTTTGGGATCATTGTCATGCTGAAAGACCCAGCCACGTTTCATCTTCAATGCCTTTGCTGATGGAAGGAGGTTTTCATTCAAAATCTCACGATACATGGCCCCATTCATTCTTTCCTTTACACGGATCAGTCGTCCTGGTCCCTTTGCAGAAAAACAGCCCCAAAGCATGATGTTTCCACCCCCATGCTTCACAGTAGGTATGGTGTTCTTTGGATGCAACTCAGCATTCTTTGTCCTCCAAACACGACGAGTTGAGTTTTTACCAAAAAGTTATATTTTGGTTTCATCTGACCATATGACATTCTCCCAATCCTCTTCTGGATCATCCAAATGCACTCTAGCAAACTTCAGACGGGCCTGGACATGTACTGGCTTAAGCAGGGGGACACGTCTGGCACTGCAGGATTTGAGTCCCTGGCGGCGTAGTGTGCTACTGATGGTAGGCTTTGTTACTTTGGTCCCAGCTCTCTGCAGGTCATTCACTAGGTCCCGCCGTGTGGTTCTGGGATTTTTGCTCACCGTTCTTGTGATCATTTTGACCCCACGGGGTGAGATCTTGCGTGGAGCCCCAGATCGAGGGAGATTATCAGTGGTCTTGTATGTCTTCCATTTCCTAATAATTGCTCCCACAGTTGATTTCTTCAAACCAAGCTGCTTACCTATTGCAGATTCAGTCTTCCAAGCCTGGTGCAGGTCTACAATTTTGTTTCTGGTGTCCTTTGACAGCTCTTTGGTCTTGGCCATAGTGGAGTTTGGAGTGTGACTGTGTGAGGTTGTGGACAGGTGTCTTTTATACTGATAACAAGTTCAAACATGTGCCATTAATACAGGTAACGAGTGGAGGACAGAGGAGCCTCTTAAAGAAGAAGTTACAGGTCTGTTAGAGCCAGAAATCTTGCTTGTTTGTAGGTGACCAAATACTTATTTTCCACCATAATTTGCAAATAAATTCATAAAAAATCCTACAATGTGATTTTCTGGATTTTTTTTCTCATTTTGTCTGTCATAGTTGACGTGTACCTATGATGAAAATTACAGGCCTCTCTCATCTTTTTAAGTGGGAGAACTTGCACAATTGGTGGCTGACTAAATACTTTTTTTCCCCACTGTAGATGGCCTGGAGCCAGTGGGTTTGGCAACGAATATGTAGTGAGGACCAGCCAACAAGAGCGTACAGGTCACAGTGGTGGGTAGTATATGGGGCTTTGGAGACAAAACGGATGGCACTGTGATAGACTACATCCAATTTGCTGAGTAGAGTGTTGGAGGCTATTTTGTAAATGACATCGCCGAAGTCAAGGATCGGTAGGATAGTCAGTTTTACGAGGGCATGTTTGGCAGCATGAGTGAAGGAGGCTTTGTTGTGAAATAGGAAACCGATTCTAGATTTAACTTTGGATTGGAGATTCTTAATGTGAGTCTGGAAGGAGAGTTTACAGTCTAACCAGACACCTAGGTATTTGTAGTTGTCCACATACTCTAGGTCAGACCCGTCGAGAGTAGTGATTCTAGTCGGGTGAGCGGGTGCCAGCAGCGTTCGATTGAAGAGCATGCATTTAGTTTTACTAGTGTTTAAGAGCAGTTGGAGGCTACTGAAGGAGTGTTGTATGGCATTGAAGCTCGTTTGGAGGTTTGTTAACACAGTGTCCAATGAAGGGCCAGATGTATACAAAATGGTGTCGTCTGCGTAGAGGTGTATCTGAGAGTCACCAGCAGCAAGAGCGACATCATTGATATACACAGAGAAAAGAGTCGGCCCAAGAATTGAACCCTGTGGCACCCCCATAGAGACTGCTATAGGTCCAGACAACAGGCCCTCCGATTTGACACATTGAACTCTATCTGAGAAGTAGTTGGTGAACCAGGCGAGGCAGTCATTTAAGAAACCAAGGCTATTTAGTCTGCCAATAAGAATGCGGTGGTTTACAGAGTCGAAAGCCTTGGCCAGGCCGATGAAGACGGCTGCACAGTACTGTCTATTATCGATCGCGGTTATAATATCGTTTAGGACCTTGAGCGTGGCTGAAGTGCACCCATGACCAGCTCGGAAACCGGATTGCATAGCGGAGAAGGTACGGTGGTATTCGAAATGGTCGGTGATCTGTTTGTTAACTTGGCTTTCAAAAACATTCGAAGGGCAGGGCAGGATGGATATAGGTCTGTAACAGTTTGGATCTAGAGTGTCACCCCCTTTGAAGAGGGGGATGACCGCGGCAGCTTTCCAATCTCTGGGGATCTCAGACGATACGAAAGAGAGGTTGAACAGGCTAGTAATAGGGGTTGCGACAATTTTGGCAGCTAGTTTTAGAAAGAAAGGGTCTAGATTGTCTAGCCCAGATGATTTGTAGGGGTTCAGATTTTGCAGCTCTTTCAGAACATCAGCTGTCTGGATTTGTAGAAAGGAGAAGCGGGGGGGGGGGGCATGGGCAAGTTGCAGCGGAGGGTGCAGAGCTGGTGGCCGGGGTAGTGGTAGCCAGGTGGAAAGCATGGCCAGCCGTAGCAAAATGCTCGTTTAAATTCTCGATTATTGTAGATTTTTCGGTGGTGATAGTGTTTCCTAGCCTCAGTGCAGTGGGCAGCTGGGAGGAAGTGCTCTCATTCTCCATGGACTTTACAGTGTCCCAAAACTTTTTGGAGTTAGTGCTACAGGATGCAAATTTCTGTTTGAAAAAGTTAGCCTTTGCTTTCCTAACTGCTTGTGTATATTGGTTCCTAACTTCCCTGAAAAGTTGCATATCGCGGGGGCTATTTGATGCTAATGCAGTACGCCACAGGTTGTTTTTGTGCTGGTCAAGGGCAGTCAAGTCTGAGGAGAACCAGGGGCTATATCTGTTCTTAGTTCTGTATTTTTTGAATGGGGCATGTTTATTTAAGATTGAGAGGAAATTACTTTTAAAGAACAACCAGGCATCCTCTACTGACGGAATGAGATCTATATCCATCCAGGATACCTGGGCCAGGTCAATTAGGAAGGCCTGCTCGCTGAAGTGTTTTAGAGAGCGTTTGACAGTGATGAGGGTGGTCGTTTGACCGCAGACCCGTTACGGACGCAGGCAATAAGGCAGTGATCGCTGAGATCCTGGTTGAAGACAGTGGAGGTGTATTTAGAGGGTAAGTTAGTCAGGATGCTATCTATGAGGGTACCCATGTTTACGGATTTAGGGTTGTACCTGGTAGGTTCGTTGATAATTTGTGTGAGATTGAGGGCATCTAGTTTAGATTGTAGGATGGCCGGGGTGTTAAGCATATCCCAATTTAGGTCACTAAGCAGTACGAACTCTGAGGATAAATGGGGGGCAATCAATTCACATATGGTGTCCAGGGCACAGCTGGGTGCTGAGGGGGGTCTGTAGCAAGCGGCGACAGTGAGAGACTTATTTCTGGAAAGGTGGATTTTTAGAAGTAGAAGCTCAAACTGTTTGGGCACAGACCTGGATAGTATGATAGAGCTCTGCAGGCTATCTCTACAGTAGATTGCAACTCCACCCCCTTTGGCAGTTCTATCTAGATGGAAAATGTTATAGTTGGGGATGGAAATTTCAGAATTTTTGGTGGCCTTCCTAAGCCAGGATTCAGAAACTGCTAGAACATCAGGATTGGCGGAGTATGCTAACGCGGTGAATAACTCAAACTTAGGAAGGAGGCTTCTGATATTTACGTGCAGAAAACCAAGGCTTTTACGGTTACAGAAGTCAACAAATGATAGCTCCTGGGGAGTAGGAGTGATATTGGGGGATGCAGGGCCTGGGTTAGCCTCTACATCACCAGAGGAACAGAGGAGGAGTAGAATAAGGATATGACTAAAGGCTTTAAGAACTGGTCTTCTAGTGCGTTGGGCACAGAGAATAAAGGGGGCAGATTTCCGGACGTTGTAGAAAAGATTCAGGGCATTATGTACAGAAAAGGATATGGAAGGATATGAGTACAGTTGAGGTAAACCTAAGCGTTGGGTAACAATGAAAGAGATAGCATCACTGGAGGCACCGATTGAGCCGGTCTCGGCGTGTATGGGGGGTGGAACAAAGGAACTATTTGAGGCAGTTTGAGAGGGACTTGGGGTTCTACAGTGAAATTGTATAATAAGAACTAACCCAAACAGCAATAGGCAAGGCATATTGACATGGGAGAGAGGCATAAAGCAATCACAGGTGTTATTAGAGAGAGCTAAGACAACAACTGGTAATAGCGATAAAGTTTGGGATGAGGCTAAACAGAATAAACAGCACAGGGTACCGTGTAAAGGAACAGTCCAGCAGGCATCAGCTGTGCAGCTGAGTGATCATAAGGTCCAGTGAACAGCAATATGTGAGTCCGAGAGCAGTTCAAATTGGTGCTTCAGCACAGCTAGCAGGAAGCACAGTTGTAGTTTGCGTGTGCTAGCGGGCCGGGGCTAGCAGATGGATCTTCGTGGTCGTCACAACGGGAAGCCTGTTGAAACCAGATCAGACGATTTCGTCGGCAAACCAGTCGTGTTGGATCGGCGGGGCTCAGTGTCAACACTAGGAGGTCCCGTCCGGTTGACAGAGAGGTAGATAGCCGGGAGATGGGCCTGAGGCTAGCTCAAGGCTAACTGGTGCTTGCTATTGGGCAATGGTAATTAGCCAACAACAGGTTGCAGCTAGCTGGTTGCGATGATCCGGCGCTAGGGTCCAGTGATTCCGGCAGTAAGTCCGATATGCTCTGGGTCGATAGCACGCTGTGCAGACTGGCCAAAGAATTGTCAAGGCTAGAGCTAGAGCTGGCTGGTGGATAGTGTAGGCCACGGACAATGATGAAGACGCTAACGGTGGCTAATAGCAAGTAGCCATTCAGTTGCAGCTAGACTAGTTTCAGCTTAAGGTTATAAAGGTTATAAAGAAAGTTATAAAGAAATAATAGAATCCTTTCCACGTTGGGTGAGGCGGGTTGCAGGAAAGTATATTTAGTTAAAGAATGAAAAGTAAAATTGAGAAATATATACAAAATAGACAAAAAAACAAGAAACTGGCTATTTACACTAGGACACAGAACAAAACCACGACCGCACTGCTACGCCATCTTGGAGATACAGAACAAAAAGACTGAACAACTGGGTTGCGTCTCTGGCAACCGAACCCATTGAACGATTGACCAGCCGGCTTGGGTAGCAACACTAGATTTGTGTCGGGACTGTATCTTGTGGAATTAAATTAGTCAAAATAAAGTTTTTAATGAAAATATGTCAATCATTATTTAAATATGTTGGTAACCTGTTGTATAAAAGTCATAATGTCCTCGAATCCGGTGTCTGGAGGATATATTGGCACGGTTTGCCGGCCCTCGACTAACAATACCCGTGCCAATATATCCTCCAAACACCGGCTTCTCTGGTATTATCACTTAAAGAACACATAGCCCCTTGTTGATTATTCCTTACACATTCCATTGCATGAACCACATCAGTTAGCATCGTTTAAATGAACATTCCACATTACCATGGCAAACCAGCATCAGTTGGTAGAACATTCCAAAACACCATGGAAATGATTGCATCATAATACCAGGCAGACATTGGGAGTATACCCATGAATCATGAGTTTACCAGTCAATTGTTAGGGTTAGAGCTTCCAAGCCTGTTCTATTTATTCTTATTTCTATGGCAAAACCACTCCCGGTCTTCTTCTTCTTCTATGGTATTATGGCAGCCACAAACAAACGTTAGCGGTGAATGCCGCCACCTACTGTACTGGAGTTTGTAGTCAATCACAGTTTACAGACTAAATGGATAAAGAAACAAACATTAAGAAAAACAAAACCCTCCTATCTAATCATGTACTGCTAAGAAAATTTAAAAAAGAGCCCTACTAACTTCTAACAAACACTTACTTCAATGTTTCATCAACCATACACTGTACACAAACCATTCACATGCTTGCCAACCAGATGCAATGATTAGTTCAATGTACAATGTCATAGGCGCAACCGAGCAAACACCACCTCTTCCATCCTAATCTAACCTTTTAATCTTGGTCCACCGACCTTTCTTTGAAGGGCATATAAATGCCGGCCCCTGGGCTCACTGTCCCACCTCTTCTGCCACGTCTATCAAATTGGCTCTAATTTTACATTTGGCCTCACCTACCTCTCCCGGTCATACTGTCTGAACTAACTTGACTGTGTATCAGTGTTCTCCAACTGGCAGCCTGCGGGTGGTTTATTTTTTTGTTGTATTCATTGTATATTGTTGTATTTTAAATTTGTGTGACTGTCCTTGTCTATCAGTGTATCTGTGTTTGGTTACTTGTCATGTTTTGTGGACCGCAGGAAGAGTAGCTGCTGCTTCTGCAAAAGCTAATGGGGATCCAAATAAACAAATAAACAGGTAAATGGAGTTGTTTGGCCCGACGCGATATTCAGAAAATCCATCATGGGGGAAGTTGTAAGAACTTTTTACAGTTGGTCTAGTGTCCGTAGCTTAAACTGTTAAAGAGCTGTACCATTTTGAAAACCAACCACTTTAGGCTGCCATTGACAGCCATGTTGTTTTATGCAATTTCAAATACTTATAATGCACAGTAATAATGTTTGGTGGTAGGACTTGTGCTATTATCAGACCTTCCGGGAGAAAACCGGGAAATTAATAAATGTTTTAAGTGAAATACAGTGCATTCGGAAAGTATTCAGACCCAATGACTTTTTCTACATTTTGTTACGTTACAGCCTTATTCTAAAATTGATTAAATAATTGTTTTTCCTCATCAATCTACAAAAAATACCACATAATGACAAAATAAAAACAGGTTTTTAGAAATGTTAGCAAATGTATATAAAAAAAACGTACATATCAAATTTACATAAGTATTCAGACCCTTACTCAGTACTTTGTTGAAGCACCTTTGGCAACGATTACAGCCTCAAGCCTTCTTGGGTATGACGCAACAAGCTTGGCACACCTGTATTTGGGGAGTTTCTCCCATTCTTCTCTGCAAATCCTCTTAAGCTCTATCAGGTCAGATGGGAAGCTTCGCTGCACAGCTATTTTCAGGTCTCTCCAGAGATGTTCGATCGGGTTCAAGTCCGGGCTCTGGCTGGGCCACTCAAAGACATTCAGGGACAAGTCCCGAAGCCACTCCTGCGTTGTCTTGGCTGTGTACTTAGGGTCATTGTCCTGTTGGAAGGTGAACCTTCGCCCCAGTACGAGGTCCTGAGCGCTCTGGAGCAGGTTTTCATCAAGGATCTCTCTGTACTTTGCTCTGTTCATCTTTCCCTCGATCCTGACTAGTCTCCCAGTCCCTGCCGCTGAAAAACATCCCCACAGCATGATGCTGCCACAACCATGCTTCACCGTAGGGATGGTGCCAGGTTTCCGCAAGGTGTGATGCTTGGCATTCAGGCCAAAGAGTTCAATTTTGGTTTCATCAGACCAGAGAATCTTGTTTCTCATGGTCTGAGAGTCCTTTAGGTGCCTTTTGGCAAACTCCAAGCAGGCTGTCATGTGCCTTTTACTGAAGAGTGGCTTCCTTCTTGCCACTCTACCATAAAGGCCTGATTGAGAGATTGTTGACCTTCTGGAAGGTTCTCCCATCTCCACAGAGGAACTCTGGAGCTCTGTCAGAGTGACCATCAGATTCTTGGTCACCTCCCTGACCAAGGTCCTTCTCCCCTGATTGCTCAGTTTGGCCGGGCGGCCAGCTCTAGGAAGAGTCTTGGTGGTTTCAAACAGCACTCAAGCTAATTGGCTAACGTTGGCTAGCTTGCTAGCTGCTTCCAAACACAAATGAGGTAACAGCTCACTGACCATTTTACTCGCCCTAGCAGAGCTGGTTAGGCTGTTTTTATGTTATCCAGAGCGTTGGTGACTGCAACTGTGCTGCTGGCAACAATTTACGCTTTTTTGCCAACGTTTACTGACACTTGCCATATTCAACAGGTGTTGAGCGTTTGTAAATTCACCAGTTATTTTGCACTCTGGCACAGTCAGACGAGAGTGCTCTGAAATCGGAGTAGATAGCCAGAGCAAATTTACCAGCTACGTCTATCAACAGTTGTCGCAGTGACATTCTATTGAAATGATTACTTGCATAGTGGTGTGTTTTGTTAAGACATGTAGCTAGCTAGCTAGGTAAACAATGAACCATAATCCCAACTCATGACGTTACTACCCTGCTTGAATCTGCAGGTAGCTAACCAACCAGGTTCAATGTTAGCTAGCTAACATTAGGCTATAACTAGCAAAGCAAATGGCTCTGAGATACGAATAATATGATCATACACGTAATGTTAACTAGCGCGTCATCCAGCTAATGTTAGCTAGCTAGCTAATAGTACACATTAACTTGAAATGAAAATGACTTTCTGTCAAAATTAGAAACTTGTAATATCTGAAAATGTAGCTAGCTAGACTATCTTACCCGTGTTCTGAAATTGGAATATATAGCCAGAACGAATTTACCAGCTACGTGTATCAACAGTTGTCGCAGTGACATTCTATTGAAATGGTTACTTGCATAGTGGTGTCTTTTGTTAAGACATGTAGCTAGCTAGCTAGGTCAACAATGAACCATAATCCCAACTCATGACGTTACTACCCTGCATGAATCTGCAGGTAGCTAACCAACCAGGTTCAATGTTAGCTAGCTAACATTTGGCTATAACTAGCAAAGCAAATGGCTCTGAGATAAGAATAATAAGATCATACACGTAATGTTAGCTAGCGAGCCAGCCAGCTAACGTTAGCTAGCTAACAGCAAAATTAGACAGAAGCGTGCTATATGGCAGACCAATCCGAACTCATCTCTCGGCATGTCCAGCCAACTCATTATCTCAGCCAATCATGGCTAGTGGGAAGGTTGCTGTCTTTTTCTGTCGCTAAACCAGCTAGGCTCGTAATTTAACAATTGTATTCTTATTTACAGATGGCATACAATTTTGTTATTAAGGCACATTAATATTTCTGGGGGACCTTCATACGGGTATCGTGAGGCCTGTGGGCGTCCTAGAGCAAAACAACCGACATGTCCGTGTTCGTGAGAGTCTCACCTTTCCACATGGGGATCATAGTATTAGTAGTAAATTATTCGGATGCTACAGACAGAAGTTGGCAGATCGGCTTTTTACCGATCTGCCAACTTCCACTTTGCCCTATTTAAGTTTCTCTCCACCACCTGATGTTTTGATCTGTGAGTGATGACCAGAGAAGAAGTCACTTGTAAGGCTCCACTCACACTTCAAATATCAACATTTCTTTTGAAGGGAAAAATTGTAGGATTGTTTTGCACTTCAAATATCGCTGAAGTCATCTGCGGATCTCAAGGGGATGTCCATTCTCTGTACTTTCCACTATATGTCCATTGAATCACACCGTGCTTAAATCATTAATGTCTTCAAGTCAAATACACAGCACATCAGGTCAATTTTCACCAAGTCGAGTGGCTTAATGTTATAGAATAGCAAGACAATGTGGCCTGGGTGGTCTAATGGAAGTGCTAGTGCAGCGTCTGTCTAGAGTTGTGTCCGCCCACGGCCTGTTTGCCTGTTTTTCTTGTCCTCATCTGTCCTATCAATAAAAGCATATAAAATGCCAAAGGAAAATATCAAGACCAAATATACCAACTATTTAAGACCAACGACATAGCGATATCTACAGTATGCGATCTATTGTGATCATTCAAAGTTTATCAACATAAAAGTGTGACTGGTGTTTTCCATTATCAGAATTTCTTCAAATGTTTTTGCACCTTTGAATGACTCATGCCTTTTTCACACCATTGAACAACTTGTCAACATTGTCTTCAATGTACAAAAAAATACTTAAGATCAATGTTTTCATTTCCCACATGTTATTATCTATAACATTTATAACCACTGATGCTCTGGCACATGGCCCTGTGTTGATCACTAAGTGAGAACAATTGGTTGTGCGAAACACCTACTGACTTATTTCCTGTTACATCAGCAGTCATCATCAGGCAACACTGTTATCGGAAAACTCTAATAGTATTTGTTTTATTTTCAAATACTTTTTCTGCATTAGATTTTTCTTTCAAATACTTCATCTGCAGTCTGCACCTCAGGCAGGCTCAGTTAAATGCTCAATGTATTTGGAAGAAAACAAATACTAGTTGAACCCAGGTCTGGACATTCTCAACATGCATGCCAATAGCATATGTTATTTGGCAGAAAGGTCAGGTGTGGTCAAATCCTATAGAATCATCCCTGACCCTAAATCTTGAACACTGTTCATTCATTTGTTTATTTGTTCATTCATTTACACATATAAAGAAATGTGTATGAGAGTGGAGCTTACAGTATGAAAGAACAATAATCTCACAATTACAAATCCAAATGTTCAAAATACTATTTTCTCTTTTTGTCAATTTCTCTTTTTCGCACACAGGCATACAAGCTTTCATTTTCCTTGGGGATGGTCGGGGTCAGTGTCTTTGAAAACAAGCCCAGTTTTGGTGCAGGGGAAGTGTGTAACTTCCTCTTGCCCCGGCCTTGTGTGTCTGACTCACTGGTGCTATGACAGACAGGTCACCCCCCGCACTGACAGACACCCAGCAATCACACACAAACACACACACACATACACACACGTACCCACACGTGCACACACACATACACACACACCAGGCAAGAGACAAATGGCTATTCATAGACCACGTTGGATGAGTCTGAAGGAAGGCCCAGTTAGAAAATATCAATTAACAAGACAATTGTAGGGCTTTTGATAAGGAGTTGATCAAACTGATTTGAACAATAGTTGATCAAAATTGATCTATTTTCATATTTTGTGGCCATAGCTATCTCTTCTAGGCCTGACAGGGAGAGAATTTAATGCTGCTCAGTCACGGCTGATTACCTCAACCTTTAGCTATTAGCAAGTGATCAGTGATCTCGCAGAACCTGCGGATAGGAAGTTATGAAGGACTGTGTTCGTGGAGGATATCCTCTTGAGCAGTACTGGTTAAAATTTGTTGCAGCTGCTTGTACGTATAAAAAACTGTTTGCAGGTGAACCACTGTGAATACAAGTAAGTCAAGTGTATGATTATCATTTGTAGACCAGAATATATACATTGGAATTGAACTGTGATGACTGCTCATATAAAACCAACCACATGGCCCTGTGTTGATCACTAAGTGAGAACAATTGGTTGTGCCAAACACCTACTGACTTATTTCCTGTTACATCAGCAGTCATCATCATGCAACACTGTTATCGGAAAACAATATAACCATCAGACTTGGGCTCAAATAGTATTTGTAGCAAGCTGTTCCTGTCACGCACATTGGATATTGATGAGAAACCACACCTGTCCTTAAAATGCATTGTAAACATTCTTAGCCTGCAGTGTGGTTATTTTATCAGTATTGACTCAGTTAGAGCCTAACTTATCATTCGGGCAAGAGTGTATTCCTTTTCTGAATCAGCAACAGTACATTGAGTACTAAAAAAAAACGATACCGGAGCGCCAAGTCTAGGTCCAAAAGGCTTCTTAACAGCTTCTGCCCCCAAGCCATAACACTCTGAAGCCATAACTGAACAGCTAATCATGGCTACTTGCATTGCCCCCCCAATTGTTTTAATCCCTTTATCCAGAGAGCACCTTATTACAAACTCTAACACTACCCACAGCAAAACAAATAATATATGTTTTGCCTTTAACATCTATTGGAATGAAAGTAGGCAACTCTGTATGTAGTATGGATTTGATATGTCTTCATATTTATGTTTTTGGCCTCTGTGCTGCAGGCGTGACAACAGTGTTGACAGAGTTTTGTAAAGGCACAGGCGGCAAAGATAAGATTGCAACACTTGCACAGGAAATCTCTCTCTTGTGGTTGTTCTTGCTGACTTCTTCAAAGTCCTCACCATTGAGTAACACCTTACAACGTCAAACTGTCAAACACATTTTCCTTATTTTATTAACCACTCTGAAATATGTACAGTGAAAGAAAAAAGTATTTGATCCCCTGCTGATGTTGTACGTTTGCCCACTGACAAAGAAATGACCAGTCTATAATTTTAATGGTAGGTTTATTTGAACAGTGAGAGACAGAATAACAACAAAAAAATCCAGAAAAACGCATGTCAAAACTGTTATAAATTGATTAGCATTTTAATGAGGGAAATAAGTATTTGACCCCCTCTCAATCAGAAAGATTTCTGGCTCCCAGGTGTCTTTTTATACAGGTAACGAGCTGAGATTAGGAGCACACTCTTAAAGGGAGTGCTCCTAATCTCAGTTTGTTACCTGTATAAAAGACACCTGTCCACAGAAGCAATCAGTCAATCAGATTCCAAACTCTCCACCATGGCCAAGACCAAAGAGCTCTCCAAGGATGTCAGGGACAAGATTGTAGACCTACACAAGGCTGGAATGGGCTACAAGACCATCGCCAAGCAGCTTGGTGAGAAGATGACAACAGTTGGTGTGATTATTCGCAAATGGAAGAAACACAAAATAACTGTCAAGCTCCCTCGGCCTGGGGCTCCATGCAAGATCTCACCTCGTGGAGTTGCAATGATCATGAGAACGGTGAGGAATCAGCCCAGAACTACACGGGAGGATCTTGTCAATGATCTCAATTCAGCTGGGACTATAGTCACCAAGAAAACAATTGGTAACACACTACACTGTGAAGGACTGAAATCCTGCAGCGCCCGCAAGGTCCCCCTGCTCAAGAAAGCACATATACAGGCTTGTCTGAAGTTTGCCAATGAACATCTGAATGATTCATAGGAGAACTGGGTGAAAGTGTTGTGGTCAGATGAGATCAAAATCGAGCTCTTTGGCATCAACTCAACTTGCCGTGTTTGGAGGAGGAGGAATGCTGCCTATGACCCCAAGAACACCATCCCTACCGTCAAACATGGAGGTGGAAACATTATGCTTTGGGGGTGTTTTTCTGCTAAGGGGACAGGACAACTTCACCGCATCAAAGTGACGATAGACGGTGCCATGGACCGTCAAATCTTGGGTGAGAACATCCTTCCCTCAGCCAGGGCATTGAAAATGGGTCGTGGATGGGTATTCCAGCATGACAATGACTCGGCCAAGGCAAACACACAGCCAAAGCAACAAAGGAGTGGCTCAAGAAGAAGCACATTAAGGTCCTGGAGTGGCCTAGCCAGTCTCCAGACCTTAATCCCATAGAAAATCTGTGGAGGGAGCTGAAGGTTCGAGTTGCTAAATGTCAGCCTTGAAACCTTAATGACTTGGAGAAGATCTGCAAAGAGGAGTGGGACAAAATCCCTCCTGAGATGTGTGCAAACCTGGTGGCCAACTACAAGAAATGTCTGACCTCTGTGATTGCCAACAAGGGTTTTGCCACCAAGTACTAAGTCATATTTTGCAGAGGCGTCAAATACTTATTTCCCTCATTAAAATGCAAATCAATTTATAACATTTTTGACATGCGTTTTTCTGGATTTTTTTGTTGTTATTATTCTGTCTCCATTAAAAATTATAGACTGATCATGTCTTTGTCAGTGGGCAAACGTACAAAATCAGCAGGGGATCAAATATTTTTTCCCCTCACTGTACCATAGGCATATTTTATGTATTAACAGAGAGGAAGAGGTGAATTAAGAGGGTTTACTATGGCCAAAATCTGTCCACAAAAATAGACCACAAAGTGAGGAAGTTTTGTATGGAGGTCAATGAGAGTGTCGAATTTGGTCAACAAAAAATGGTATTGCTAATTTGCTACGTGAGGCTTATTTGATGGAATAGACGTTTCGTAATGGTTAGGTTGTTACAAATGCACTGATATAATTGGACGCACGTCGCTTTTCGGCAACATAAAAAAAAAAAAACATAATATCGTAGTTGTGCGTATCTGCCCTCATTGGCTAGAATGGTCCCACCTGATCTCGCCTCCTCCTGCCTGCTTTCCATCTTTGAAGACATGTATTTCTATTGCTAGAGCGGTCACTCTTCCATCTTGTGAATGTAATAGATAATCTTAGGTATTACTGATGATTGACATTAAAACCTATTTTATGGGGAAGCCATGTCTAAATGACATGTCTAAATCAAATATTTTCATAATAATGGTTCTCATCAACAAACCCTTGGTCAGCTAGTGCGCGATGGGACAAGAACATCCCTGCTGGCCAAACCCTCCACTAACCTGGACGATGCTGGGCCAGTTGTGCGCCACCCCATGGGATTCCCTGTCGCGGCCGGCTTCGACAGAGCCTGGACCCGAGTCGGCTCAGTGTTTATATAATGGAAGGAAGGAAGGATGCATTTCAGAAGTATTTGAACAGGGCCATCGCCTTTAGTATTTGAACAGGGCCATTGTCTTTAGTATTTGAACAGGGCGAGGATACTCATTTTGACACGTGTGTCTTGACACTGTGCTGCTGTAACAACAGGAAGACATAGGATGGCAGCAGAGCTACTGTATATTCATTTCAGCAGTACTTTTTCCTCTCAATGGATCTTAGCAGGGACATGCATTCAGGGTAAGCAAGGTAGATAATTCCTCCAAATCAAAAGAGAAAATTATGAAACTATTTTGCTTTGTCACCACTTTCGTAGCCAAGAGCCTATCTCAATAATCATATGTCGCAATATTGACATTAAATATCTTGACTAACAGTCATTGCATTATATATTACATCAAGTAAAAAATCCAATAAGACCATGATGCCCCAACAGATGTGGCAGCTAAAACCACAGAATTGAATAGAATATAGAGTGCCTTCAGAAAGTATTCGCACCCCTTGAAAGCTGCTGTGTTGTTCAAGGTACATGTAACCAGGTCAAAAATCGCGACCTATGGCTCGCAATGCTCCCACTTACGGAAATAGATCCTGCGAGAAGAGCCCTGGCGAGGGAGAGTGGGAAATTGTGGGGACCCGGATTCCAAGTACGCTACAGTACGTTGCCTTCAGAAAGTATTCACACCCCTTTACCGTTGCTACATTTTGTTGTGTTACAGCCTGAATTTAAAATTGATTAAATAGAGATTTTTTGGTCACTGGCATAGACACAATTCCCCCTAATGTCAAAGTGGAATTATGTTTTTCAAAATGTTAACTAATTAATTAAATAGGAAAAGCTAAAATGTCTGGGGAAGGCTCTTTCCTGTTTCAGCATGACAATGCCCCAGTGCACAAAGCGAGGTCCATACAGAAATGGTTTGTCGAGATCGGTGTGGAAGAACTTGACTGGCCTGCACAGAGCCCTGACCTCAACCCCATCCAACACCTTTGGGATGAATTGGAATGCCGACTGCGAGCCAGGCCTAATCTCCCAACATCAGTGCCCGACCTCACTAATGCTCTTGTGGCTGAATGGAAGCAAGTCCCCGCAGCAATGTTCCAACATCTAGTGGAAAGCCTTCACAGAAGAGTGGAGGCTGTTATAGCAGCAAAAGGGGGACCAACTCTATATTAATGTCCATTATTTTGGAATGAGATGTTCGACGAGCAGGTGTCCACATACTTTTGGTCAAGTAGTGTATCTGACAATACACAACAATACACACTAATATAAAAGTTAAATAATGGAATAAAAAAATATAAAAATATTAGTATGGAGTATAAATATATACAGTATATATATATATATATATATACAGTATATATATATATATATATATATATATATATATATATATATATATATATATATATATATATATATATATATATATATGTGATGGGATGTATAGATATTATGGACAGTATGTGGATAGAAAATGTAATATATCTGTCGAATATGTAGGATAGAATAGTTTATGTACAGCAGTAGTTGAATAGGATGGTATTGACTAGAATACAGTATTATACACATGAAATTAGTAAAACAGTATGTAAACATTATTAAACTGACCATGTCTATGTACAGTGGGGAAAAAAAGTATTTAGTCAGCCACCAATTGTGCAAGTTCTCCCACTTAAAAAGATGAGAGAGGCCTGTAATTTTCACCATAGGTACACGTCAACTATGACAGACAAAATGAGAAAAAACAATCCAGAAAATCACATTGTAGGATTTTTAATGCATTTATTTGCAAATTATGGTGGAAAATAAGTATTTGTTCAATAACAAAAGTTTCTCAATACTTTGTTATATACCCTTTGTTGGCAATGACACAGGTCAAACGTTTTCTGTAAGTCTTCACAAGGTTTTCACACACTGTTGCTGGTATTTTGGCCCATTCCTCCATGCAGATATCCTATAGAGCAGTGATGTATTGGGGCTGTCGCTGGGCAACACGGACTTTCAACTCCCTCCAAAGATTTTCTATGGGGTTGAGATCTGGAGACTGGCTAGGCCACTCCAGGACCTTGAAATGCTTCTTACGAAGCCACCCCTTCGTTTCCCGGGCGGTGTGTTTGGGATCATTGTCATGCTGAAAGACCCAGCCACGTTTCATCTTCAATGCCCTTGCTGATGGAAGGAGGTTTTCACTCAAAATCTCACGATACATGGCCCCATTCATTCTTTCCTTTACACGGATCAGTCGTCCTGGTCCCTTTGCAGAAAAACAGCCCCAAAGCAGGATGTTTCCACCCCCATGCTTAACAGTAGGTATGGTGTTCTTTGGATGCAACTCAGCATTCTTTGTCCTCCAAACACGACGAGTTGAGTTTTTACCAAAAAGTTATATTTTGGTTTCATCTGACCATATGACATTCTCCAAATCCTCTTCTGGATCATCCAAATGCACTCTAGCAAACTTCAGACGGGCCTGGACATGTACTGGCTTAGACAGGGGGACACGTCTGTCACTGCAGGATTTGAGTCCCTGGCGGCGTAGTGTGTTACTGATGGTAGGCTTTGTTACTTTGGTCCCAGCTCTCTGCAGGTCATTCACTAGGTCCCCCCGTGTGGTTCTGGGATTTTTGCTCACTGTTCTTGTGATCATTTTGACCCCACGGGGTGAGATCTTGTGTGGAGCCCCAGATCGAGGGAGATTATCAGTGGTCTTGTATGTCTTCCATTTCCTAATAATTGCTCCCACAGTTGATTTCTTCAAACCAAGCTGCTTACCTATTGCAGATTCAGTCTTCCCAGCCTGGTGCAGGTCTACAATTGTGTTTCTGGTGTCTTTTGACAGCTCTTTGGTCTTGGCCATAGTGGAGTTTGGAGTGTGACTGTTTGAGGTTGTGGACAGGTGTCTTTTATACTGATAACAAGTTCAAACAGGTGCCATTAATACAGGTAACGAGTGGAGGACAGAGGAGCCTCTTAAAGAAGAAGTTACAGGTCTGTGAGAGCCAGAAATCTTGCTTGTTTGTAGGTGACCAAATACTTATTTTCCACCATAATTTGCAAATAAATTCATAAAAAATCCTACAATGTGATTTTCTGGAGAAAAAAATTCTCAATTTGTCTGTCATAGTTGACGTGTACCTATGATGAAAATTACAGGCCTCTCTCATCTTTTTAAGTTGGAGAACTTGCACAATTGGTGGCTGACTAAATACTTTTTTTCCCCACTGTACATAGGGCAGCAGCCTCTAAGGTGCAGGGTTGAGTAAGAACATAGAGTAAGTAACCGGGTGGTAGCCAGCTAGTGACAGTGGCAAAGTTCAGGGCAGGGTACCGGGTGGAGGCCGGCTAGTGATAGATATTAAAACAGTCTGATAGCCTTGATATAGAAGCATTTCTTCAGTCCCAACCACAGTCTCAAAGAAAACCATTAGTAACACACTACGCCGTCATGGATTAAAATCCTGCAGCGCACGCAAGGTCCTCCTGCTCAAGCCAGCGCATGTCCAGGCCCGTCTGAAGTTTGCCAATGACCATCTGGATGATCCAGAGGAGGAATGGGAGAAAGTCATGTGGTCTGATGGGACAAAAATATAGCTTTTTGGTCTAAACTCCACTCGCTGTGTTTGGAGGAAGAAGAAGGATGAGTACAACCCCAAGAACAGCATCCCAACCGTGAAGCATGGAGGTGGAAACATCATTATTTGGGGATGCCTTTCTGTAAAGGGGACAGGATGACTGCACCTTATTGAGGGGAGGATGGATGGGGCCATGTATCACGAGATCTTGGCCAACAACCTCCTTCCCTCAGTAAGAGCATTGAAGATGTGTCGTGGCTGGGTCTTCCAGCATGACAACGACCCGAAACACACAACCAGGGCAACTAAGGAGTGGCTCCGTAAGAAGCATCTCAAGGTCCTGGAGTGGCCTAGCCAGTCTCCAGACCTGAACCCAATAGAAAATCTTTGGAGGGAGCTGAAAGTCTGTATTGCCCAGCGACAGCCCCGAAACCTGAAGGATCTGGAGAAGGTCTGTATGGAGAAGTGGGCCAAAATCTCTGCTGCAGTGTGTGCAAACCTGGTCAAGACCTACAGGAAACGTATGATCTCTGTAATTGCAAACAAAGGTTTCTGTACCAAATATTAAGTTCTGCTTTTCTGATGTATCAAATACTTATGTCATGCAATAAGATGCAAATTAATTACTTAAAAATCATACAATGTGATTTTCTGGATTTTTTTACAGACCTCTACATGCTTTGTAAGTAGGAAAACCTGCAAAATCGGCAGTGTATCAAATACTTGTTCTCCCCACTGTATACACACATCCATACACACATATATCCTTTTTAAAATTATATTTACATTTTACATTTTAGTCATTTAGCAGACACTCTTATCCAGAGTAAATTACAGTAAGTGAGTGCATACATTTTTTGATACTGGCCCCCCGTGGGAATCGAACCCACAACCCTGGCTTTGCAAGCGACATTCTCTACCATCTGAGCTACACGGGGCCACGTTTTTCTCTTCATTACTTTCCAACCCCACCACCCCTTCCCCAATTGGAGTAAACTAGTGAACAACAACGCTTAGGCCTCTACTTCCAGCCCATACATACGATATAAATTTTATGGACACAGTCAAATTCTACAATAATTATATTTTGTTTGTTTTTACTCCTGAACTTCCTCCAATCATTTTCATGATGTCCAACAGGTTTGCTTCTATATGCCATATTTTCTAACTGTGCTCTTTCACAAAAGCCTTCAACCTATAACCTATATACTTATTATGGACACAGTATGCTTTACATTAGTTATCTTGTTGTTGTTAGTTGTTGTTATTAGTCCCATCCTTCAGCTCCATTCAACACCTCCCATCTATGTCTTAACACCATCCATATTGGATTTCTATTTGCCATATATTTTTCAACTGTACTGTGATGTTTTACAAAAGTTCTGAACCTTTCTATTCTCATTGTTTCTACAGATCGTAAATTGAAAATAAACATTTTTGCTAAAAGTATTATTATATTATTGATCGATTGACTATGACATTTCAGACCACCCAGTAGTGCTATCTGCAGGGTTAGCTCCAGGTAAATATTGCAATCTTTTAGCCATTCCTGGACCTGTGTCCAAAAACAAATAGACAGTACCAAAAACAAATGATATAACTATGTCTCTTCGCAGCTAAATCTGCAGAGCTGGGAAGATTGTATCCCCCATATAAATAACATTATATTGGTAGCAAGAATTTTATATAATAATTTAAATTGAAAAATTCTAAGTTTTGAATCCGGTGTCGTTTTGCGTATAAATTAATAAACACTATGCCATGGAATCGATACGTCAAAAATCTCTTCCCAACTATTTTGCAATCTATATGGGACGGCTGTCAATCCTTTGGTCCTTAAATGAAACTGGTATACTTTTTTATTTATCACAATTTTCTTTAACCAATTATATTATTTAATGCAAGGCCGACAGACAAGATCCTTACTTTTGCCCCTTCCACTTTCCTTTTCCATTTTTGCGTTAATGCTGCAATTATTTGGTTGTAATTTTGGGTAGAGCAGACATTTCCATATGTTTTTGTTAGCTGCATGTGCGACATAACTCCACCAGTCCTACCGATAATATAATATATGAAGATTGTACCTTTTTTAAACATTTTGTCAAAAAACAGTTTTTTTTATCAATTAGTATATGTGAGTTTAAAAAAAATTGAATATTTTTTTCTCATATAATGTAAAAAACTGTTCGCTAGGCGTAGGCAAGACCATAAGCAAATAGGTAAACTGGGATAATACTAAAGAATTAATCAGGGTGATTTTTCCACAAATTGACAGGTATATACCTTTCCATGGTAGCAAGATCTTTATCTATTCTTGCTAACTTTCTATTAAAATTGATTGGAGTGAGATCATTTATTTCATTTGGGATAGGTATTCCGAGTATATCCACATCACCATCAAACCATTTTATTGGTAAACTACATGGTAATGATTTATTTTTATTTTTTTGTGATCCAATACGTAATATAGTACATTTATCATAATTTGGTGGTAATCCAGAGAGGTTAGAAAATGTATCTAGATCCTCTATGAGGCTGTGGAGGGATTAAAGTTGTGGATTTAAAATAAAATATGAATCATCAGCATACAATGACACCTTTGTTTTTAAGCCCTGGATTTCTAATCCATTGATATTATTGTTGGATCTGATTTTAATAGCTAACATCTCGATGGCAATAATAAATAGATATGCCGATAGTGGACAACTTTGTTTCACTCCTCTTGACAGTTTAAAACTTTCGGAGAAATAGCCATTATTTACTATTTTACATCTAGGGTTACTATACATTATTTTAGCCCAATTTATAAGAGATTCTTCAAAATTGAAATTCTCCAGGCATTTATATATAAACCCCAGTCGTACTTTATCAAATGCCTTTTCGAAGTCTGCTATGAATAGTAGGCCTGGTTTCCCAGATTTTTCATAGTGTTCTATTGTTTCCAGTAATTGCCTTATATTATCTCCAATGTATCGCCCATGTAAAAAAAACTGTATGATTAGAATGAATAATGTCCGACAATACCTTTTTAATTCTATGCTCTACACATTTGGCTAGAATTTTTGCATCACAACACTGAAGTGTAAGGGGCCTCCAATTTTTTTAATGGACTCGATCTTTATATTTTCCACTTGTATCCTGTTTCAGTAATAATGAAATCAGACCTTCTTCTTGAGTGTCTGATAATCTACCAATTACATAGGAGTGGTTAAAACATGCTAATAATGGTCCTCTGAGTATATCAAAAAAGGTTTGCTATACCTCGACTGGTATGCCATCCAACCCTGGAGTTTTCCCGGATATAGCGTCTTTAATTGCATCCAGAAGTTCCTCCTCTGTAATGAGTCTTTCTGTATGGCTGTACATTTTACATTATCAATAGAAAAAAATCTCTACAATTTGCTTCAGTTAGAGGAGATTGATGCGACTGAAACGAAAACATATGCTTAAAGTACTTTGTTTCCTCCTTCAAAATATAATTTGGTGAATCATGGGTGACTCCGTCATTTGTAACCAGTTTCAAGAAATTATTTTTGGTAGCATTCCCATGTCGAAGATAAAAAAATAATTAGGTGCATTTTTCCCCATATTCCATCCAGTTTGCTTTATTTTGATAATATATTACACTTGATCTTTTTTGAATAAGTTTCTCCATTTCTTTTTGTTTTTCCTCTAATTTATTCTGAGCCTATATGTTACAGTTTTTATTGCTATCTATCTGTTCTGTTAGACCTTCTATTTCCGTTGTTAGTGTGGACTCTTTTGACCTAAATTGCTTTTGTTTTCGAGATGAGTACTGAATTGCATGGCCTCTAAAGGCACATTTAAAGGTGTCCCATACAATAAGGGGATTTGCTGTACCTATGACACCTAAAAACCTAAAAAATCAGTTATCCATGACATTCATGATTTCCTTAAGAGCATGAGGGTGATTGTTTGTATTGTGATTTCCTTTATGGTCCATTGAGCTATTTAAAACGGTATTATAATCTCCCATCATAATAATAGAGTCTTGAATTGCATGCAATTTATTATATATATTGTCAAAGAAGTGTGGATCATCATTATTTGGCCCGTAAAGGTTAATGAGCCATATCTGTTTATGGTCCAATAACATATTTAAAATAATCCATATACCTTGCGTATCTGTTTGGACAATTTGCACAATCGGATCGAAATTACTGTTAATTAATATCCTCACCCCTTTTGAGTTTCTTTGCCCATGGGAGAAGTATATTTCGCCCCCCCCATTCCTTTTTTCACGCAACTTCATCTAGAATTGTTGAATGAGTTTCCTGTAAACAATAGATATTATATTCCTTCTCTTGGAGCCATGTAAATATTGTTATTCTTTTGTTATTATCTGCTAAGCCATTACAATTATAGCTGGCTATACTTATTTCACCACATACCATAATGGGAAACAAGTTTCAAATCTATTTATCATTATATATGTTTGGAAATGTACCAATAAAAAATACCATAGCGATTGACTGTCCATATAGCTGTACCATGATATTTGCATTGCTACTAAGTAACCCTCCAATCTTATTTTCCATCATTATCGATTAATATGCGTAATAATGTCGGCAGTTCATGCGTAGGATTTTAACCTACAGTGATGGAAAAAAGTATTTGATCCCCTGCTGATTTTGTACGTTTGCCCACTGACAAAGACATGATCAGTCTATAATTGTAATGGTAGGTTTACTGAACAGTGAGAGACAGAATAACAACAAAAAAATCCAGAAAAACGCATGTCAAACATGTTATAAATTGATTTGCATTTTTGTCACGAGAATTTTGTTATCTCAATGGTTGAAGCCAACTACTTCTTAAATCTTAGAATAATTCCCAAAAGGTTGTAAATCTCTTAGTTTAAATAAATTAAACAAAGACTCAATCTTGCAATGGCCAGCATATTTATTAATGAGAGCGCTCTGCAACAAAATAGTCGTACAATATTTTTACACGCACACGTCAGAGGAAAAATCCCACCCCGCTGTAGGCGGGCTGTATATTTCCACTGTACCTGGGTTTAGCTCATGTTTTCCTCTGCTCTCCTGACCATCAGGTCACACACACACACACACACACACACACACACACACACACACACGTTCTTATCATATTCTACTCCTTGCTCGGGCAAGCTGCATTCCTTAGATATCGCCGTCCTCACAATATTCTGAAACCTTTTCATACTCTCCTTTGCCTGTGTGTTTTTTGAACCAGTCTCCTGTTATTGGTTTCAATTGTACTCTGTTGCTGGGATATAAACACATTTGATTAACTCTCTAAGCTCTAGTCTACTAATTAGTCATACATTATTAGTTTAACTGAGGGTGTGACATTTTAGTCATATCTTACTCACACATTTCTTTATCAATCCACCCTTTGACTAAATTTCAAACACACATTTAAAATACATTATTTTAAAATAAAACACACAACAAGGCATACAACTTGTTTTGCATATTAAATGAATCACTAGTACAAAACACACTATAAAAATACAATTTGTCTTGCATTGCTAGCACATTTTACTTCCAACCATAACTCACTCTCCTTGTTAGGATTTTCCACTATAACTTTCATTGAAAAGATAGTATACTAAACATAAAAAATTGTCTCATATAATACAGGTTCATCAGAATTGAAATTTTCTGCATCGTCCACTAGAGCGGGAGGATATAGGTCGTCGTTCCATCGGTCTGAGTAGGGAATGGGCCCATAGGTCACTGCTTTCTCCAAAGCCTTGCTCACCAACCCTCTGACACAGGGAACAAGACAACATCCACAAAGAACAAGCAGACCCATACAAGCTATAGCTGCACCCAGAAGAGTTGCAACAATAGTTTTCCATTTACCAAACATTTTATCAAACCATCCAGTCATTGATGTATTCACCCCCGAGCTCTCAGCCCATTCTTCACTTAATGCCGTGAGACCGGCCAGTGCTCTAGTTACTCTACCATCTGGGGCTGTATTGTTGCGGATAAACGTACAACAATGACCTCCCACCATCTTGCAAACTCCCGCCCTTCTCTGCTAAAAGCATATCGAGAGCCAACCTATTCTGTCAGGTCATGAGTGAGGTGGCGGATAGTTGGTCTGAGATTCCCTTCACTGCATCCCTTGTCTAATTAACGAACCTTTGTAGATGTAATTAATCCATTCAACATTTTTATTAATTGTAACCCACCAGAAAAACCTTGTTGTAAACCCTTCTCCAATTTGATCAGCGATTCGCATTACTTTGGTGTCTATAACATTGATAATCTCCGGGGGTCATGGTGAATTGGGGTGCCTTAGTATTATCCTTTTTAAGAGTGGTTGTTTTAATATCAGAACAATTAGGTGAGGTTTGGTTTGATCCCAAATCTATCACACAAGAGAACATGGTCTGAGGCATAGGTGCAGTTAAAAGGGTTGGCCTACCTGTTGAACAGGCATTGCAATTAGTTTGACCCAACGCCCTAGCTGTGTAGTTCATCCACCTCCTTCCCAGACTACCGTGGCCCAATCCAGTGCCTTTCCCTTCAGTAGCGAAATCACCAGCGCTATCCTAGCTTGATCCAATGGAGATGCCCCATGCTGACGCACCAGATACAGTGAAACCTGTAGCAGGAAGCCTCTACATTTTGTCGTTTTCCCGTCATAGTGCTCCGGCAGGGCGAGGGGTCCCTCAGACGTTGGTGATAGCACGGGAGAAGGTGGACTGGGTGCACTCATCGCTCCCTGAGGTGGAACCGGAGCGATGGTCAGTTTATGCAGCGTTTGGAGCACCTCCCTCATGGCGGCGTTCAGTTGGGAAATCTGCTGCTGGTGCTGGTCGATGCGCTGGGAAACTAACATCGAGTCAACCCGGAACATATCCCAGTCCGCGTTATCAAAACAATCTTGAAGCATGGATTCCGATTGGTTAGACCAGCGTTGAATAGACCTTACCACGGGTACTTCCTGTTTGAGTTTCTGCCCCAATCGGAATCCCCCCCCCCCTCTCCAATGTGAATACTCTGTAGAGCCACCTTTTGCAGCAATTACAGCTGGGGTATTTCTCTATAAACTTGGCACATCTAGCCACTGGGATTTTTTCCCATTCTTCAAGGCAAAACAGCTCCAGCTCCTTCAAGTTGAATGGGTTCCACTGGTGTACAGCAATCTTTAAGTCATACTACAGATTCTCATTTGGATTGAGGTCTGGGCTTTAGCAGTATGCTTAGGGTCATTGTTCTGCTGGAAGGTGAACCTCCGGCCTAGTCTCAAATCTCTCGAAGACAGAAACAGGGTTCCCTCAAGAATTTCCCTGTATTTAGCGCCATCCTTCATTCCTTCAATTATGACCAGTTTCCCAGTCACTGCCGATGGAAAACATCCCCACAGCATGATGCTACCACCACCATGTTGGGTTTGCCCCAGACATACCTTTTTCCTTGATGGCCAAAAAGCTCAATTTTAGTCTCATCTGATGAGAGTACCTTCTTCCATATGTTTGGGGAGTCTCCCACATGCCTTTTGGTGAACACCAAACATGTTTGCTAATTTCTTTCTGTAAGCAATGGCTTTTTTCTGGCCACTCTTCCGTAAAGCCCAGCTCTGTGGAGTGTACGGCTTAAAGTGGTCCTATGGACAGATACTCCAATCTCCACTGTGGAGCTTTGCAGCTCCTTCAGGGTAATCTTTGGTATCTTTGTTGCCTCTCTGATTAATGCCCTCCTTGCCTGGTCCGTGAGTTTTGGTGGGCGGCCCTCTCTTGGCAGGTTTGTTGTGGTGCCATATTCTTTCAATTTTTTAATAATGGATTTAATGGTGCTCCATGGGATGTTCAAAGTTTCTGATATTTTTTATAACCCAACCCTGATATGTACTTCTCTACAACTTCGTCCCTGACCTGTTTGGAGAGCTCCTTGGTGCCCCTTGCTTAGTGGTGTTGCAGACTCTGGGGCCTTTCAAACAGATGTATATATACTGAGATCATGTGACAGATCATGTGACACTTAAATAAAGTCCACCTGTGTGCAATCTAAGTAATTATGTGACTTCTGAAGGTAATTGGTTGCAGCAGATCTTATTTAGGAGCTTCATCGCAAAGGGGGTGAATACATATGCACGCACCACTTTTCCATAATTTATTTGTTAGAATTTTTGCAACATGTTATTTTTTTCATTTCACTTCACCAATTTGGACTATTTTGTGTATGTCCATTACATGAAATCCAAATAAAAATCCATTTAAATTACAGGTTGAAATACAACAAAATAGGAAAAATGCCAAGGTGGATGAATACTTTTGCAAGGCACTGTATAGGAAGGGAGGAGCAGAATGGAGTCGTGATCGGATTTGCCGAAGGGAGGGAGGGGGAGGGTCTCATAGCCATCCCGGAAGGGAGAGTAACAATGGTTGAGAGTTTTTGAAGCATGAGTACTACATGCAATGTTTTGATAGAACTTAGGTAGCATTTTCCTCAGATTTGCTTTTTTAATGTCCCCTGCTACAACAAATGTGGCCTCAGGATATGTGGTTTTCAGTGTAGTTCCTTGAGAGCCGTCATGGCTTGATCGGCTTGAGGGGGAATATACACGGCTGTGACAATAACCGATGAGAATTCTCTTGGGAGGTAATGTGGTCAGCATTTGTTTGTGAGGTATTCTTGGTCGGGTGAACAAAAGGACTTGAGTTCCTGTGCGTTAAAACAATCACACCATAAGTAGTTAATCATGAAACATACACCTCTCCCTTTCTTCTTCCCGGAGAGTTCTTTATTACTGTCTGCATGATGTACTGAGAACCCAGCAGGCTGTATGGACGGGGAGAGAGCCATGATTCCGTGAAACAGAGTATGTTACAGTCCCTGATGTCTCTCTGGAAGGAGATTCTCGCCCTGAGCTCGTCTACTTTATTGTCCAGGGACTGAACATTAGCAAGTAATATACTCAGAAGCGATGGATGGTGTGCACACCTCCTGAGTCGGACTAAAAGTCCACTCTGAATACTTCTTCTCCGCCGGCATAGTCTCAGAGCAGCCTCTGGGATAAGTTAAATTGCCTTGGGGGTGACGAACAAAGCATCCAATTCAGGAAAGTATTTCTGGTCGAAATGCTGGTGAGTTACCACAGCTCTGATATCCAAAAGTTATTTCTGACTGTATGTAAAAATGCAAAAAACGTTCTGGGCTAATAATGTGAGAAATAACAAACAAAAAAAAGAAAACTGCAAAGTTGCTTAGGAGCTAGAAACAGAGCTGCCATGTCTATTGGCGCCATCTTCTGAACTGTCTGTTTAAGCAGTCAAAATCGTCCAGGAAAACCGGGTTCAATCTGTTTTCCACCAGACATTGGGAGATGATTTCACCTTTCAGCAGGACATTAACCTAAAACACAAGGCCAAATCCACACTGGAGTTGCTTACCAAGAGACAGGGAATTTTCCTGAGTGACGAGTTACAGTTTTGACTTAAAGTCTACTTGAAAATCTATGGCAAGACCTGAAAATGATTGTCTAGCAACGATCAACAAATTTGACAGACCTACAATAATTTTTTTAATAATAACGGGAAAATGTTGCACAATCCAGATGTGGAAAGCTCTTAGAGACTTACCCAGAAAAAAGCACAGCCGTAATCGCTGCCAAAGGTGCTTCTACAAAATATTGCCTCATGGGTGTGAATACTTACACACAGCGTTACTTTCACTCTGGACATGTCCCCCCCCCCCCACATTCTGAAATTGCATTTTTGTCCCTCCCAGTTTTATCATTGGAATGTGATACAAAATGAGGCAACGTTGCGCTTTAGGACCATGTGGACACCTCCGAGCGGTCGGGTAGGCTATTTGGAGTGTTTATCCGACTGGATTAAAAATAATAATAATAATAATTGTTATGTCCCCCCCACTTCTAAAACCAAAGTTGCGCCCCTGCTTACATAAATGAGATATGTATATTTCTTTTTCAATAAATTTGCATTAAAAAAAACATGTTTTCACTTCATCATTATGTGTGTAGACGGGAGAGAAAGGAACAACGATGTAATCCATTTTGAATTCAGGCTGTGGAATAAGTCAAGGGGTATGAATACTTTCTGAAGAGAGTATTCAGACCGCTTTACCTTTTCCACATTTTGTTACGTTACAGTCTTATTCTAAAATTGATTAAATTAAAACATTTCCTCATAGTGAGTGACGTCCTGCGCCAAGGTGGGCCACCAGTACTTATCGGAGAGGGATTGGATGGTGCAGGTGATACCTGGATGTCCAGCGGCAAGGGATGTGTGTGCCCAGGTCAACAGCCGATCTCTTACCCCTGTGGGGACGTAGATGCGTTCTGGAGGGCAGGAAGCAGGAGCGGGTTCCCTCTCCAGAGCCTGGCAGCTGTCCACATCTACGTCCCAAAACACGGGACCAACGATACGGGAGGACCGATTGATGGGTTGGAGGGCACTTACAGGACTCTCAACCGGTATGGAACCACAGAGTGCAAGAAAGCAGGTTCACCTGCATCCTGGTCCCCAGGCGGTGATTCTCATCCTCGACCAGGAGATGGTGGGGTTATGATGGAGCCACGGGAGGCCGAGGATGACTTTGTGTATGGGTGCGGTGATGATGAGGAAAGGAAGGCTTTCCTGGTGCATATGTTCCACGGTGAGGGTGATGTGGTGCTGTGATGTGATGTGCGTGATTGTGCCAGATCCCAATGGTCGATTACCCAGGGCTTGGACTGGAAAAGGAGAGACGGTACAAAGTTATGTTCAGGGAGCAGGCGAGGGCCTGGTCAATGAAATTCCCTGCGGCCCCGGAGGCCACTAGAGCTGTAGAGACACCTGAGGGACAGCCAGCTAGTGAAATGGGAACCAGAAAGTGTTTGGCAGAAAATGATAATGATGGAATACTCACACCTAACCTTTGGAGATGGAAGATCACGGGGCTGCCCCTCTGTCCTATTGGATTCTGGGATGGGACGCACCGGACACCACTGAAGATGGTGCCCCTCCTGGCCGCAATAGGGACAGCACCCCAGCAGTCTCCGGCGACGCCGCTCTGCCTAGGAGAGGTGTATGGCCCCTACCTCCATGGGTTCAGGTTCTGCCTCAGGACAGCCAAAGGAGGGAGGCGAGTGGCGAGGTGGGCACCGCCGCTCCCGAAGAAGGTTATCCAGATGGATGGCCATCGTGATGAGTGCGTCCAAGGATAGGTTGTCATCTCGAAACGCCAATTCCATCTGGAAGAGAGTGCAAAGCGCCGGCTCATTCCATCTGCTGGAGGCTCCCACAGTCCGAAAGGTGAGGGAGTACTCCACAGCGGTCTGGGCACCCTGCAGGAGTTGGAGAAGTTGCTCACCTCCCTCTCTGCCCTCTGGAGGATGGTCGAAGACCGCTCTGAACCTCTCAAAGGAACCCAGCTCCTCCTCTCCTCTCTCCCAGACGGCCGTAGCCCACTCTAACGCCTGCCCGGTCAGCAGGAAAATGAGCATGGCAACCTTGGACCTCTCGGTGGTGGGTGTTCCCGTCAGATTGGCAAAATAGAGGGAGCACTGGAGTAGGAAACCACAGTATTTCGATAGCGTACCGTCATACTTTTCTGGGAAGGGACAGTAGGGCATCACTGACCTGGGCGGACCGCTGGGTAAGCTGGGGGACTGGCTCACTGTGACGACCAGTGGTAGGAGGCCCTCTGAAAGGGGTTTGGAGAGCCTTGCTAGTGGTGTCGAGGCGGTGGAGAACACGGAGGACCTCCTCCATGGGCGTACCCAGTTGCGCCAGCTGGTCGTGGTGTTGGTGGAGTAGATGACCCTGTTCCTTGACCTTCTGGAAGATGTTTTTTTCCTCTGCTGCTTCCATAATGCGAGGCAGCATTCCGTCACGTATACGCAGGGAGTCAGGAAGCAGGTGCAGAAGTAGAGTTTAATAACAATGAAGCAGGCAAATTAAGAAAACTGAAGATGCGTTCTGAACATGAAAAAAAAAATGACTGAGGCTACTGAGGGCTAAATGAAGGGAAGGTAATCAAAGTGATGATGAAGTCCAGGTGTGCGTAATGATGGGGAGCAGGTGTGCGAAATAAAAGTTGCCAGGGCCGGTGGTTAGTAGACCGGCGACGTCATGCGCTGGAGAGTGGGAGCGGGAATAGGCTTGACATCTTAGAATTGGCCGCCCGGTCAAACTGAGCAATCGGGGGAGAAGGGCCTTGGTCAGGGAGGTGACCAAGAACCCGATGATCACTCTGAAAGAGCTCCAGAGTTCCTCTGTGGAGATGGGAGAACCTTCCAGAAGGACAACCATCTCTGCAGCACACCACCAATCAGGCCTTTATGGTAGAGTGGCCAGACGGAAGCCACTCCTCAGTAAAAGGCACATGACATTCTGCTTGGAGTTTGCCAAAAGGCACCTAAAGGACTCTCACACCATGAGAAGCAAGATTCTCTGGTCTGATGAAACCAAGATTGAACTCTTTGGCCTTAATGCCAAGCGTCACGTCTGGAGGAAACCTGGCACCATCCCTACGGTGAAGCATGGTGGTGGCAGCATCATGCTGTGGGGATGTTTTTCAGCGGCAGGGACTGGGAGACTAGTGAGGATCGAGGGAAAGATGAACGGAGCAAAGTACAGAGAGATCCTTCATGAAAACCTGCTCCAGAGTGCTCAGGACCTCAGACAGGGGCGAAGGTTCACCTTCCAACAGGACAATGACCCTAAGCACACGGCCAAGACAACGCAGGAGTGGTTTCGGAACAAGTCTCTGAATGTCCTTGAGCGGCCCAGCCAGAGCCTGGACATAAACCTGATCGAACATCTCTGGAGAGACCTGAAAATAGCTGTGCAACGACGCTCTCCATCCAACCTAACAGAACTTGAGAGGATCTGCGGAGAAGAATGGAAGAAACTCCCCAAATTCAGGTGTGCCAGGATTGTAGCTTCATACCCAAGAAGACTCGAGGCTGTAATCGCTGCCAAAGGTGCTTCAACAAAGTACTGAGTAAAGGGTCTGAATACAGTTTTTTATTTTTAATACATGTGCAAAAAATTCTAAAAACCTGTTTTTGCTTTGTCATTATGAGGTATTATGTGTAGATTGATGAGGACAAAAAACAATGTAATCAGTTTTATAATAAGGCTGTAAAAGTCAAGGGGTCTGAATACTTTCCGAATGCACTGTATCACTCTAAACACTTTGGGGTAAACTGAACTCGACTTGGTAACACTTTACAATAAGGGTACATTAATTAACATCAGTAAATGCATTAGGTCACATGAATTAACAACTCTACTTTTTTATTTGAGTTATTTGACAATTTAAGAAGGACGACTGCACTTCCTGATTTGGCCTCATTTTTAAACAATGCTCATTAAGAAATGCTAGCGGCCATAACTGAAGGCAAACGAGAGCTGCCTTTGGGGTGTGGTATGATGTGGTTGTTTCTTTGTTGTGAATTTGCCATTTAATCACAACAAACAAGTGCAGTAGTGAGTACAGCAAGGTAAGCTAAGCTACAGTGCATTCAGAAAGTATTCAGATCCTTTGATATTATCGACATTTTGTTACGTTACAGCCTTATTCTCAAATGGATTAAATTGTTTTTCCCCCCTCATCAATCTACACACAATACCCCATAATGACAAAGCAACATTTGTAGACATTTTTGCACATGTATTCAAAAGTAAAACATTGAAATATTACATTTACATAAGTATTCAGACCCTTTACTCAGTAATTTGTTGAAGTAACTAGGCAGCGATTACAGCCTTGAGTCTTCTTGGGTATGACGCTACAAGCTTGGCACACCTGTATTTGGGGAGTTTCTCCCATTCTTCTCTGCAGATCCACTCAAGCTCTGTCAGGTTGGATGGGGAGCGTCGCTGCATGATTATTTTCAAGTCTCTCCAGAGATGCTCGATCAGGTTCAAGTCCGGGCTCTGGCTGGGCCACTCAAGGACATTCAGAGACTTGTCCCGAAGCCACTCCTGCTGTGTGCTTAGGGTCGTTGTCCTGTTGGAAGGTGAACCTTCTCCCCAGTCTGAGGTCCTGAGCGCTCTGGAGCAGGTTTTCATCAAGGATCTCTCTGCACTTGGCTCTGTTCATCTTTCCCTCGATCTTGACTAGTCTCCCAGTCCTTGCCACTGAAAAAAATCCCCACAGCATGATGCTGCCACCACCATGCTTTCCCGTAGGGATGGTGCCAGGTTTCCTCCAGGCGTGACGCTTGGCATTCAGGCCAAAGAGTTCAATCTTGGTTTCATCAGACCAGAGAATCTTGTTTCTCATGGTCTGAGAGTCTTTTAGTTGCCTTTTGGCAAACTCCAAGCGGGCTGTCATGTGCTTTTTACTGAGGAGTGGCTTCCGTCTGGCCACTCTACCATAAAGGCCTAATTGGTGGAGTGCTGCAGAGATGGCTGTCCTTCTGGAAGGTTCTCCCATCTCCACAGAGGAACGCTGGAGCTCTGTCAGAGTGACCATCAGGTTTTTGGTCCTTCTCCCCCGATTGCTCAGTTTGACCGGGTGGTCAGCTCTAAGAAGAGTATTGGTGGTTCCAAATTTCTTTCATTTAAGAATGATGTAGGCCACAGTGTTCTTGGGGACCTTCAATGCTGCCCAAATTTTTTTTTACCCTTCCCCAGATCCGTGCCTTCGACACAATCCTGTCTCTGAGATCTACGGACAATTCTTTCGACCTCATGGCTTGGTTTTTGCTCTGACATGCACTGTAAACTGTGGGACCTTTATATAGACAGGTGTGTGCCTTTCCAAATCATGTCCAATTAATTGGATTTTCCGCAGGTGGACGCCAATCAAGTTGTAGAAACATCTCAAGGATGATCAATGGAAACAGGATGCACCTGAGCTCAATTTCGAGTCCTATATCAAAGGGTCTGAATACTTATGTAAATAAGGTATTTCTGTTTTTTCTTTGTCATTATGGGGTGTTGTGTGTAGATTGATGAAGAAAATGTTGTATTTAATCACTTTTGGTATAAGGCTGTAATGTAACAAAATGTGGAAAAGTGGAAGGGGTCTGAATACTATCCGAATGCACTGTAGCTTTGCTATGGAGAGAACAATGTTTTGAACTAAAGACTTCTCCCCTCCTGACTGACTCGCCCTGTTTCCTGACATGTAAAACTGAAAGTTTTTTAAACGTTCTGAGAACGGAAGTGAAAATGTTGCATGTTCTGGGAACGTACATTTTTAGGTGGTTTTCCTGGGAGGTTTTATTAATGTTCTGAGGACAGCAAGTATAGGTTATTTGAAGGTTATTCAATTATGTTCTGAAAATATGTTTCAATAAGACTTTTAATAACACTGCTAGCTTAGTTTGGGTTAACTGTTTTGAACTCCAAGCACAGATAGGACGCATCAAAATTCATTTGCTTGGCAAATGTATCTACTTCCCCAAATTCAACTGAATTCCTGGATACCATTTTAATGTCTCTGTGTCCAGTATCAACGAAGTTAGAGGTAGTTTTGTGAGCCTATGCTAATTATCATTAGCACAATGACTGGAAGTATGTGTGTATCTGCTAGCATGCTAGTAGATACCTACAGACTTCCAGTCATTGCGCTAACACTAGTTAGCATCGGTTTGCGAAACAACCTCTAAATTCCTTCACTCTGGACACAGAGGCACAGCATAAGTGAGATTCAAACCTATGTTCTTCTGTTCTCTATCTATGGAATTAGTCCACTGCGTCACAAGGATGGTGCTAGCATGCCATGTTTTTTTTACTCATACAAAGCTCTTCATTTTAGTCTATTCAAACAGACCCCGTTTCAAAGGAAGCAAGCACTCATTAAGATCAGGTGTTGCCAATTAGTGGGCGCGGCCAACACACCTACACACACTTAACAAGATAGAGGATAGAGAGAGTTGATGTTTAGAACGGAATGTACAATCGTGGTCAAAAGTTTTGAGAATGACACAAATATAAATTTTCACAAAGTCTGCTGCCTCAGTTTTTATGATGGCAATTTGCATATACTCCAGAATGTTATGAAGAGTGATCAGATGAATTGCAATTAATTGCAAAATCCCTCTTTACCATGAAAATGAACTTAATCCCCCCAAGAAAATTCCACTGCATTTCAGCCCTGCCACAAAAGGATGAGCTGACATCATGTCAGTGATTCTCTCGTTAACACAGGTGAGAGTGTTGACAAGGACAAGGCTGGAGATCACTCTGTCATGCTGATTGAGTTAGAATAACAGACTGGAAGCTTTAAAAGGAGGGTGGTGCTTGAAATCATTGTTCTTCCTCTGTTAACCATGGTTACCTGCAAGGAAACATGTGCCGTCATCATTGCTTTGTACAAAAAGGGCTTCACAGGCAAGGATATTGCTGCTAGTAAGATTGCACCTAAATCAACCATTTATCAGATCATCAAGAACTTCAAGGAGAGAGGTTCAATTGTTGTGAAGAAGTCTTCAGGGCGCCCAAGAAAGTCCAGCAAGCGCCAGGACCGTCTCCTAAAGTTGATTCAGCTGCGGGATCGGGGCACCACCAGTGCAGAGCTTGCTCAGGAATGGCAGCAGGCAGGTGTGAGTGCATCTGCACGCACAGTGAGGCAAAGACATTTGGAGGATGACCTGGTGTCAAGAAGGGCAGCGAGGAATCCACTTATCTCTAGGAAAAACATCAGGGACAGACTGATATTCTGCAAAAGGTACAGGGATTGGACTGCTGAGGACTGGGGTAAAGTCATTTTCTCTGATGAATCCCCTTTCCGATTGTTTGGGACATCCGCAAAAAAAGCTTGCCCGGAGAAGACAAGGTGAACGCTACCATCAGTCCTGTGTCATGCCAACAGTAAAGCTTCCTGAGACCATTCAAGTGTGGGGTTGCTTCTCAGCCAAGGGAGTGGGCTCACTCATAATTTTGCCTAAGAACACATCCATGAATAAAGAATGGTACCAACACATCCTCCGAGAGCAACTTCTCCCAACCATACAAGAACAGTTTGGTGACAAACAATGCCTTTTCCAGCATGATGGAGCACCTTGCCATGAGGCAAAAGTGATAACTAAGTGGCTCGGGGAACAAAATATCAACATTTTGGGTCCATGGCCAGGGAACTCCCCAGACCTTAATCCCATTGAGAACTTGTGGTCAATCCTCAATAGGCGGGTGGACAAACAAAAACCCACAAATTCTGACAAACTCCAAGCATTGATTATGCAAGAATGGGCTGCCATCAGTCAGGATGTGGCCCAGAAGTTAATTGACAGCATGCCAGGGCGGATTGCAGAGGTCTTGAAAAAGAAGGGTCAACACTGCAAATATTGACTCTCTGCATAAACTTAATGTAATTGTAAATAAAAGCCTTTGACACTTATGGAATAATTGTAATTATACTTCAGTATGCCATGGTAACATCTGACAAAAATATCTAAAAACACTGAAGCAGCAAACTTTGTGAAGACCAATACTTGTGTCATTCTCAAAACTTTTGACCACGACTGTATATGTTTTTAAATAACTTTCTTAGAACTTTCTGTTAATGTTAATAAAGTTTTATTGTGGTTTTGATGGAAAGTTTTCTTAACGTTCTCTGAATAATTTGAGAACATTACTTTAAATAGAACCATGAGGAAACCTGTAGGAAATGTTATGCTGAAGTACAGAAATTCCCACAGAAGAACGCTGTTTCTCTGAACTATTTGACAACATTCCCAATGTCAAACCAGTTGGAGAACGTTCCTAGAACATTACCAAAATTCTAATGAAATGTCACCATGCACCATTCCCAGAAAGTTGTGGGATGGTTGTATGCAAAATAACCATAGGACAACCATGCTCTAACCAAGCTTTAAGAAACATACAGTGAGGGAAAAAAGTATTTGATCCCCTGCTGATTTTGTACGTTTGCCCACTGACAAAGAAATGATCAGTCTATAATTTTAATGGTAGGTTTATTTGAACAGTGAGAGACAGAATAAGAACAAAAAATCCAGAAAAACACATGTCAAAAATGTTATACATTGATTTGCATTTTAATGAGGGAAATAAGTATTTGACCCCTCTGCAAAACATTACTTAGTACTTGGTGGCAAAGCCCTTGTTGGCAGTCACAGAGGGCAGACGTTTTTGTAGTTGGCCACCAGGTTTGCACAAATCTCAGGAGGGATTTTGTCCCACTCCTTTTTGCAGATCTTCTCCAAGTCATTAAGGTTTCGAGGCTGACGTTTGGCAACTCGAACCTTCAGCTCCCTCCACATATTTTCTATGGGATTAAGGTATGGGGACTAGCTAGGCCACTCCAGGACCTTAATGTGCTTCTTCTTGAGCCACTCCTTTGTTGCCTTGGCCGTGTGTTTTGGGTCATTGTCATGCTGGAATACCCATCCACGACCCATTTTCAATGCCCTGGCTGAGGGAAGGAGGTTCTCACCCAAGATTTGACGGTACTTGGCCCCGTCCATCGTCCCTTTGATGCGAAGTTGTCCTGTCCCCTTAGCAGAAAAACACCCCCAAAGCATAAGGTTTCGCACCAACTGTTGTCACCTTCTCACCAAGCTGTTTGGCGATGGTCTTGTAGCCCATTCCAGCTTTGTGTAGGTCTACAATCTTGTCCCTGACATCCTTGGAGAGCTCTTTGGTCTTGGCCATGGTGGAGAGTTTGGAATCTGATTGATTGATTGCTTCTGTGGACAGGTGTCTTTTATACAGGTAACAAGCTGAGATTAGGAGCACTCCCTTTAAGAGTGTGCTCCTATTCTCAGCTCGTTAACTGTATAAAAGACACCTGGGAGCCAGAAATCTTTCTGATTGAGAGGGGGTCAAATACTTATTTCCCTCATTAAAATGCAAATCAATAAATAACATTTTTGACATGCTTTTTTATGGACTTTTGTTGTTATTCTGTCTCTCACTGTTGAAATAAACCTACCATTAAAATTAAAGACTGATCATTTCTTAGTCAGTGGGCAAACGTACAAAATCAGCAGGGGATCAAATACTTTTTTCCCTCACTCTATGGTTCTCCGAATGTTATGTGCTACCTGGAATTACTCTGTCAACTCAGTTATGGCAAGATAGCAAGAGCCAGTGTCAGGAATGTCTTTCATAAGACACTCTTTCTACAACACCTTGCTACGAAAGTAGCTGCAACTTAGCTGATTGAAGATCGCAGGCATTCAACTCGCAGAAGTTACATGTATTTACATGAAGTCATGAAATGTTGAAACTAAGTTGCAGCTACTTTCGTAGCAAGGTGTTGTATAAAGAGTGTCTTATGAAACACATTCCTGACACTGGCTCTTGCTATCTTGCCACAACTGAGTTGACAGAGTAATTCCAGTTAGCACATAACATTGCCTGCGTCCGAAATGGGTCCGCGGTCAAACAATCACCCCTCATCACTGTCAAACGCTCCCTACAACACTTCAGCGAGCAGGCCTTTCTAATTGACCTGGCCCGGGTATCCTGGATGGATATTGACCTCATTCCGTCGGTAGAGGATGCCTGGTTGTTCTTTAAAAGTGCTTTCCTCGCAATCTTAAATAAGCATGCCCCATTCAAAAAATGCAGATCTAAGAACAGATATAGTCCCTGGTTCACCCAGACTTGACTGCCCTTGACCAGCATAAAAACATCCTGTGGCGTACTGCATTAGCATCGAACAGCCCCTGCGATCTGCAACTTTTCAGGGAAGTCAGGAACCAATATACACAATCAGTTAGGAAAGCAAAGGATAGCTTTTTCAAACAGAAATTTGCATCCTGTAGCATTAACTCCAAAAAGTTTTGGGAAACTGTAAAGTCCATGGAGAATAATAGCACTTCCTCCCAGCTGCCTACTGCACTGAGGCTAGGAAACACTGTCACCACCGATAAATCTATGATAATTGAGAATTTCAATAAGCATTTTGCTACGGCTGGCCATGCTCTCCGCCTGGCTACCCCTACCACCAGCTCTGCCCCCACCCCCCCCGCTGCAACTTGCCCATGCCCATGCCCCCCGCCCCCCGCTTCTCCTTCACCCAAATTCAGACAGCTGATGTTCTGAAAGAGCTGCAAAATCTGGACCCCTACAAATCAGCTGGGCTAGACAATCTGGACCCTTTTTTTCTAAAATTAGCAGCCGAAATTGTAGCAACCCCTATTGCTAGCCTGTTCAACCTCTCATTCGTATCATCTGAGATCCCCAGAGATTGGAAAGCTGCCGCGGTCATCCCCCTCTTCAAAGGGGGTGACACTCTAAATCCAAACTGTTACAGACCTATATCCATCCTGCCCTGCCTTTCAAAAGTATTTGAAAGCCAAGTTAACAAACAGATCACCGTCCATTTCGAATCCCACCGTACCTTCTCTGCTATGCAATCTGGTTTCCGAGCTGGTCATGGGTGCACCTCAGCCATGCTAAACATTTACATTTTAGTCATTTAGCAGACGCTCTTATCCAGAGCGACTTACAGTTAGTGAATACATTTTTTTTTTTTTTTTTTTTTATACTGGCCCCCCATGGGAAACGAACCCACAACCCTGGCGTTGCAAACGCCATGCTCTATCAACTGAGCTACATCCCTGCCGGCCATTCCCTCCCCTACCCTGGACGACGCTGGGCCAATTGTGCGCCGCCCATGAGTCTCCCGGTCGCGGCCGGCTGCGACAGAGCCTGGATTCGAACCAGGATCTCTAGTAGCACAGTTAGCACTGCGATGCAGTGCCTTAGACCACTGCGCCACTCAGGAGCTAAACGATATTATAACAGCAATCGATAAAAGACAGTACTGTGCAGCCGTCTTCATCGACCTGGCCAAGGCTTTCGACTGTCAATCACTGCATTCTTATTGGCAGACTAAATAGCCTTGGTTTCTCAAATGACTGCCTCGCCTAGTTCACCAACTACTTCTCAGATAGAGTTCAATGTGTCAAATCGGAGGGCCTGTTTTCTGGACCTCTGGCAGTCTCTATGGGGGTGCCACAGGGTTCAATTCTCGGGCCGACTCTATTCTCTGTGTATATCAATGATATCGCTCTTGCTGCTGGTGACTCTCAGATACACCTCTACGCAGACGACACCATTTTGTATACATCTGGCCCTTCATTGGACACTGTGTTAACAAACCTCCAAACGAGCTTCAATGCCATACAACACTCCTTCCGTAGCCTCCAACTGCTCTTAAACGCTAGTAAAACTAAATGCATGCTCTTCAATCGAATGCTGCTTGCAACCGCCTGCCCGACTAGAATCACTACTCTCGGTGGGTCTGACTTAGAATATGTGGACAACTACAAATACCTAGGTGTCTGGTTAGACCGTAAACTCTCCTTCCAGACTCACATTAAGCGTCTCCAAAGTTAATTATAGAATCGGCTTCCTATTACGCAACAAAGCCTCCTTCACTCATGCTGCCAAACATGACCTCGTAAAACTGACTATCCTACCAATCCTTGACTTTGGCGATGTCATTTACAAAATAGCCTCCAACACTCTACTCAGCAAATTGGATGTACACTGTAATCCCAAACAGTTGTACTAGCTCATAAGTAATAAGGTCATAACAGTCAAATGTCGTTATGCAGTTGACCAAACTATAAAGTGTTGAGCTCTGTTGAGATTTATGCCACTTTAATTGAAGAGGGCTCAATATTTTATAGGTAATTTGTGTGGAACGCTCAAAAAGTTTAGGTAGTGTCATGACGTTATCGACGTCATGACGTTCTGGTGGGTGGGTCATCTCTCCCTCAGGAAAGCTGAGTCAGCCATCTTGAATTTGCCTTGATGCGGGGAGTGTTTGGGCCGCCCGTGTGGATGTGGAACACAGTTTAATTTGTTTTAATTTGTTTGCAATGCGCACTTTAATGCTGCCCGCTTGAAACCACCACCACCTCCGTTTTTATCATTAGTCTTATTGCCCTCGTTTTCTTAAGCGCCATCTTATCATCACCTCTGATTTGGTAAGTAACTCTAATGTTGTTTTTGTTGTTGTTTTTTTAATTGAATTTCGATAGTCTTAAATGTGGAACTGGGAATACATTTGTACAATGTGCACAGTGAATATTTGTTGTAAATAGTTTAAAATCCAAGTAATTGTAACTTTAGAAGTTGTTAAATATGTGACAAATACGTTACGTTACTTCATCTTACAACGGTGTAACGTTATCAGCGGGTTTCCTGGATGAACTACATTTCCCATAATGCATGTTTGCCCGGGACATTGACGGTGGAGGAAGGTCCATGAGTTTTCGCTGTTCGCCGGTAACGCAAGTGCGTACTGTGAGTATACTTATTTCAATAAGTGTCTGCCTTACACAGTAAATATTTTACGTTATCGAGCTGTGTGTACGTGTGTGCTAGCGTGAAACGAACAATGCTAAACAACATAATGTGAGTGTGTTATCATGATGCTAACCAGGCCTGTGTTTGTATTTCTTCCTAGGCTCAAGTGTGTGGTTGTGAGATCATCTCGAAATCCTTTTAACAGTTCAGGTAGGATGTATTATGAAATAGTGTTACTAATGTAATACATTGTTAAAACCAAGTATAGAGTTGATTTGTTATAATTCATTGGTATTAGATTTAAAAGGTGATCGAATAGCTCCTGATTTGTAATGTCATTAATGCATTTCTTTTGAAGCAATGTTTTTAAAAAATGTACAAGTGAATAGGTTGGTTTACTTTTAAGTTTAAATTTCCCACGTATCTCGTTAAAGTTTTGACCAATGAGCTAACTTGTTAAGTTGTGGCCAATGGGAGAGTGGACTTGTTGCTGGGAAAGAAAATAGGGAAAAGTTGAAAGAAGGGAGAGGAGAGACGGTAGTGGGGTTGGTGAAGGAAAAACGACCAAAGGAAACGATAAAGAGAGAACAAAACCATACCTACAGAGTTTTTTTTAAGGGAAATCCTGATTTTATTTCTATAAGAGAGTGTTTATTATTTAGTTAAGAAAGACCAAGTGGAGACTGAAGCTGCCGTCGCATTGTGGAGACATTCGACATCCTAGAGGTTAGCCTAGCATCGTGCAAGACTTGGAGAGAATTGCTTGTGACGATCAGTTCGGGTTTCCAACGGATGTCTGTTGCTGCTACCGAGTACTGGCTGCATTGATAGCTGTGTTCGCTGTGGATCTTGTGAGGACACCTGCACGGAACTACTATATTTTGCTGAGGCATTATCTACAAGTAGTGAGTAACTACAAATGTGTGGTGGACTTCGGGACTTTATGTATGTCGTAATTTTTTTTATGAGCTCCAACGCGCGCCCAGGGTTTAAGCAAGCTTGCAAATAATTTGGACATGGGTTGTGGAATTTTTTTTAATTTTTATTTCTTTTGATGTGATACATTGAACATTTGATTAATATAGATCTTGAACCTTATGTCTGTTGTATTGGTGGAGTCATTTACTGTTTCAGTTTCATTTAATGCATGGGAAAGCATATCCTTATAACAATAACCAAGTCTATAATCATTCTATCTGAAGTTAAAACCCTATTTGTCATTCACCCTAGCAAGTTTACAATAGGGATTCTTATTGGAGATGTCCTTCTCACCTAATATCCCATGCTGTTCAGATATTCTAAATAAGGTAATATCGTGAGAGTCAAATTCGAGCCTGGTGAGAGGGTTACACTAATAATTGGTTTTATTTTATGTGTTTCCACAGTCATTCTTTTGCTATTTCTCTAAATGTGTTTATCTCAACTGTGGGGTCAACAGTTGATCACTTGAACCCTTTATTAATACTTTGTTAAATACAAAGAACAACAACAGAAATGTTGAGTCATCAGCATACATAGACACACAGGCTTTACTCAGTGCCAGGTCATCAGTAAAATAAATTAAGTAAAGGGCTTCCATTAAATAACAGCATTTGTGTTCTGTTAGACAGTAACTCTCGATCCTTGATATACTGTAGCAGAGGATGTAAAGTTATAACACAAACGTTTTTTCAGACTATAATCGATAATGTCAAAAGCTGCACTGAAGTGTAACAGAACAGCTCCCACAATCTTCTTATTATCCATTTATTTTAGCCAATCATCAGTCATTTGTGTATGTGCCGTACATGTTGAGTGCCCTTCCCTATAAACGTGCTGAAAGTCAGTTGTTAATTTGTTTACTGTGAAATAGCATTGCATCTGATCAGTGGAATGACCTTTGCTTCCCTCTAGGCCTGAGGGCACACACTTTCCTGTAGGTTTAGATTGAAGAGACGGCCAATAGGAGTGGCAATATAGTCTGCTGTCATCCTCAGTAATTTTCCATCCAAGTTATCAGTCCCATAGACAACAATATAGTTTTTCACCTCTACCACACTCACTTTACGGAATTCAATTATAAAGAAAGTATGCCTACACTATACCTAACACATCAAAATCAGTTGTGTGTAGAGTGCAACATCATCTGTCTAACCAGAACTAGCAGCATTTCTATTTCTATGGTCTATTTGCCTAGATCTAAGGATTTGGCTGTCTAACATACTGACATGCACAGCTCTCTGGGTGAGGTTCTGTCTTCAAGTCTCCAGTGGGTGATGAAGTCCCTTCCATCTATGTAATGTCTTACAGGTTATGGACATGTGCAGTCAGGTGGCAGGAGGGGTGGAGTGTACTGCACTCCATCCTGGATATGAAAGAGTTAGCCTCATGTGTCCAGCAGGCAGAGTTCAATAACTACAGGCAGATGTGAGATGCAGGAGGATGGCACTCTTCTCGTAGTGAGTAGCCTACAGAGTAAAATGAGAAGATTACAACTGCGAACTTATGTAGATTCAATAATTTAAAAAAGAGAATAAAAGTAATAGGTGTGTCTTGTATCATTTGAATGCTGAGTACAAGGTCTTTCCCAATTCAGACATCAGTATAAACCTCTTTCAGTCAGAGAACTCCATGCCTCTCTCCTGTCCTCCATGCAGGTTGACGTTTATTGTCATGAGTTGTCATGGATGCAGAAATTTGCGATTTCCCCTTAGATAGGCCAGCTGAAAAGTCGAAATTGGCTATATTGTACAAATTCATGAACATTAGCTTTTTGGTCTTAATTTAAGGTTAGGGTTAGGCATTAGGTTTAGCAGTGTGCTTAAGGTTAAGGTTAGGGTTAGGTACAAAAATATATATTGTGGCTTCATGATTATAAACGCTAACCTGCATCCTCCACCTGTAGAAAAACTAGGAAGAGTTGATGAGTGATACGTATTGAAAGGGTGGTGTTATCTGTATATTCCATTTATTTTCTGTCTGTACATTTTGTTTACTGTGGCAGCACTATTTCACAGAGTCAAATTCCTGTACATCCAAATGTATTTGGCGAATAAAGGCGATTGTGATATTACTAAACACTTGTCCTGTCTTGTTAGTAATCACCTTTTGTCCCTTCTGAGGTGTTTGCCAGTGCCAGAAGATCAGCTCCTGGCCCCTCTCATCACAGATAATGGTCACGAAAGAGCCTTACAGATCAGAACAAGCTCCTATCACAGAGAAAGAGAGGGCGGGAGGGAGAGAGAGAAAGACTGTCATCATACAGTCACGGAAGCCAACAGTAAATACACAGTTGAACATAGCCAATCAGAGACCCAGCTAAAATCACAAGGTACATATACGGTTGAAGTCGGAAGTTTACATACACCTTAGCCAAATACATTTAAACTCAGATTTTCACAATTCCTGACATTTAATCCTAGTAACAATTCCCTTTCTTAGGTCAGTTAGGATCACCACTTTATTTTAAGAATGTGAAACGTCAGTATAATAGTAGAGAGAATGATTTATTTAAGCTTTTATTTCTTTCATCACATTCCCAGTGGGTCAGAAGTTTACATACACTCAATTAGTATTTGATAGCATTGCCTTTAAATTGTTTAACTTGGGTCAAACGTTTCAGGTAGCCTTCCACAAGCTTCCCACAATAAATTGGGTGAATTTTGGCCCATTCCTCCTGACAAGGCTGGTGTAACTGAGTCAGGTTTGTAGGCCTCCTTGCTCGCACAGGCTTTTTCAGTTCTGCCCACACATTTTCTATAGGATTGAAGTCAGGGCTTTTTGATGGCCACTCCAATACCTTGACTTTGTTGTCCTTAAGCCATTTTGCCACAACTTTGTAAATATGCTTGGGGTCATTGTCCATTTGGAAGACCCATTTGCGTCCAAGCTATAACTTCCTGACTGATGTCTTGAAATGTTGCTTCAATATATCCACATAATTTTCCTTCCTCATGATGCCATCTATTTTGTGAAGTGCACCAGTCCCTCATGCAGAAAAGTACCCCCAAAGCATGATGCTGCCACCCCCGTGCTTCACGGTTGGGATGGTGTTCGTCGGCTTGCAAGCCAAACATAACGATGGTCATTATGGCCAAACAGTTCTATTTTTGTTTCATCAGACCAGAGGACATTTCTCCAAAAAGTATGATCTTTGTCCCCATGTGCAGTTGCAAACCGTAGTCTGGCTTTTTTATGGCGGTTTTGGAGCAGTGGCTTCTTCCTTCCTTGCTGAGCGGCCTTTCAGGTTATGTCGATATAGGACTCTTTACTGTGGATATAGAGACTTTTGTGCCTGTTTCGTCCAGCATCTTCACAAGGTCCTTTGCTCTTGTTCTGGGATTGATTTGCACTTTTTGCACCAAAGTACGTTCATCTCTAGGAGACAGAACGCGTCTCCTTCCTGAGCGGTATGACGGCTGCATGATACTGCGTACTATTGTTTTTACAGATGAAGGTGGTACCTTCAGGCGTTTGGTAATTGCTCCCAAGGATGAACCAGACTTTTGGAGGTCTACAATCTTGGCTGATTTCTTTTGATTTTCCCATGATGTCAAGCAAAGAGGCACTGAGTTTGAAGGTAGGCCTTGAAATACATCCACAGGTACACCTCCAATTGACTCAAATTATGTCAATTAGCCTATCAGAAGCTTCTAAAGCCATGACATCATTTTCTGGAATTTTTCAAGCTGTTTAAAGGCACAGTCAACTTAGTGTATGTAAACTTCTGACCCACTGGAATTGTGATACAGTGCATTATAAGTGAAATAAACTGTCTGTAAACAATTGTTGGAAAAATGACTTGTGTCATGCACCAACTTGCCAAAACTATATTTTGTTAACAAGAGATTTGTGGAGGTTTAATGACTCCAACCTAAGTGTATGTAAACTTCCGACTTCAACTGTACCAGTATTGCACTGACTGGTTGGCATTATTCACTCAGGCCAAGGAGTAGTCAATTGGCGGCACCGCTTTACAACATACAAGACACACATATACACACAGCACTGATTACATTATCAATGGTGGTTGGGTGAATTCCAGGACAGATAGTATTTTGACCATTGACCAGAAAAAAATGTGACCAACCTGATTCAAGTGTCCTCCATTACTCTGAAGCGGGACTGGTGTCTGGCCACTGCCTCAGCCTTCTGTAACAGCTCCTGATATGGTAGGGGGGTTCCCACAATGCTTCTGAACAACAAATCCACCAAGTTTTGTACGTAGCCTGTGAATTAAATAAAATATAATCACTCAATAAACATATAGCGAGAAAATTAACTTTCTCTAGTTTGGAAGTAATTTAGATGCTGATAGAGGGATTGTAACAACAGAATAGATTCAGGCCGGTGACACTTAAGCCCTTACTATGCAACCAGCTGTGTACGTTGCTGAATGCTTGCTGATATGTTTTACTATTTGCTCCCAGAGCCATAGCTATATTTGTAGTAGATACGTACCATCCTTCATTTATTTTTGCCCTAGAAAATACACAATACACTTTTATGAGCCAGGCATGTTGTTTTGGGCCGTTAGCTAGCCAGTTCAAGTTGAAATATTATTGAAAGCAAGCTGGCTGCAGCCTATGATTAGCTAACAAGCTAGTATCCAAGTGCCTGCCCTGTATATACCCAAAATGCCAATGGGCTACAGACAGTTAACTGTTGTTAGCAAGGTAGCTAGCTAACGTGAGCTATGGACATCTTCCTCTGACATGCTACATCACATTACACATTATCTTGATGTATTTTGCTAGCTACAGTATCATTCCCCTTACATCTGTGGTATCATAGCTAGACTGGCTCACTAGCATTATCAAATAATGTTGTATACCCAAAAGTAGCTACTAGCTAGATAGTAACAGCTATCTACTTAGCTAACATACTCACCAACATCAGTGGTCTGACGGTTGACACAGGCAGCAGAAGTGACCGTGTCGAATGTAATCTATTCCCGGCCATCTGGCAATATTGTTGAAATGCATTGGATGTTTGCACCAACTTTATGGAAGTCCATTTTCACTCCTATTTCAGAGCTTAATGTGTTGCACCCATATGCAGACTTGACAACAAATGTGCATGTGTTGTCTCTGGGCAATTGGGCATCATTGGCAAAAGTGGGTATGTAAGTAATCCATACCCAACCCTCCAGTAAGTTGTGATGAACTCACTTACGAAACTCAGTTTTGGACAAGACTGACTTTATGACCAAAATTATCCGATTTACACTTTGTAGTCCATTTTAACATTAGTATTCATGTTTCTAACTCATATCGATGCCACATAGGCCATTTAAAACCAGATAAGTTGGTTCTAAGGGGCAGTTTACCTTTAAACACAATACAACCACACATGTGGATACAGTACAATGCCATTAAAATCATAGAGGATGACACAAAAATGTTTCGATTATAGTCCTCTTGAAAATACATGAAAACTAAATATACACAAGATTATAACAAGAAAAGAAAATACATCTCAAATACATCATCAATAGGGAGGAAACCGTAAAAGGGATCAAATAGATGACCAAGTAACGTTTGTTGAAACAATTATACTTTCTTTAAGCCTGTGCAGTTTTAAAGCATTTTGCCCATAAATTATTTCTTAAGGCTTATGGATCATATATGGTTTGGTACACCATTTTGTTCCCCTGCAGCAGTGTTAAGGAAATAGCTTTTTACAGCAATGCTGCTATAGCACAGCAGTCTGATATTGGCAACACTGGCTCTGGTGTGATGGCTATGAGAGTCTCTAATGTAGGGGTCTCCAACAGGTCGATCGAGAGCTACCCATATGAGAAGCTCATCAAACAATTCTGAAAGCAATTTTCACGTTCCACCATAAACGGTAATTAAGAAATCGCACAAGTATCAGACACTGCAAGCTCCCAGCTACTATCCAATCAAAGCAACATTGACATTATCTCACCCCTGGTTAGCCACTATTGGCTTAAAATGCCAAACCTAACACAATATCTGCCAATTAATTTCCAGCAATGTTGCCCCTGTCTGTCTTTGTGATGCACATGTATGTCTATCACTCTGTGTGTAGCCAGGTGATGTGATAACCGTCCTTGTGGGTTGACAGAAATACTTTCCCCAAAACCTTCTCAATTACATGTTAACTGCAAAGTAGGCTTACCTGGCAGAAGTATATCATGAATAAGTATATCATTTGTATCTATTATTTGTTATTTGCAAACTTTGCCATGAAATTAGCAGCAGCAGTACAGAATCACCGCTAGACCGCACATTAGATGAAACATTCTCGACTCACTAGATGCACAATTAAATGGCCAGATGCGCAATTAAAGAGGAATTGCACAAAAAAATCAACATTTGTTAATTTTCTTCCAGACCTAAAAAAAATGGTATTCGGATGTGATTTATCCATTGACATGGACTCAGAACATCCACTTGTTTCTCTACGAACAATTGTAATTTTGAGAGTGAAAAACAAAAACAATTCTAAAACCAGGAAAAATGAAACTGAGAAAACATATTTGGGGAAAAATAAAACATAATTTGGGTGTCACGCCCTGGCTCTGGGGACTCTAGTATGTTGAGCCAGGGTGTGAGTTTTCATTTGTTTTTCGTTCTAGTTTAGTGTTTCTATGTTGGCCAGTGTGGTTCTCAATCAGAGGCAACGTGTATCAGCTGTTGCTTGTTGTCTCTGATTGGGAACTACACTTAAGCAGCCAGTTTTCCCACAGTGTTTGTGGGATCTTGTTCCAATTAGGTTTGTGTTTGATCCAAGGACGTCACGTTATCGTTTTGTTGTTTTTGTTTGTGTATCATTTAATGAAAAGTATGTTCACCTTACACGCTGCGCCTTGGTCCTCTGTTCCCGACGATCGTGACAGAAGATCCCACGATACTTGGACCAAGCAGCGTGAAGAGGAGAGAGGATGGACTTTGGAGCAGTGGAGTAAGAGTCTCGACTGGGCCAAGCCAAGTGAAGAGCAGAGAGGTTGGACTTTGAAGCAGTGGAGTGAGTGTCTGGCTAGAGACATGGAGGCCTGGTCCAAGAGGAGAGCCGCCCAGAATTTTTTTAGGGGGGGGCTCACGCCGTGGACGACGGGGCAGCAGGAGGCCGCGATAGAGCGGTCCAGCGGGTTGGCAGAGGAGGCCGCCAGGTTAAGGGGGCCACTGGTCACAAAGGGGAAGGAAAGTGTAGAGGCACGGCGAGAGGTACTGGGGTGTGTTACCAGTCCGGTCCGGCCCGTTCCTGATCCCCGCGTAGGGCCAGTGGTGTGTGTCCCCAGTACGGTCCGGCCTGTTCCTGTACCTCGCATCGAGCCTGTGGTGCGCGTCGCCAGCCCGGTCCGGCCTGTTCCTGCTCCCCGCATCGAGCCTGTGGTGCGCTTCGCCAGCCCGGTCCGGCCCGTTCCTGCTCCCCGCACCAAGTCAGTGGTGCGCTTCGTCAGCCCGGTCCGGCCCATTCCTGCTCCCCGCACCAAGTCAGTGTGGTGCGCTTCGTCAGCCCGGTCCGGCCCGCTCCTGCTCCTCGCACCAAGTCAGTGGTGCGCTTCGTCAGCCCGGTCCGGCCCGCTCCTGCTCCCCGCACCAAGGCAGTGGTGCGCTTCGTCAGCCCGGTCCGGCCCATTCCTGCTCCCCGCACCAAGTCAATGGTGCGCTTCGTCAGCCCGGTCCGGCCCGCTCCTGCTCCCCGCACCAAGTCAGTGGTGCGCTTCGTCAGCCCGGTCCGGACCGTTCCTGCTCCCCGCACCAAGTCAGTGGTGCGCCTCGTCAGCCCGGTCCGGCCCGCTCCTGCTCCCCGCACCAAGTCAGTGGTGCGCTTCGTCAGCCCGGTCCGGCCCGTTCCTGCTCCCCGCACCAAGCCAGGGGTGCGTTTCGTCAGCCCGGCTCGGCCCGTTCCTGCTCCCCACACCAAGCCAGTGGTGTGCGTCGTCAGTCCGGCACAGCCCGTGCCTGTTCCACCGGTGCCTGGTTCGGCACGGGTCAGCTGCTTCACGCCGGAGATAGAGCAATACGCTCCACCAGTGTGCAGTCCAGATCCGGTCAGCAGGGCCAGACCGGACCAGGGGTACTTTGGGGGGTTAGAGAGGGAGTGGGGATCATGCCCGGAGCTGGATCCGCCGCCAAGGCGGAGTGCCCACCCGGTCCCTCCCCTGTGGTGTTTGGTTGGCGCGGTCGGAGTCCGCGCCTTTGGGGGGGGGGTACTGTCACGCCCTGGCTCTGGGGACTCTAGTATGTTGAGCCAGGGTGTGAGTTTTCATTTGTTTTTCTTTCTAGTATTTCTATGTTGGCCAGTGTGGTTCTCAATCAGAGGCAACGTGTATCAGCTGTTGCTTGTTGTCTCTGATTGGGAACCACACTTAATCAGCCAGTTTTCCCACAGTGTTTGTGGGATCTTGTTCCAAATAGGTTTGTGTTTGATCCAAGGACGTAACGTTATCGTTTTGTTGTTTTTGTTTGTGTATCATTTAATAAAAAGTATGTTCACCTTCCACGCTGCGCCTTGGTCCTCTGTTCCCGACGATCGTGACAGAAGATCCCACCAATACAGGACCAAGCAGCGTGCCCAGGCAGGAGAGGAGAAGCGGCGCCAACCGGGCAGTCGTCGGACAGGCGAGGGGCACCCCCAAGAAATTTTAAGGGGGGGGCACATGGCAGGGACGACGGGGCCACTGGAGGCAGATAAGGGGCGAGTTGGTGGACGAGGAGAGAAGGCCACCGGGTTACGGGAGCCATTGGTGTATAGAGGGAAGGAAAATGTAGAGGCACGGCGAGAGGTACTGAAGTGTGTTGCCAGTCCGGTCCGGCCCGTTCCTGATCCCCGTGTAAGGCCAGTGGTGTGTGTTCCCAGTACGGTCCGGCCTGTTCCTGTCCATCGCGCCAAGCCTATGGTGCGCGTCGCCAGCCCGGCCCGGCCTGTTCCCGCCCCTCGCACCAAGCCTATGGTGCGCGTCGCCAGCCCGGCCCGGCCTGTTCCCGCCCCTCGCACCAAGCCAATGGTGCGCGTCGCCAGCCCGGCCCATTCCTGCTCCCCGCACCAAACCTGTGGTGCGCATCGCCAGCCCGGCCCGGCCTGTTCCTGCTCCCCGCACCAAGCTAGTGGTGCGCGTCGCCAGCCCGGCCCGGCCTGTTCCTGCTCCCCGCACCAAGCCAATGGTGCGCGTCGCCAGCCTGGTCCGGCCTGTTCCTGCTCCCCGCACCAAACCTGTGGTGCGATCGCCAGCCCGTGCCCGTTTCACCGGTGCCTGGTCAGGTACCGGTCAGCTGCTCCACACCGGAGCCTGAGCAATCCGCTCCACCGAAGTCCAGTCCAGCTCCAGCCAGTGGGGCTAGACCAGACCAGGGGCACTACGGGGGGGTTAGTAGAGGGTGGTGGTCAAGCCCGGAGCCGGAACCGCCTCCGAGGAGGAATGCCCACCCAGCCCTCCCCTGTTCGGGTGATGTTTAGGCGCGGTCGCAGTCCGCGCCTTTAGGGGGGGGTACTGTCACGCCCTGGCTCTAGGGACTCTTTTAAATTGAGCCAGGGTGTGTAGAGTTTATGTTTTGTGCTCGTTGTGTCTAGTCTAGTTTTGTGTATCTATGTTGGCCGGAGTGGTTCTCAATCAGAGGCAACGAGTATCAGCTGTTGCTGGTTGTCTCTGATTGGGAACCATATTTAGTCAGGTGGTATTCCCACAGTGTTTGTGGGATCTTGTTCCTGTGTAGGTTTGTGTTTTGCACCTTTGGACGTCACGTATCGATTTGTTGTTTTGTTCGTGTATCATTTAATAAATAAGTATGTTCACCTTCCACGCTGCGCCTTGGTCCTCTATATCCGACGAGCGTGACATTGGGGGGGGGGAACACAGATTTATAGTGCCCCCCTTAGAGTTGTTTATTAACCATTATTTTACCAGGTACAGTATGTACAGTGAGGGAAAAAAGTATTTGATCCCCTGCTGATTTTGTACGTTTGCCCACTGACAAAGACATGATCAGTCTATAATTTTAATGGTAGGTTTATTTGAACAGTGAGAGACAGAATAACAACAAAAAAATCCAGAAAAATGCATGTAAAAAATGTTATAAATTGATTTGCATTTTAATGAGGGAAATAAGTATTTGACCCCTCTGCAAAACATGACTTAGTACTTGGTGGCAAAAACCCTTGTTGGCAATGACAGAGGTCAGACATTTCTTGTAGTTGGCCACCAGGTTTGCACACATCTCAGGAGGGATTTTGTCCCACTCCTCTTTGCAGATCTTCTCCAAGTCATTAAGGTTTCGAGGCTGACGGTTGGCAAATGAAACCTTCAGCTCCCTCCACATATTTTCTATGGGATTAAGGTCTGGAAACTGGCTAGGCCACTCCAGGTCCTTAATGTGCTTCTTTTTGAGCCACTCCTTTGTTGCCTTGGCCGTGTGTTTTGGGTCTTTGTCATGCTGGAATACCTATCTACGACCCATTTTCAATGCCCTGGCTGAGGGAAGGAGGTTTTCACCCAAGATTTGATGGTACATGGCCCCGTCCATCGTCCCTTTGATGCAGTGAAGTTGTCCTGTCCCCTTAGCAGAAAAAACCCCCAAAGCATAATGTTTCCACCTCCATGTTTGATGGTGTTCTTGGGGTCATAGGCAGTATTCCTCCTCCTCCAAACACGGCGAGTAGAGTTGATGGCAAAGAGCTCGATTTTGGTCTCATCTGACCACAACAATTTCACCCAGTTCTTCTCTGAATCATTCAGATGTTCATTGGCAAACTTCAGACGGGCCTGTATATGTGCTTTCTTGAGCAAGGGGACTTTACGGGCGTTGCAGGATTTCAATCCTTCACGGCGTAGTGTGTTACCAATTGTTTTCTTGATGACTATGGTCCCAGCTGCCTTGAGATCATTGACAAGATCCTCCCGTGTAGTTCTGGGCTGATTCCTCACCGTTCTCATGATCATTGCAATTCCACAAGGTGAGATCTTGCATGGAGCCCCAGGCCGAGGGAGATTGACAGTTATTTAGTTTTTCTTCCATTTGCGAATAATCGTACCAACTGTTGTCACCTTCTCACCAAGCTGCTTGGCGATGGTCTTGTAGCCCATTCCAGCCTTGTGTAGGTCTACAATCTTGTCCCTGACAACCTTGGAGAGCTCTTTGGTCTTGGCCATGGTGGAGAGTTTGGAATCTGATTGATTGATTGCTTCTGTGGACAGGTGTCTTTTATACAGGTAACAAACTGAGATTAGGAGCACTCCCTTTAAAAGTGTGCTCCTAATCTCAGCTCGTTATCTGTATAAAAGACACCTGGGAGCCAGAAATCTTTCTGATTGAGAGGGGGTCAAATACTTATTCCCCTCATTAAAATGCAAATCAATTTATAACATTTTTTACATGCGTTTTTCTGGATTTTTTTTGTGTTATTCTGTCTCTCACTGTTCAAATAAACCTACCATTAAAATCATAGACTGATCATGTCTTTGTCAGTGGGCAAACGTACAAAATCAGCAAGGGACCAAATACTTTTTTCCCTCACTGTATATTGGCAGAAAACATTCTCTTGTACACTAATGACCTAGGGATTGTGGGAAAGAGTTGCAGGGAAGTGGAAAAGAGAAGAATGTGCCTAATTGAAAGCTAGAAAAAAATGAGGAGCTCGCAGCGCTTAGTTTTTTAAAAGTAGCTCTATAGTCATAGTGTCACTGTATCAGAGATGTTGCCAGGGTCCTCACAGTCTCTGTATCCAGGTCCTTGTCTACCCTTGCCAGGAACTTTGTCCTGGAGTGAACCTTCCCAATTACCTTCAGAGCCATGAGTTTACCTGTCATGTGTTCGTCCAGTTCACATCCCAAGTACTGTATAACAGAACATTTTTCCTTCACCGTTACACGATTAAACTTGACCAAGAAGTTGGAAGAGTTTCTCACTTTTTGTTTTGAACCAAACAGACAGGTAGCCTACCGATTAAGAGCGGTGGACTAGTAACCAAAAGGTTGCTGGTTCAAATCTCAGAACTGACTAGGTGAAAAATCTGTTGATGTGCCCTTGAGCAAGGCACTTAACCCTAATTGCTCCTGTAAGTTGCTCTGGATAAGAGCACCTGCTTAATGACCAAATTGTAAATGTAAATAGGATACATTCAGTCTTGCTTAAATGCAAAGACAGTTTGTTGTCGCATAATGACTTACTGACTTTAGTCAGTTCGCTGCTTAGTGTATTTTCAACAGTCTCCTTATTCTTATGTGAAACCAAGAGGGCAAACTCATCCGCATACAGGAACAGAGCAAAAAAAGTAAAGACACCACAGTTTATCTCCTTAGCATCAGACAGTGTCGTGCCCACATCCACCCTTGTACCCTATTAGGTAGGTATGACTTCACCCATAATAAAGAGTTGGTGCAAAACCAATTACTTTCAGTTTGTACAACAAAATATCATGGATCACAGCATCTAATGCTTTTTCTAGGTCAAGCATGACCATACCACAGAAGTTGTCCTTGTCAATTTTTTGCTTGATAACATCTGTTAAGTATAGTAAACAAGTGTCAGTAGAGTGGTCATATTTACATTTACATTTTAGTCATTTAGCAGATGCTCTTATCCATAAAATGTTATGGTCATCAATATACTTTAGGATCTGTTCATTGAGTGCTCTTTCTAAAACCTTTGACAACACACTCAAGATTGACACTGGTCTGTAGTTCCCTTGTTCAACTTTGCTTCCTTTCTTGGATAAAGGAACAACTCTTGCATTTTTTAAACTCTTGTGGTACCTTTCCATGTTGAATGGAATCAAATGGGGTGGCAGGTAGCCTAGCAGTTAAGAGCATTGGGTAACCGAATAACCGAAAGGTTGCTGGGTCGAATACTCTGAGCCAGCTATATGAAAAATCTGTTGATGTGCCCTTGAGCAAGGCACTTAACCCTAATTGTGCCTGTAAGTCGCTCTGGATAACAGCATCTGCTAAATGACTGAAATGTAATGATGTGTGTTACATAAGATCATCAGCAGCATCACTCAGGAGTCTAGCTGGGATGTTATCCATTCCTGTGGCTTTCTGTTTGTCAAGATCCTTAAGCATCTTTGTAACATCTGATGTTGAAACCTGGGAAAATTAAGAGCGTCTGCTAAATGACTAAAATGTAAACATATAGTTGAGCAGGCTGTTGATTGTGGCAAGTGGAATGTTGTCCCACAAAAAATGGCTGTGCGAAGTTGCTGGATATTGGCGGGAACTGGAACACGCTGTTGTACATTTACATTTACATTTTATATTTACGTCATTTAGCAGACGCTCTTATCCAGAGCGACTTACAAATTGGTGCATTCATCTTATAGCCAGTGGGATAACCACTTTACAATTATTATTATTTTTTTATTATTATTATTATTTTTTTTGGGGGGGGGGGGTAGAAGGATTACTTTATCCTATCCCAGGTATTCCTTAAAGAGGTGGGGTTTCAAATGTCTCCGGAAGGTGGTGAGTGACTCCGCTGTCCTGGCGTCGTGAGGGAGCTTGTTCCACCATTTGGGTGCCAGAGCAGCGAACAGTTTTGACTGGGCTGAGCGGGAACTATGCTTCCGCAGAGGAAGGGGAGCCAGCAGGCCAGAGGTGGATGAACGCAATGCCCTCGTTTGGGTGTAGGGACTGATCAGAGCCTGAAGGTACAGAGGTGCCGTTCCCCTCACAGCTCCATAGGCAAGCACCATGGTCTTGTAACAGCCTCCAACACTCTACTCAGCAAATTGGATGTAGTCTATCACAGTGCCATCCGTTTTGTCTCCAAAGCCCCATATAATACCCACCACTGTGACCTGTACGCTCTTGTTGGCTGGTCCTCACTACATATTCGTCACCAAACCCACTGGCTCCAGGCCATCTATAAATCACTGCTAGGCAAATCCCCGCCTTATTTTAGCTCATTGGTCACCATAGCAACACCCACCCGTAGTATGCGCTCCAGCAGGTATATCTCACTGGTCATCCCCAAAGCCAACACCTCCTTTGGCCGCAATTCCTTCCAGTTCTCTGCTGCCAATGACTGGAACAAATTGCAAAAATCTCTGAAGCTGGAGACTCTTATCTCCCTCACTAACTTTAAGCATCAGTTGTCAGAGCACCTTACCGATCACTGCACCTGTACACAGCCCATCTAAAATTAGCCCGCCCAACTACCTCATCCCTATATTGTTATTTATTTTGCTCATTTGTACCCCAGTATCTCTATTTGCACATCATCTCTTGCACATCTATCATTCCAGTGTTAATACTAATTGTAATTATTTTGCACTATAGCCTATTTATTGCCTTACCTCCATAACTTGCTACATTTGCACACACTGTATATATATGTATTTCTGTTGTATTTTTGACTTTGTTTTGTTTTACCCCATATGTAACTCTGTGTTGTTGTTTTTATCGCACTGCTTTGCTTTATCTTGGCCAGGTCGCATGTCACGATCGTCTGACGAATGAACAGACCAAAGCGCAGCGCGTTGAGTGAACATGACTTTATTAACTCAAAGTCTAGAACAAAACAACAAAACAAGAACGATTCGTGAAGTCCTCTGCTAAACTGACAGAACATGGAACAAAAACCCACAACACCCACAGGAAAACATACAGATAAATATGGCTCCCAATCAGAGATAACGAGCCGACAGCTGACACTCGTTACCTCCGATTGGGAGTCATTGAACCCAACAAAGAAATACAACACATAGAACCACCCAACCAAACAAAACACCACGAAACGAACACACCCTGGCTCAACACACAAAGTCCCGGAGCCAGAGCGTGACAGTACCCCCCCCTAAAGGCGCGGACTGCGACCGCGCCTCAATAAGGCTAAACAAGGGAGGGCTGGGTGGGCATACCTCTTCGGCGGTGGTTCTGGCTCTGGCCGTGGTCCCCACCCCACCAAAGTCACTACCCGCTTACGTAGCCTCCTCCACATGACCACCCCCCAACTAAACCCCACTGGATTAAGGGGCGGCACCGGACTAAAGGGCAGCACCGGACTAAGGGGCAGTACCGGACTAAGGGGCAGCACCAGGATAATGGGCAGCACCGGGCTAAGGGACAGCACCGGACTCAATGGCGGATCCTGGCTGGCTGGCTCTGGCGGATCCTGGCTGGACGGCTCATGGCTGGCTGAAGGATCTGGCTGCTCATGGCTGGCTGACGGATCTGGCTGCTCGTGGCTGGCTGACGGATCTGGCTGCTCGTGGCTGGCCGACGGATCTGGCTGCTCATGGCTGGCCGACGGATCTGGCTGCTCATGGCTGGCTGGACGGATCTGGCTGCTCGCGGCCGGCTGACGGATCTGGCTGCTCATGGCTGGCGGAAGGCTCTGGCTGATCCTGTCTGGCGGAAGGCTCTGGCTGATCCTGTCTGGCGGAAGGCTCTGGCTGATCCTGTCTGGCGGAAGGCTCTAGCGGCTCCGGTCTGGCGGACGGCTCTGAAGGCTCATGGCAGACGGGCGGCTTTGCAGGCTCCGTACAGACGGGCAGTTCATGCAGCGCTTGGCAGACGGACAGTTCAGACGGCGTTGGGCAGACAGGCAGTTCAAGCGCCGTTGGGCAGACGGGCAGTTCAGGCGCCGTTGGGCAGACGGCAGACTCTGGCCGTCTGAGGCGCACCGTAGGCCTGGTGCGTGGTGCCGGAACTGGAGGTACCGGGCTGAGGACACGCATCTCAGGGCTAGTGCGGGGAGAAGGAACAGGCCGGACCGGGCTGGCGACGCGCACCGTAGGTTTGGTGCGAGTGGCAGGAACAGGCCGGGTCGGGCTGGCGACGCGCACCGTAGACTTGGTGCGGGTGGCAGGAACAGGCCGGACCGGGCTGGCGACGCGCACCGTAGGTTTGGTGCAGTGGCAGGAACAGGCCGGGTCGGGCTGGCGACGCGCACCGTAGGTTTGGTGCGAGTGGCAGGAACAGGCCGGGCTGGGCTGGCGACGCACACCGTAGGTTCTGTGCGTGGAGCAGGAACAGGCCGGGCTGGGCTGGCGACGCACACCGTAGGTTCTGTGCGTGGAGCAGGAACAGGCCGGGCTGGGCTGGCGACGCACACCGTAGGTTCTGTGCGTGGAGCAGGAACAGGCCGGGCTGGGCTGGCGACGCACACCGTAGGTTCTGTGCGTGGAGCAGGAACAGGCCGGGCTGGGCTGGCGACGCACACCTTAGGTTCTGTGCGTGGAGCAGGAACAGGCCGGGCTGGGCTGGCGACGCACACCGTAGGTTCTGTGCGTGGAGCAGGAACAGGCCGGGCTGGGCTGGCGACGCACACCGTAGGTTCTGTGCGTGGAGCAGGAACAGGCCGGGCTGGACTGGCGACGCACACCGTGGGCTTGATGCGTGAGTAGGAACAGGCCGGTCCGTACTGGGAATACACACCACTGGCTTTAACTGGGGATCAGGAACGGGCCGGACCGGACTGGTAACACACATCAGTCTCTCACGCCGTGCCGCAACAACTTCCCCTTCCTCTACTCGCCAATGGCTCCCGTAATCCGATAGCCTTCTCTCCACGTCTCCCTGTGGCAGCCTCCTGCTGCCCAGCCGCCCAAGCCATGTGCCCCCCCCCAAAAACTTTTTGGGGTTGCCTCTCGTCCTTCCAACGATGACCCTGCTGACGCCGTTGCTCCTCTCTCGCCAGGGCCTTGATCTTCCCCCAAGGTCCCTTGCCCCCGAGCATGTCCTCCCAGGACCACGATTTGCCCACCTGGGCCATCGCCAGCCTCTCGATCTCCTTACCAGGCGCCTCCTCCCATGTCCAGTCTCTTTGCTCCTGGACACGCTGCTTGGTCCTTTTATGGTGGGTTTTTCTGTCACGATCGTCTGACGAATGAACAGACCAAAGCGCAGCGCGTTGAGTGAACATGACTTTATTAACTCAAAGTCTAGAACAAAACAACAAAACAAGAACGATTCGTGAAGTCCTCTGCTAAACTGACAGAACATGGAACAAAAACCCACAACACCCACAGGAAAACATACAGATAAATATGGCTCCCAATCAGAGATAACGAGCCGACAGCTGACACTCGTTACCTCCGATTGGGAGTCATTGAACCCAACAAAGAAATACAACACATAGAACCACCCAACCAAACAAAACACCACGAAACGAACACACCCTGGCTCAACACACAAAGTCCCGGAGCCAGAGCGTGACATCGCAGTTGTAAATGAGAACTTTACCTGGTTAAATAAAGGTGAAATAAAAAATAAAAAAATAAAATAAAAGATGCGAGCTTCAACTGGAAGCCAGTGGAGTGTGCGGAGGAGCGGGGTGACGTGAGAGAACTTGGGAAGGTTGAACACCAGACGGGCTGCGGCATTCTGGATGAGTTGTAGGGGTTTATTGGCACAGGCAGGGAGCCCAGCCAACAGCGAGTTGCAGTAATCCAGACGGGAGATGACAAGTGCCTGGATTAGGACCTGTGCCGCTTCCTGTGTAAGGCAGGGTCGTACTCTCCGAATGTTGTAGAGCATGAACCTACAGGATCGGGTCACCGCCTTGATGTTAGCGGAGAATGACAGGGTGTTGTCCAGGGTCACGCCAAGGCTCTTCGCACTCTGGGAGGAGGACACAACGGAGTTGTCAACCGTGATGGCGAGATCATGGAACGGGCAGTCCTTCCCCGGGAGGAAGAGCAGCTCTGTCTTGCCAAGGTTCAGCTTGAGGTGGAGATCCGTCATCCATACTGATATGTCTGCCAGACATGCAGAGATGCGATTCGCCACCTGGTTATCAGAAGGGGGAAAGGAGAAGATTAGTTGTGTATCGTCAGCGTAGCAATGATAGGAGAGGCCATGTGAGGATATGACAGAGCCAAGTGACTTGGTGTATAGCGAGAATAGGAGAGGGCCTAGAACTGAGCCCTGGGGGACACCAGTGGTGAGAGCACGTGGTGCGGAGACAGCTTCTCGCCACGCCACTTGGTAGGAGCGACCGGTCAGGTAGGACGCAATCCAAGAGTGAGCAGCGCCGGAGATGCCCAGCTCGGAGAGGGTGGAGAGGAGGATCTGATGGTTCACAGTATCAAAGGCAGCAGACAGGTCTAGAAGGACAAGGGCAGAGGAGAGAGAGTTAGCTTTAGCAGTGCGGAGAGCCTCCGTGACACAGAGAAGAGCAGTCTCAGTTGAATGACCAGTCTTGAAACCTGACTGGTTTGGATCAAGAAGGTCATTCTGAGAGAGATAGCAAGAGAGGTGGCTAAAGACGGCACGCTCAATAGTTTTGGAAAGAAAAGAAAGAAGGGATACTGGTCTGTAGTTGTTGACATCAGAGGGATCGAGTGTTGGTTTTTTGAGAAGGGGTGCAACACTCGCTCTCTTGAAGACGGAAGGGACATAGCCAGCGGTCAAGGATGAGTTGATCAGCGAGGTGAGGTAGGGGAGAAGGTCACCGGAGATGGTCTGGAGAAGAGAGGAGGGGATAGGGTCAAGCGGGCAGGTTGTTGGGCGGCCTGCAGTCACAAGTCGCAATATTTTATCTGGAGAGAGGGGGGAGAAAGAAGTCAAAGCATAGGGTAGGGCAGTGTGAGCAGGACCAGCAGTGTCATTTGACTTAACAAACGAGGATCGGATGTCGTCAACCTTCTTTTCAAAGTGGTTGACGAAGTCATCCACAGAGAGGGAGGAGGGGGGGGGGGAGGAGGATTCAGCAGGGAGGAGAATGTGGCAAAGAGCTTCCTAGGGTTAGAGGCAGATGCTTGGAATTTAGAGTGGTAGAAAGTGGCCTTAGCAGCAGAAACAGATGAAGAAAATGTAGAGAGGAGGGAGTGAAAAGATGCCAGGTCCGCAGGGAGTCTAGTTTTCTTCCATTTCCGCTCGGCTGCCTGGAGCTCTGTTCTGTGAGCTCGCAATGAGTCGTCAAGCAACGGAGCTGGAGGGGAGGACCGAGCCGGCCGGGAGGATAGGGGACATAGAGAGTCAAAGGATGCAGAAAGGGAGGAGAGGAGGGTTGAGGAGGCAGAATCAGGAGATTGGAGGGAGAAGGATTGAGCAGAGGGAAGAGATGATAGGATGGAAGAGGAGAGAGTAGCGGGAGAGAGAGAGCGAATGTTGCGGCGGCGCATTACCATCTGTGTAGGGGCAGAGTGAGTAGTGTTGGAGGAGAGCGAGAGAGAAAAGGATACAAAGTAGTGGTCGGAGACATGGAGGGGAGTTGCAGTGAGATTAGTAGAAGAACAGCATCTAGTAAAGATGAGGTCAAGCGTATTGCCTGCCTTGTGAGTAGGGGGGGGGGACGGTGAGAGGGTGAGGTCAAAAGAGGAGAGGAGTGGAAAGAAGGAGGCAGAGAGAAATGAGTCAAATGTAGACTTAGGGAGGTTGAAATCCCCCAGAACTGTGAGGGGGTGAGCCATCCTCAGGAAAGGAACTTATCAAGGCGTCAAGCTTATTGATGAACTCTCCAAGGGAACCTGGAGGGCGATAGATGACAAGGATATTAAGCTTAAATGGGCTAGTGACTGTGACAGCATGGAATTCAAATGAGGAGATAGACAGATGGGTTAGGGGAAAAATTGAGAATGTCCACTTGGGAGAGATGAGGATTCCTGTGCCACCACCCCGCTGACCAGATGCTCTCGGGGTATGCGAGAACACATGGTCAGACGAGGATAGAGCAGTAGGAGTAGCAGTGTTTTCAGTGGTAATCCATGTTTCCGTCAGCGCCAAGAAGTCGAGGGACTGGAGGGTAGCATAGGCTGGGATGAACTCTGCCTTGTTGGCAGCAGAACGGCAGTTCCAGAGGCTGCCTGAGACCTGGAACTCCAGGTGGGTGGTGCGTGCAGGGACCACCAGGTTAGAGAGGCAGCAGCCACGCGGTGTGAGGCGTTTGTGTAGCCTGTGCGGAGAGGAGAGAACAGGGACAGGCAGAGGCATAGTTGACAGGCTGCAGCAAATGGCTACAATAATGCAGAAGAGATCGGAATGAAATGAACTAAACATCTGGGAAAGGAGAGAGCGGGGCCTCCCTCACCACAACTCCCAAATATAACTCTCCCAGCTTCCACCTCAGAAACTATAATTGTTTCACTGAAACACCCGAATATAACTCTCCCAACTTTAGAAATTATAATTGTTGTAAACTACAGCGGTTCAATGTTTCTAGGAATAGACTCTGACTTACTTTATTCAGCTAGCTAACTTGGTACAGTATTCTTCCATGAAAACCGCCCAGGGCACCGTATCCTATGACGCCATAGCTAACTAGCATGCTAGCATCCAATAACACACGTTTTAGCACCAATACTTGGTTACAACAAACTACCAATAGTGTGTTAACACACTAAACAGATAATTCGTGTCCGTGTCTAGTTCCTTTCATAACGCAGCAATAATTAAACGTTGGCTAGCTAGCACAAAGTCAGTCATGCTAGCTACACAAGTGGACTACACATCTCGAATGTTCAGAAAGGGAAGCTTCATGTTGCAAAATTCTCATTGACTAAAATTATATTGTATTTAGCTGCTACAGTACTGCTAGCTGGTAGTGTTGGCTAGCTAGCAAGGGCTGTGGTGTTGACTTTGTTTGAAAAACGGCGTCGCTGCGAACGAATGTAGCTGGCTAAAATGATATTGTATTTAGTTGCTACAGTACTGCTAGCTGGTTGTGTTGGCTAGCTAGCAATGGCTGCTGTGTTGACTTTGTTTGAAAAACGGCGTCGCTGCGAACGAATGTAGCTGGCTAAAATTATATTGTATTTAGTTGCTACAGTACTGCTAGCTGGTAGCGTTGGCTAGCTAGCAATGGCTGCGGTGTTGACTTTGTTTGAAAAATGGCGTCGCTGCGAACGAATGTAGCTGGCTAAAAGGATATAGTATTTAGTTGCTACAGTACTGCTAGCTGGTAGTGTTGGCTAGCTAGCAATGGCTGCGGTGTTGACTTTGTTTGAAAAACGGCGTCGCTGCGAACGAATGTAGCTGGCTAAATAACCTCGATAGTTTCTCTATACTACACCTTTATCTTTGATACAAATACAACTATGTAGCTAGCTAACATTACACTAATCAAAGTTTAAGATAGATACCAGACATGGATACTATAGCATTATTTTATCACACATTCAATAGTCAGTCCTCTGGTTACTGTAACAGAGAGATAAGTTTTTGCCCCTCAGAGGGGAAGGGCTGACTAGTCGATCCAGAGTATCCCAAACATGCTCAATGGGTGACATGTTTGGTGAGTATGCAGGCTATGGAAGAACTGGGACATTTTCAGCTTCCAGGAATTGTGTACAGCCAGTCAATATTTAGGTCACCCAGAAAATATACCTCTCTGTTGATATCACATACATTATAAAGCATTTCACACATACTGTGCCTTGCAAAAATATTCATCCCCCTTGGCATTTTTCCTATTTTGTTGCATTACAACCTGTAATTTAAATTGATTTTTATTTGGATTTCATGTAATGGACATACACAAAATAGTCCAAATTGGTGAAGTGAAATGAAAAACATAACTTGTTTCAAAACATTCTAAAAAATGAATAACAGAAAAGTGGTGTGTGCATATGTATTCACCACTTTGCTATGAAGCCCCTTTGCCAATGGTGCAACCAATTACCTTCAGAAGTCACATAATTAGCTAAATAAAGTCCACCTGTATGCAATCTAAGTGTCACATGATCTGTCACATGATCTCAGTATATGTACACCTGTTCTGAAAGGCCCCAGAGTCTGCAACACCACTAAGCAAGGGGCACCACCAAGCAAGCGGCACCATGAAGACCAAGGAGCTCTCCAAACAGGTCAGGGACAAAGTTGTGGAGAAGTACAGATCAGGGTTGGGTTATAAAAAAATATCTGAAACTTTGAACATCCCACGGAGCACCATTAAATCCATTATTAAAAAATGAAAAAAATATGGCACCACAACAAACCTGCCAAGAGAGGGCTGCCCACCAAAACGTATGGACCAGGCAAGGAGGGAATTAATCAGAGAGGCAACAAAGAGACCAAAGATAACCCTGAAGGAGCTGCAAAGCTCCACAGCGGAGATTGGAGTATCTGTCCATAGGACCACTTTAAGCTGTACAGTCCTCAGAGCTGGGCTTTACGGAAGAGTGGCCAGAAAAAAGCCATTGCTTAAAGAAAAAAATAAGCAAACATGTTGCTTTCATGTGGAAGAAGGTACTCTGGTCAGATGAGACTACAATTGAGCTTTTTGGCCATCAAGGAAAACGCTATGTCTTGCGCAAACCCAACACCTCTCATCACCTCGAGAACAACATCCTGTGGGGATGTTTTTCATCGGCAGGGACTGGGAAACTGGTCAGAATTGAAGGAATGATGGATGGTGCTAAATACAGGGAAATTCTTGAGGGAAACCTGTTTCAGTCTTCTAGAGATTTGAGACTAGGATGGAGGTTCACCTTCCAGCAGAACAATGACCGTAAGCATACTGCTAAAGCAACACTCGAGTGGTTTAAGGGGAAAAATTTAAATGTCTTGGAATGGCCTAGTCAAACCCCAGACCTCAATCCAATTGAGAATCTGTGGTATGACTTAAAGATTGCTGTACACCAGCGGAACCCATCCAACTTGAAGGACTTTTGCCTTGAAGAATGGGCAAAAATCCCAGTGGCTAGATGTGCCAAGACATACCCCAAGATACTTGCAGCTGTAATTGCTGCAAAAGGTGGCTCTACAAAGTATTGACTTTTTTTTTTTTTTGGGGGGAGGTGAATAGTTATGCACACTCAAGTTGTCTGTTTTTTTGTCTTATTTCTTGTTTGTTTCACCCACCCCCCAAAAAAAAAAATGTGCATCTTCAAAGTGGTAGGCATGTTGTGTAAATCAAATGATACAAACCCCCCAAAAATCCATTTAAATTCCAACATGCCAAGGGGGTGAATACTTTCGCAAGAAACTGTATCATCCAGATACTGACTGTTAGCACTTTGTGGTCTATCGCAGCTACCCACAAGAATGGGCTTTACGTGAGGCAGGTGAACCTGTACCCATATTACTTCAACAGTATTTAACATGAGATCCTCTCTAAGCTTTACAGGAATGTGGTTCTGAATATAGAACACAACACCGCCTCCATTGTCATTTCTGTCTTTTATATAGATGTTATAACCATGTATTGCTACCACTGTATCATCAAAGGTATTATCTAAGTGAGTTTCAGAAATAGTCAGAATATGAATGTAATCTGTTACTAGCAAGTTATTGATTTCATGAACCTTGTTTCTTAGGCTACATATGTTAATGTGGGCTATTTTTAGCACTTTTCTGGGATGCATGATTTTTTTTTTTGCTTTACTGGGAACCTTTTCAGAAGTAGACATGACAATGTTATTTACAGTGGGGGGGAAAAGTATTTAGTCAGCCACCAATTGTGCAAGTTCTCCCACTTAAAAAGATGAGAGAGGCCTGTAATTTTCATCATAGGTACACGTCAACTATGACAGACAAAATGAGATTTTTTTTTCTCCAGAAAATCACATTGTAGGATTTTTTATGAATTTATTTGCAAATTATGGTGGAAAATAAGTATTTGGTCAATAACAAAAGTTTCTCAATACTTTGTTATATACCCTTTGTTGGCAATGACACAGGTCAAACATTTTCTGTAAGTCTTCACAAGGTTTTCACACACTGTTGCTGGTATTTTGGCCCATTCCTCCATGCAGATCTCCTCTAGAGCAGTGATGTTTTGGGGCTGTCGCTGGGCAACACAGACTTTCAACTCCCTCCAAAGATTTTCTATGGGGTTGAGATCTGGAGACTGGCTAGGCCACTCCAGGACCTTGAAATGCTTCTTACGAAGCCACTCCTTCGTTGCCCGGGCGGTGTATTTGGGATCATTGTCATGCTGAAAGACCCAGCCACGTTTCATCTTCAATGCCCTTGCTGATGGAAGGAGGTTTTCACTCAAAATCTCACGATACATGGCCCCATTCATTCTTTCTTTTACACGGATCAGTCGTCCTGGTCCCTTTGCAGAAAAACAGCCCCAAAGCATGATGTTTCCACCCCCATGCTTCACAGTAGGTATGGTGTTCTTTGGATGCAACTCAGCATTCTTTGTCCTCCAAACACGACGAGTTGAGTTTTTACCAAAAAGTTATATTTTGGTTTCATCTGACCATATGACATTATCCCAGTCCTCTTCTGGATCATCCAAATGCACTCTAGCAAACTTCAGACGGGCCTGGACATGTACTGGCTTAGACAGGGGGACACGTCTGGCACTGCAGGATTTGAGTCCCTGGCGGCGTAGTGTGTTACTGATGGTAGGCTTTGTTACTTTGGTCCTAGCTCTCTGCAGGTCATTCACTAGGTCCCCCCGTGTGGTTCTGGGATTTTTGCTCACCGTTCTTGTGATCATTTTGACCCCACGGGGTGAGATCTTGCGTGGAGCCCCAGATCGAGGAAGATTATCAGTGGTCTTGTATGTCTTCCATTTCCTAATAATTGCTCCCACAGTTGATTTCTTCAAATCAAGCTGCTTACCTATTGCAGATTCAGTCTTCCCAGCCTGGTTCAAGTCTACAATTTTGTTTCTGGTGTCCTTTGACAGCTCTTTGGTCTTGGCCATAGTGGAGTTTGGAGTGTGACTGTTTGAGGTTGTGGACAGGTGTCTTTTATACTGATAACAAGTTCAAACAGGTGCCATTAATACAGGTAACAAGTGAAGGACAGAGGAGCCTCTTAAAGAAGAAGTTACAGGTCTGTGAGAGCCAGAAATTTTGCTTGTTTGTAGGTGACCAAATACTTATTTTCCACCATAATTTGCAAATAAATTCATTAAAAATCCTACAATGTGATTTTCTGGATTTTTTTTTCTCAATTTGTCTGTCATTGTTGACGTGTACCTATGATGAAAATTACAGGCCTCTCTCATCTTTTTAAGGGGGAGAACTTGCACAATTGGTGGCTGACTAAATACTTTTTTTCCCCACTGTATGTTTGAGCTGATAGTGCAGGGTGAGCTGCACACAGTGGACTTCCTACTAGGGCACACCACCTCAGTGCTAACAGTATAACTCTGGTTCATAGCCACTATTCATTCAGTTCATTATTGTATACAATAGCTGTAGGATCGACAGCTTGTTGCTAGTGCCTAGGTCCTTGATATTATTACAGAGCTCTCTGGAGTCATTTTTATTGTTCTTATAGAAGGACCGTTTCGCTTTGTCAATCAGCCTTTGAACTGTATTTTTTAGGTGTTTGTATTGAGTGAAGCAATCTGGCAATGTTGACCTCTTAAAGTATTTTAGAGCATTGTTTATCATGGTGATGGAATTAAGGATTTCCCTACGGATGAATTAATAAATGTATTACTTAAAAATTATACAATGTGATTTTCTGGATTTTTGTTTTAGATTCCGTCTCTCACAGTTGAAGTGTACCTATGATAAAAATTACAGACCTCTACATGCTTTGTAAGTAGGAAAACCTGCAAAATCGGCAGTGTATCAAATACTTGTTCTCCCCACTGTATGTACTAAAACATTTACTGATTGTATGCATGTTTACTAACCAAACATGGTTTTAGTCTCGCATTAATATATGGATATGCCTCCAATACACATTAATGAGAAGACTTCCTTGAATGCTTTGAGATTTATGTTTTTCATGAGTTCAAATCCCTTTATTCCAAGTCATACTGTAAAGTTCAGGCTTTCATCTGCCTCTCTGTCTGTGACTGTAGGAAGACAATGTTGTTATGACAGTCACTTACAGTATGTCTATGGTGTCTGCATAGGTTTGAATCCGGCCTGCTGCCCTTTCACACAACCTCTATCTTTCCCCAATGTCATCCTCTCTCTCTACCTGTATAATAAAATCAGAAAATGGTCATTTTTAAAAAACTGTAGGTGTTATTGTTCAGGAAATGCAAAAATGTAATTGCTCTACGTCAGTCATTGCTTCTCTGAAAAAGATACCATCAATATTACAGAGTGATATTTTAACATTAGCTTATCGTAAAGATATTGTGGAAGATATGCATTTACACATCAGTGTCATTGAGAGAAGCACTTTTACAAGAGAGAACTGGTCCAATAGTGTTTGAAAAGAAATATAATTATCAGACACAAGTTTGGATGTCAACTGATTAAAAAGGACTCCAGCGCACTGGTGATCTCGATGCTTCCAAAATATACCTTAAGGACTTTTGTCATTTTAACCAGTCAACAACCAGAAAGGATGTATTATCATTTAAATTATTTTGCAAACACAGTTGATATAGTTTACCCCCAGAATGTATGATAAATGTGTAAAGTGCAGGTTAAGGTTAGGGTTAGGTTTAAATCAGATTTTATGTTGTTCTGGAGGCTCTCACTATCTGGCACAGCCACAATGTCATAAAATCAGATTTTATCCCTAACCTTAAACACACTGCTAACCCTTATGCCTAACCCTAACCTTAAATTAAGACCAAAAAGCGATTTTTTGTTTTCATGAGTTTTTACAATATAGGCAATTTTGACATTGCAGCTGTCCCATTTAGCAGAAATCGCTCAGTGCTGCCTCCAGGGCGTGACAATAAATGTCAGCCTGCATTTTCAGTACTGCAGCCTGTGTGCCTTAGCCTGATTTTCTCTGAAAAGTAATGGATCGCTGTTTCTGCACACTCCGGCAATGTTCTACATCTAAATATAGAGATGGGGCTATAAGATAGTTACAGTGCACTATAAACAAACCACCTCCTGGAGATAGAGAAACCTCAAGGTAAGCAGGGAAGTGTGTGTGTGGGGGGAAGTATGACAGGTGGGCGAGGATGTAGAGAGAGATATGTGTATCTGCATACACCCCACACACAAATGCTCTGTGTGTCTGTCTGTGTGTGTGTGTGTGTGTGTGTGTGTGTGTGTGTGTGTGTGTGTGGACGTGTTTAACTATTCTTGTGGAGACCAGAAGTCCCCATAAGAATAGTAAACAAACAAAATTTGACCAACTGAGGACATTTTGTTAGTCCCCACGAGGTCAAATGCTATTTCTAGGGGGTTTAGGGTTAAGGTTGGAATTAGTGTCAGTGTTAGGGTTAGAATTACATCAAGGTTTAGGGTTAGTTTTAGGTTTAGGTTTAGTAGCTAGGGTTAGGTTTAGGGTTATGGTTAAGGTAAGAGTACGGGTTAGGTTTAGGGTTAGGGGTTTGGGATAATAGGATTTTGAATTGGGGGGGGTGGGAGGGGGGGGTGTATGTGTGTGCCTCATGCTGGTGAGAGGAGTTATAGGAGGACAGGCTCATTGTAATGGCTGGAATGGAGTTAATGGAAAGGTATCAAACACATCAAACATATGGAAACCACATGTTTGACTCCGTTCCGAAAATTCCATTCCAGCCATTACAATGAGCCTGTCCTCCTATAGCTCGTCCCACCAGCCTCCTCTGGTGCGTGTATGCCAGCTGCGGTTGGAGTTGTCAACAAAGCAGCACGACAAAAATATGATGCCAAGTTTTCGAACTACCGGTAGTTTCTTGGAGAAGATACAGTATGATATAAAGCCATCTGTGCATTTGAACAACAGCATAAATACACCTATTTCACTTTTGAATGTCAAAAACCGAATGACCACTGGTGCACATGCTGCCACTGTTTTGAACAGATTAGATTATACTATTTAGAAAGTGTTACCAGCTCACGATGAACGAGTGCACCGTGATAACGATCGTAACTAGTTACCACAGTTACAAATTCATAAAGCCTGCCTATATCTAAAATGTCTTTTCTTAAAATGTGATTTTAAACCTAACCCTAACCTTAACCACACTGCTAACCTTATGTCTACTGTCAAAGTCACGTCAATTCAAATCTGGTATTAGGAACAAAAGAGGTCAATACGACTTCTAAGATATACTAGTTATTTTAATTAATGCAAAAACCTTCAATGGTAAATATGATGTTTCGTATATACGGGCTCTCTGAAATACCTCGCAGGGCACCCCAGAGAACTAACCCATTGTTCTGGGTTCTTGCTCAAATACTCTGACAGAGGGAGTTTCCCACCTCTCTGCTGACCAATTAGAGTAGAGGACTGAGTGTGGTTTAGACTTACTCAGTCAATCCGTTGATGTATCTCTGTTACCAGGCATATGTCCATATCATAACAACCTGTCATAGTGAGAAGAGCCAGCTCCCTTAGACACCATTCCTACGTCCAAGGAAGGTTCACAGATCACAAAGAACCAGTATAGTCTAGCATTTGGAGACACAAATCCCTATCTCCCTTTACCCCCTAAAACAGCTCTTCACATCAATCACAGCTTGCCAGGTGTCACAGCCTACATTAGCCCAGTCAAGAATGCATTCTTTCTAAGTTAGTCTTCCCATCAATTATAAACATAATAAATCTCTCACACTACCATATCCTTAAAATAAAAACAAAAGCAAATTTTTGTTTTCATGAATTCTTACAATATAGCCCATTTTGACTTTGTGGCTGTGGTAACTAGTGGAAACCAGGGAGAACGCAACAAGCATGCTGATGCAATAAGTGAAAACACATGAACTAACTGGGGATAGCTAGCTAACATAATGTCGCAAAGCATGATGCGCTAGCCAGTTAGCTTTCATTCTGAAATAACTTCATATTTTTTTAGAAAGATATTAGTTTAGAAAGACTTGAAATTGGCATGGAAGCTAACTAGCTAGCAAGCTACCAGCTAGCTATAGCTGGCTTATTGATTATTTATTTACGAGTTAATTACAATTCGCTTTTTGCTTTAGCACCATCTGTACCAGATAGAGCAGATCTAGTCTGTGGAAGTAAGGTGTCTGGCGCAGACCCAGAAGTTCTGACTGAACAGATGAACATTTGAGCACCCCAGAACAGTCCATTTACTTTGTGCTGTTAGAATTTATGCTATGATTTCATAGTGGCAGTTCCCCCTCATAGCAAATAGCTGGCAAAACAATCCAAGCAATGTACATACGGCCTATGCGCCCCACGGAGGCAGAGCTGCTGCTGCTGGTAGTCACTGAGGGGCAGAGTAGTAAGTAACTGAAAAGCTTGTTTTGAACAATACATTTTTTAAACAGGAAAATATACACATTTACCACACTTTTATAAGCATTTAAAACATAATCCATTAATTATAATATATATATATATATATATATATATATATATATATATATATATATATATATATATATATATATATATATATATATATATATATATATATATATACAGTACCAGTTTGGACACCCTTACTCATTCAAAGGTTTTTCTTTATTTTTACTATTTTCTACATTGTAGAATAATAGTGAAGACATCAACACTATGAAATAACACATATGGAATCATGTAGTAACCAGAAAAGTGTTAAACAAACCAAAATATATTTTATATTGGAGATTATTCAAATAGCCACCCTTTGCCTTCAGGGAACCATGTCAAATCCTTTTTAATTTGAAAACATTATGTTTTACTTTTAAGCTCTGGTGTTTTCCCCGTGATCTGGCTGTGTCATGTAACTAAATATGGAATGGAAATGTACAGAGTGCGCAAATAGAATCAGAAGGCATTCAATTATATGCTTTGATACATTCTGATTGTTTCTACTTGGCTTGGGCCACATATATATTTTTTTCTCCACACAATGAAAATTAACCCACTCAATATTGTACCTTCTGTCTGTTTAATGGCCACACGCAACAAATGTTATACATCAGAGATGACAAATAAATGTATTCAGCTTCAGCTTATATTATTCAGTACAGTAAAATTATACAGAAAATGTCCCCAGCTCCAGTCTATACCTCTAGCCAGTCATTTACACACTACAAATATACATGTTATAAATCAAGAACTTGTCACCTTAGAACTTTTAAGTAATTTGCATGAAATATTTACTATTTCAGTTTTCAACAAAACATTGTAACATTTCTTTTTACAGTAACAACTGAATTATATATACAAAAACATTTGAGTCGTACTAAAACCTTCTAAGGTGGGAATCTAATTAGCATAAAATAAAAACCCCATAGAAATCTGTCAGTTTAAGCTAGGGAAACAGTGGGGAGAACAATTATTTGATACACTGACGATTTTGCAGGTTGTCCTACTTACAAAGCATGTAGAGGTCTGTAATTTTTATCATAGGTACACTCGAACTGTGAGAGACGGAATCTAAAACAAAAATCCAGAAAATCACATTGTATGATTTTTAAGTAATTAATATGCATTTTATTGCATGACATAAGTATTTGATACATCAGAAAAGCAGAACTTAATATTTGGTACAGAAACCTTTGTTTGCAATTACAGAGATCATACGTTTCCTGTAGGTCTTGACCAGGTTTGCACACACTGCAGCAGGAATTTTGGCCCACTCCTCCATACAGACCTTCTCCAGATCCTTCAGGTTTCGGGGCTGTCGCTGGGCAATACGGACTTTCAGCTCCCTCCAAAGATTTTCTATTGGGTTCAGGTCTGGAGACTGGCTAGGCCACTCCAGGACCTTGAGATGCTTCTTACGGAGCCACTCCTTAGTTGCCCTGGCTGTGTGTTTCAGGTCATTGTCATGCTGGAAGACCCAGCCACGACCCATCTCAAATCAAATCAAATCAAATTTTATTGGTCACATGCGCCGAATACAACAGGTGCAGACATTGCAGTGAAATGCTTACTTACAGCCCTTAACCAACAGTCCCCTTACTGAGGGAAGGAGGTTGTTGGCCAATATCTCGCGATACATGGCCCCATCCATCCTCCCCTCAATACGGTGCAGTCGTCCTGTCCCCTTTGCAGAAAAGCATCCCCAAAGAATGATGTTTCCACCTCCATGCTTCACGGTTGGGATGGTGTTCTTGGGGTTGTACTCATCCTTCTTCTTCCTCCAAACATGGCGAGTGGAGTTTAGACCAAAAAGCTCTATTTTTGTCTCATCAGACCACATGACCTTCTCCCATTCCTCCTCTGGATCATCCAGATGGTCATTGGCAAACTTCAGACGGGCCTGGACATGCGCTGGCTTGAGCAGGGGGACCTTGCGTGCGCTGCAGGATTTTAATCCATGACGGCGTAGTGTGTTACTAATGGTTTTCTTTGAGACTGTGGTCCCAGTTCTCTTCAGGTCATTGACCAGATCCTGCCGTGTAGTTCTGGGCTGATCCCTCACCTTCCTCATGACCATTGATGCCCCACGAGGTGAGATCTTGCATGGAGCCCCAGACCGAGGATGATTGACCGTCATCTTGAACTTCTTCCATTTTCTAATAATTGCGCCAACAGTTGTTGCCTTCTCACCAAGCTGCTTGCCTATTGTCTTGTATCCCATCCCAGCCTTGTGCAGGTCTACAATTTTATCCCTGATGTCTTTACACAGCTCTCTGGTCTTGGCCATTGTGGAGAGGTTGGAGTCTGTTTGATTGAGTGTGTGGACAGGTGTCTTTTATACAGGTAACAAGTTCAAACAGGTGCAGTTAATACAGGTAATGAGTGGAGAACAGGAGGGCTTCTTAAAGAAAAACTAACAGGTCTGTGAGAGCCGGAATTCTTACTGGTTGGTAGGTGATCAAATACTTATGTCATGCAATAAAATGCAAATTAATTACTTAAAAATCATACAATGTGATTTTCTGGATTTTTGTTTTCGATTCCGTCTCTCACAGTTGAAGTGTACCTATGATAAAAATTACAGACCTCTACATGCTTTCTAAGTAGGAAAACCTGCAAAATCGGCAGTGTATCAAATACGTGTTCTCCCCACTGTAGGTTCCAGCCTGATAACTCTTTGCTCACTTTCACAAAACTAAATTCTCAGTTTGGTACACAAATATAACACCCATTATCACACCTCAAATCAAACCTTGGATGCAGAAATCAACCAGATGCAATCACCTTCAATGGCTTCCTCGACTTCTTTCTGGTTTAATAAAGACATACCACAGTCTCTTCCTACTGGTGTCACTCAGGTGTTGATGTTTAGGTGTTGCTGCTGCTGTTGTCTGTGGTGGTTTTGGAGAAGGGGGCAGGGGTAGACAGGTAGCCCTTGAACAGACTCATCACCCTCTGCTTGTACGTCTTAATGGCAAAGAAGTAGATGACAGGGTCCAGACAACAGTTAAGGTTCATCATGGAGACAGTCACCTGCAGGGACACAAACACACACACAAACTAGGGCATAAATGTAAATCTACAATGTTTTATAGCCAGACGGACCTACCAACAGTCTCCCCGACCGACAGACAAACAAACAGACCAACGAACAGACCAACAACTGACATTCACTTTAGCAGGTCCTACCTGTAGGGAAGCCTTGAATGACCGCAGCTCGTCACACGTGGGCTGTCCCAGCATCTTCCTCAGCATGAACTGCATGATGTTGAGGTGGTAGGGGCTGAAGCACAGGACGAAGGTGAGGAGGATGAGGAGGATGATATTGTTGGATCTGCGGCTCCGACCCGAGCGGCCCGTCAGTGGGTTCTGTTTGGCCGTGCGGCTCAATTTCAGATTGATCCGGGTGTAACACCCAAGGATGACCAGTAGGGGGAGACAGAAGGAGACAGTACAGGCCAGGAGGAGAAGGTAAGGGGTGGAGCGAGAACCCTCAAAGGTGAAGTACTCCATGCAGGTTCGTCGGCCTCTGTGGTCATGGAGCATGGTACGGAAAAGCAGGGGGGCGGTTTCCAGAGACACCAGTAGCCAGACGAGGCAGCAGACCCCTCGGACCACTTTGACTCGCCGCAGGTACTGTAGCCGGTGTGGATGGACCATGGCCAGGTACCGGTCTAGACTGATACATGTCATGAAGGCAATGCCTGGTGAAAGAGAGGGAGATGGATATTGGATGGGTGGATGAATAAACAGAAGATACAAGTTGGCAGACAGGCAAGCAGACAGACAAACAAACCGACAGACAGACACAGACACACACACACATGCAAAAACTAGGGCATAAATGTACATGTTTTATATAAACGTGAGAAAAATGTATTTTTTAGTATAACCACAACCCACTGCGGTATGCTGCAGCTCTTACACAGTTTTTCCCATATAATACACACACACACACCTTACCTGAGTATGTGTTTGTAAAGAACAGCAAAGTAGCCAGCCTGCAGAGCAAATCCCCAAAGGGCCAGTCAAACTGTCTGATGTAGTAAGTGACTCTCCCTGGCAGTGCCAATGTGAACAATGCATCAGACACAGCCAGGTTGACCAGGTAAAGAGACGTGGAGTTGAACTTCTGCTTCTTCTGGCAGGTCACATACAGGACAAGGCTGTTGCCACAGAAACTGATGAGGAACACCAGAGAGTAGAAGATTGGGAAGATGATGAAGGCAGCTCTCTGGTAGACAAAGACGTCACACATCTGGTTGGTGTCAGAGGTGTTTAAATCCAACAGGTCCACAGAGTTGTTGGTAGACATTTCTCCTGTTGAGAAAAACGATGTTTGAGAAAAAAACAGTTGATGAACCCTGATGAATAACCCAAAATGTTGGTTTGAGATCCATTGAACACTTTGTGGAGAATGGAAGAATCTAGTGTGCTGGAGTATAAACTGTGTGACAGCTAATTCAATTCAATAAACTGATTTGTCCACAAGGGACAAAAATAAATAAATACTGAGCTAATACATATATTAACAATACATATAATAACTTCTACAACTATAGTTCTTCAATAGTGAATGCATAGACATTTATAATGACAAATACGCAAAATACAAGATCCCCTGTAATACTTCAGCGTTTCACCTGCTATCCAAGACAGTCTGTTAACTCTGGTGTTTGAAAGTGAAGTGACTTGGAGAACTGTTTGTGAACACTTCTGAAGAGAATGACTGTGCCTCAAATCCCACCCCCACTTTCTTCATCAGATCTGTGTCATTCATGTCAGAGGTTGTGCAAAGTTACAGTTTTAGTCACAACCAGTCAAATGCCCATTTCAAGGCAGAAGTGTTTGGTATTAAGTTGAACACTTTAAGGATTTGTGTTCTTCCAGTTTAACTAAGACCATGATCTATCAATATAGATGATCTGATCAATTAGATAAAGATTACATATAGAAATCAAGTTGAGGTGCATAATGCTGATCACACCATGGCCAGTGTTTTCTCTGCTAAACAAACACATACACACGTGCTAAATCTAGGGCAACAATGTACCATGTTTTACTTAAACCTGTGAGACGATTGTCTTTTTGACTATAACCACAAGCCGTTACGTTATTCAATGGCAGTAGGTGGCACCTGAGATTATGATACCAGCAACCCTTTGGTTGCCATCTCACTCCTGCCAGATTTCCCCATTAGCCCTAGAATTCAAAACAGTAACCATTCGGTTAATGGCCCCCCTCTCAAACCTCTCTAACCCCCCTCTCTAACCCCTGCCTATACCTATACCAGGGAATTTTATAAAATAAAGGTTAAATGAATAGCTGATAAGATCTAAGGTTGTGTTTCCTGTGTTGGGTCTCATCTCTGGGGTTGACTGACAGCTAGCAGAGTACATACATGAGGTAAAGAACAGTGGAGATGATGAAGAGATTGAGGAAAAGTAGAAAACATGTGGCTTGTTGCGTAAATGTCAAAATGTGTGTGATGTTGATGAATCATTTTTGATTTGATAGAATGTGGCCACACCGCTCCCTCAACTGCCAATATGAAGATAAAACAATGCCAAGAACTGACTTAAAATAAATCAAATTTAGATTGAAGTCACTGACTGACTGAAGTCTTTTTGTGGGTGACTATTTAAACAAGAATTTAAATAATTCTTAGCACGCGTTATAGAGCATAGGCTATTTATAGTATTCACTATTCACTTTATTAGTATTATGCTGCATTTGTTTTCTATTGTACAGTGGGGAAAAAAAGTATTTAGTCAGCCACCAATTGTGCAAGTTCTCCCACTTAAAAAGATGAGAGAGGCCTGTAATTTTCATCATAGGTACACGTCAACTATGACAGACAAAATGAGAAAAAAAAATCCAGAAAATCACATTGTAGGATTTTTAATGAATTTATTTGCAAATTATGGTGGAAAATAAGTATTTGGTCAATAACAAAAGTTTCTCAATACTTTGTTATATACCCTTTGTTGGCAATGACACAGGTCAAACGTTTTCTGTAAGTCTTCACAAGGTTTTCACACACTGTTGCTGGTATTTTGGCCCATTCCTCCATGCAGATCTCCTCTAGAGCAGTGATGTTTTGGAGCTGTCGCTGGGCAACACAGACTTTCAACTCCCTCCAAAGATTTTCTATGGGGTTGAGATCTGGAGACTGGCTAGGCCAATCCAGGACCTTGAAATGCTTCTTATGAAGCCACTCCTTCGTTGCCCGGGCGGTGTGTTTGGGATCACTGTCATGCTGAAAGACCCAACCACGTTTCATCTTCAATGCCCTTGCTGATGAAAGGAGGTTTTCACTCAAAATCTCACGATACATGGCCCCATTCATTCTTTCCTTTACACGGATCAGTTGTCCTGGTCCCTTTGCAGAAAAACAGCCCCAAAGCATGATGTTTCCACCCCCATGCTTCACAGTAGGTATGGTGTTCTTTGGATGCAACTCAGCATTCTTTGTCCTCCAAACACGACAAGTTGAGTTTTTACCAAAAAGTTCTATTTTGGTTTCATCTGACCATATGACATTCTCCCAATCCTCTTCTGGATCATCCAAATGCACTCTAGCAAACTTCAGACGGGCCTGGACATGTACTGGCTTAAGCAGGGGGACACGTCTGGCACTGCAGGATTTGAGTCCCTGGCGGCGTAGTGTGTTACTGATGGTAGGCTTTGTTACTTTGGTCCCAGCTCTCTGCAGGTCATTCACTAGGTCCCCCCATGTGGTTCTGGGTTTTTTGCTCACCGTTCTTGTGATCATTTTGACCCCACGGGGTGAGGTCTTGCGTGGAGCCCCAGATCGAGGGAGATTATCAGTGGTCTTATATGTCTTCCATTTCCTAATAATTGCTCCCACAGTTGATTTCTTCAAACCAAGCTGCTTACCTATTGCAGATTCAGTCTTCCCAGCCTGGTTCAGGTCTACAATTTTGTTTCTGGTGTCCTTTGACAGCTCTTTGGTCTTGGCCATAGTGGAGTTTGGAGTGTGACTGTTTGAGGTTGTGGACCGGTGTCTTGTATACTGATAACAAGTTCAAACAGGTGCCATTAATACAGGTAACGAGTGGAGGACAGAGGAGCCTCTTAAAGAAGAAGTTACAGGTCTGTGAGAGCCAGCAATCTTGCTTGTTTGTAGGTGACCAAATACTTATTTTCCACCATAATTTGCAAATAAATTCATTGAAAATCCTACAATGTGATTTTCTGGATTTTTTTTCCTCCATTTGTCTGTCATAGTTGACGTGTACCTATGATGAAAATTACAGGCCTCTCTCATCTTTTTAAGTGGGAGAACTTGCACAATTGGTGGCTGACTAAATACTTTTTTCCCCCACTGTATGTCCATCCATACACCGACATTCAGTGAAACCAGGGCCTTCTTACAATGCTGACAGTAAAATACGATCTTCTGATGACAGGAAATGTCTACACCTGATGGTGAAAGTGATTTTTACAGCAAAAACGTTTTTTATTTCAAGTTTAGGTAGGGTACATTGAATGCATTAATGTGTTTATTTGGACAAATTATTTCCCAGAGAACATTGCATTTTGGTCACAATCTCTGCCACTCTGAACTTCAAATGCATAATTACATTCAACCAAGAGAAAAGAGAAAAGAAGTTTAAGCATGTGAGTATTATACTGCCTCTACTGAGGTACAGGTTGTTAAGTGTGCCCCCCGCCCCCCTACAGGGTCTACAAAGTGGGTCCCCCTTCAGCTGTTTCAGAAGTATTTCCATATTTGCATTATTTGGAAGAAAAACAATCTCTCTTACTTGTCTATCAACATATGAATGTGGCCCTATATATTCGTTTTTCAACCCTTTAAGCCCAATGATGCGTTTTTGCAACACTTACAAAACTACCTGTAGCTCTGGCTCAGAATGTTTGTTTCTCAATTAATTTTTTTCTACATAATCACTACATATTAGAGAAGACAGGAAGAAATATTTCAAATAATGTACTTGCATGGATGGCTACCAACATATACATGTGTAGGAGACCAGTGTGATCTCAGACAAGTGGACAGGTTTCTAATGTTTCAGAGGCTACTGATGCCACAATAATCATACACACAACAAATACTACTAAGAGATACATTTGGGTCTAAGGACATGATTTCTTAGTTTAGGACCTGTTCAGGATGCAATTTAGGCAGCGTTGCATTTTTGCAAGTGTGGGTCTCACAGGGTTACTGTAAATGGTACACCAGGATAAGTTGCTACTACAACAGTTGTGCAATAGTACAATAATACAATACATACAGAAATAGCAGGGTTCAAATAACCTGCGAGAGCCAAGTCCGGAATTGTTACATGAGTGCCCGGAACAGTATAGGGAGATTGCATTTCAGCGGGGATGCAAAATATTTTTGGTATCTCACATAGAAACTTAATCGTGAGGAAGGATGTTTGACATGCTTTTTACATTTGTATCACAAACAATTTTCTAGAAAATCATGATGAAAGTGGACATTTTTGGCCCTTTTTTAGACCTATATATGCCTCCTGTAAGACCCTATGATCCGTGCACCGTACATGATACAGACAACATCTTGGTGTCATACTCCTTATAGTGTGCTCTAAAATAAGGACTATGTCTAGATTCTGAAATATATTTGTAATAATTAATTTATTCAAGATTATAAATATTATTAAAGCTGCAATATGTAACTTTTTGGGCGACCCGACCAAATTCACATAGACATTACATTTTAGTCATTTAGCAAACGCTCTTACCCAGAGCGACTTACAGTTAGTGAGTGCATCCATTTTCATACTGGCCCCCCGTGGGAAATGAACCCACAACCCTGGCGTTGCAAGCGCCATGCTCTACCAACTGAGCTAAAGGGGACATGTGTGTTATAGATCTGTCATTCTCATTGAAAGCAAGTCTAAGAAGCGGTAGATCTGTTCTACAGTATGTGCGCCATTTCTATGCTTCCCATTATAAAATAATGGACGACCTGACCAGAGAGGTCCAGGACCTGAAGAACAGTTTGCAGTTCTCCCAGGGTCAGCTCGATGAGTTTAAACAGGAGAACAGCAAGATGACAGCAATCTGTAAGTCATTGAGAGAGGACTTCAGTTCTGGATGTGAATCCATCTTAACAATGACAGAGAAATCTGATTATCTCAAGGGACAATCAAGGCGGAACAACATTGTTGTGGACGGAATTGCAGAATCTCCACATGAGCCCTGGACGGAGTCTGAGGACAAAATGAGGGAAATTATCTCTGAGAAACTGAAGATGAACCACACGAAGATTGAGGTGGAGCACGCCCACAGGACTGGAAAACCCACAACCGGCCCAGGTGACAGGCTCAGGCCAATAGTGGTCAAGTTCCTGAAGTTCAAGGACAAGGTAGCTGTTCTGGAAATAGCCAAGTACATCTTCCTCAACGAGAACTATCCTGAAGCTGTGTGCCAGAAGAGGAAAGAAGTCATCCCAGCTATGAAAGCTGACAGAGCGCGTGGGGACATTGCTTACATCCGCTATGACAGGCTCATTGTCCACCCTCCCTCCCAAAAGCCTGGAAGGGATGAGAGAGCCAAGCCTATGGGTTCTTACCTTCATATATTCAGAGCCATATCCCTGTAATGCTTAGAGAAGATCTTATGTCAAGTGATGTGGTTGCAGGTTCACCTGCCACATCTAAAGCCTTTTATTTTGGGGTGTTTCTATAGGCCACCAAGTGCTAACAGTCAGTATCTAAATAGTATTTGTGAAATGCTTGATAGTGTATGTGATGTAAACAGAGAGGTCTACTTTCTTGGGGACCTGAATATTGACTGGTTTTCATCAAGCCGTCCGCTCAAGATTGTAACCAGTGCCTGTAATCTTGTTCAGGTTATTAATCAACCTACCAGGATGTTTACAAACACTACAGGAACAAGATTTTTACCAGTACTGTAGAACTTTGTTCTAAAGCTGTATCCGTACCCATTGGATGCAATGATCACAATGTAGTGGCTATATCCAGGAAAGCCAAAGTTCCAAAAGCTGGGCCTAAAATAGTGTATAAGAGATCATACAAAGGATTTTGCTGTGACTCTTATGTGGATGATGTTAAAAAATATGTATTGGTCTGATGTGATTAATATGGAGCATCCAGATGCTGCACTGGATGAATTTATGAAATTGCTTGTTCCAATTATTGATAAACATGCACCTGTTAAGAAACTTGGTTGTAAAGATGGGGAGAGGTCTCACCGTAATAAAGAGATGCTCTGCTTTTTTGACACCACACTCCACAAAGCAAGTCCTGCAGGCTCTAGTGTTATCTTATCTTGATTATTGTCCAGTCATATGGCCAAGTGCTGCAAAGATAGACCTAGTTAAGCTGCAGCTGGCCTAGAACAGAGCGGCACATTTTGCTCTTCATTGTAATCAGAGGGCTAATATTAATACTATGCCTGCCAGTCTCTCTTGGCGATGAGTTGAGGAAAGACTGACTGCGTCACTTTTTGTTTTTATAAAAAACATGAATGTGTTGTAAATTCCAAAGTGTTTGCATAATCATCTTACACACAGCACTGACACACACGCTTACCCCACAACACATGCCACCAGGGGTCTTTTCACAGCACCCAGGTTCAGAACAAATTCAAGGAAACGTACAGTATTATACAGAGCCATGAGTGCATGGTTCTCCCTTCCATCTTATATAGCGCAAGTGAACAGCAAACCTGCTTTCATAAAACAAATAAAGCAACACCTCACGGCACAACGCCTCTCCCCCATGTGACCTACTTGTTATGTGTATGTACTGACATGTATGTGTAACTGATAGATGCACACACACACTACATGTTCATGTTTTTAAATATATGTATATTGTCTTTTGCCTGTAATGTATTTTCTGTTATGTGTCGGACTCCAGTAAGACTAGCTGTCGCCATTGGCGTCAGCTAATGGGGATCTTAATAAATCAAATCAAATCTTGAGTTTTGTTTTTGCATCTTTTACTTTCAGTTTTCTACACCAGTTTCAAACAGCTGAAAATAAATATTTTTGGTTATGGAAAATATAATTCACAGTGGTTTAGATGGTACTATGATTCTCTACACTATACGTGCTTGTTTTGTCGCATAAACTGAAATTAGGCGAACTATTAGAATTTTAGCAACCAGGAAATGGCAGAGCGATTTCTATATAGTGCATCTTTAATATCTCAAAACTACCCTTTCTGATTATGCTCTTTAAGCATGTCAAATTTCCAGAGTGGGCTCTCTGGTACTTTTAATGATATGACCCGAACAATCTGAGATATCAAATATATTTTGCGTCCCCATTCACATGGAATGGCCTATATGCCTATCATTGTCACAGTAACAGTAATATACAGTAGAGTATACAGTCAAAACACACTGTAGGCTCTCCGACTCTTTCTGACTTAGCTAGCCCCGCTACAGTGTCGTAATTGAAATGGACGGCTCCTGACTAGGGAAAGGTCACTAGTCATCAGCAGTCACATGCAGTTATGATATAGCTCACTTAGGTCACGATACATGGACCCAAGTAGACTAGTGTCAACTGCGAGTTGGGAGCCCGCTGCAGATCACGACTACATCACACGCTCCATTAATTCTGGTGCAGGGAGTTAAAGATCCCCCCTATGTCCGGTGAGCAAGCCCCAAAAGGAAAAGACAGTTGTTTTTCTGCCCTCTCAGAGGGGTGTCCTGTGGCTCCCTCAAACTGAGTTCAGGGTTGTTGGATGGGTCGAGGGAGAAATGAAACAGATGGGTGGATGGGTTCAGTCTCTCCCTAAAGTACGTTAGAGAAAAAGTGGCACAATCTTGGATAGTTACTGGTGCACCATGAGGTGGACCACGTACTGTTCCATGGGCTTGACGAATGTGTGACACAAAAGGGTTTAAGGAAATCTAAAGTGACGACCCAGCACGGAACAAGCATTGAAGTCACTTCTCAGAAATGTGACCTTTTTCTGGTCGTTAAATCGGGGAGGGTGTGTTGGGGGGTTGGGGGGTGAAACTGATTTGGAGAGAATTATACAGAGTCAATGGTGCAACAACAACAGCCTATGCTAACACACCCCCAGAAGGCATCTTGTTTTAAAGGGACAAGATGGTGGTGGGGGGTATGACCAGTGGTGTTGGTGAGGCAAACTGGGGGTGACTTTTGGTGTCCACAACATGCCTGCAATCACCAGCATGACTCCAGAATAGGTGCCTGACCAAATTTTGAGTGTTTTTTACTGCCAAAATCAATTGGACATCAAGCTTTTCCTGTCAAGTGTTTATAGATTTAATCTCAGGTCTGTTGAATTAGAAAAAACTATATAAAATGTATTATTAAAAAGTATTTTAAACTTACTTAAAAAAGTAATCAGCTGTTTTGGCTCAATTTAGTACAATACCATAAGCAAATGTTGTAGGACTAATACATGCAATAGACACACTGTTCTTCAATCTGTATTTCATGAAGAAATGGATCATTGAGGGATGAATAGGTTTGGTGTTTTGGTGAATCCGTTTCATATGGTTAATCTTTTATTGTTATGTAAAGCCTTTTCACAAGCTTTGTGATATGTTTAGTTTCCATCTCATAAATATACAGCGGTTTTCTGTTGTGTTTCTATGAAAATATGAAGGCTCTCTCGTCAAAGAAGGGGTTGCTATTTGTATTTAAACCACTAGAGGGTGTACAACCATTCACTAAAAACAAAGACGAGGAAACAGTACAGACAGTACGACCGTCTTATGCCTTGATTTTGGACCTAGTTTTCTCGTGAGACCTAAAGTGTTGCAGAGCTTCCTCTACTATGACTTGAATGGGATGTCGTATACACATTAGCATTATTTTATGTAGAATTTTTATGTTACAGCAATTCATATCATGACAATAACGGTATATGATTGTGTTCAGTGATATATTATCATAATGTAGTGTTTGAGCCCTTAGCATTGGTGTGTGTTTGTATGTGCAATTCAAAGGTACCGCAGGGCACTCCTCCTTTATCAGAGGGCCTCATATGGCTCATTCTCATCTTCACCATCTCCCCCCATAGATGAGATACTGGCTGCCCAGCCCCTTCCCCGTCCCCCTGCTCCCGTGAAGGCTCCTCACTTATGCCTACTCAACCGCTTGACAGCTTTAGCACTGTGTTTAGCTAATTACTGTAAAACTTTGCTATTCAGGAACACCCGATTATGTGTGGCTATGTGTGGATGGTGAGGAAGAGAGAGCTGTATGGTGAGGGAGGGTGTGGTGTGTGTTTCAGTATGCAGTCCACAAGTGGGGTGGAATTAGAGGGGTGTAAGAGTGCATAGTATGTGTACAGTATTACCGAGAATTAGGGCTTGATTCAATCCAAATTGCGGAAGTCCAGCGCTATAGCGCGATTTGCATTTTACGGTAATTTCGATTGAGCCGACATGTGCAGCGTATACCGTAAATGAAGTCTCTGAGAATGCGGGAACATTGCCTTTAAATTTACATTGCGCTATAGCATTGATTCTGCGAATCAAGCCCTTAGTGACTAAGTCACACACAATAAAGCATAAAGGAATTCAATGAATAATTATCTGTGCAGGTCTCCATACACAACACATAAAGGTAACTGCCAAAATAAAGGAAACACTTTAGGAATACAATTAGGAATACAAAGTATATTGAAAGCAGATGCTTCCACACAGGTGTGGTTCCTGAGTTAATTAAGCAATTAACGTCCCATCATGCTTAGGTTAATGTATGGCTAGAGCAAGAGAGCTCAGTGACTTTGAAAGAGGGGTCTCAAAGGAGCATAGTGGGTTTAAAGTGTGTGTGTGTGTGTGTGTGTGTGTGTGTGTGTGTGTGTGTGTGTGTGTGTGTGTGTGTGTGTGTGTGTGTGTGTGTGTGTGTGTGTGTGTGTGTGTGTGTGTGTGTGTTTGTGTGTGTGTGTGTGTGTGTGTGTGTATGTCTCAGTCACCAGATCTCAACCCAATTGGGAAATTCTGTAGCGTCGCCTTAGACAGCGTTTTCCAACAAAACACCAAATGATGGAATTTCTCGTGAAAGAATGGTGTCACATCCCTCCAATAGAGTTCCAGACACTTGTAGAATCCATGCCAAGGCTCATTGAAGCTGTTCTGGCAGCTCTGGCTGGATTGAGCAGAAATGGGAATCTGCACATTTAATATTTCAAAATCCTATTCCTGTTTATAAAAACATATATTTTATCACACATCCTTTAGAATTGTGTCATTTTTGTGAATTATGTAAGTTCTGAACCTACTGCCCTTCTCCTATCTAGCACGGTGGGCCATGTCATGCTAACTCTATACATAAATGTGCAATGCATACAAACTTGCAGAAAGATTCACACACATTATCGTCATAATGAACCAAGACAGCTTCCTAACGGTTGTGGCGAGTGAGTAGAAAGATCAGAACTCTGCTTTACTATGGACACAGGGCCATAACAAAAGGCTGCCGCCAACAAATGCTATATTTTGGGTACCTGCTCCATTCTCCCTGATGTTACCCCAACAATGACATATTATCATAAAACAAAGCCAGTTTTTTTCTTCCTCTTCTAAGGTCTCATTTGAAGACACTTGGCCTTGTTCCCCGCTCTGTGTTTGTGTGTGTGTGTTTGTGTGTGCGTGTTTGAAGACGTGGCCTTGTTCCCCAGTCCGTGTGTGGCACATCAGGTTAAAAAGTGGTGTGTCAAAATGTTTCCTGATCTTATGACCTGGTCAGGTAAAACTCTAGGTCCTATTTGTAGGCTATGACAAAATATTATTTTTGTAAATAGCTTCCCTTTTCATCTGTGCTATGACTATAGGGCTGGGTTTGTGAATTGGAAACACTCCTGGCCTAAGGTGGATCAAACCCCTTCAAACTACCACAAACCTTGTTATTATTCATTTTGAATCTGATATCAAAAAAGCCAGAGACAACATAAATGGACAACATACTCTTTAGTTTAGTGAACTACTATAGCAGGGCTGAGCGTTATGCAAAAAATGATTACAATTTCTATAAATATTTATTTCACTCTAAACACACACACAATGTTAAGCAGTGGACTTTGATAAATATAAAAGACGGACAGGTTTCAATGTAGAAAAGTATTTAAATGTTATGTCATAAAACCTATTATTTGTTCATCTGATTACAGTGCTCTTCTGCAATTATTCATTCTATAAGCTTTATTTAAGGTAGGGTTACATTTAACACTATAAATAGTACACTTTGTAACAAAATGTTTTTTTTAATGTGTAAGTCATTAACCTCTTAAGAATCGGATCCTTTTTTTCAATTTTCGCATAAAATGACATACCCAAATCTAATTGCCTGTATCTCAGGACCTGAAGCAAGGATATGCATATTCTTGATACCATTTGAAAGGAAACACTGTGAAGTTTGTGGAAATGTGAAATGAATGTAGGAGAATATAACACATTAGATCTGGTAAAAGATCATACAAACCAAAAAACTATGGTATTTTTTATTTTTTTTTCATCATCTTTGAAATGCAAGAGAAAGGCCACAATATAATATTGCAGTTCAGGCGTAATTTAGATTTTGGCCACTACATGGCAGCAGTGTGTTCGCAAAGTTTCAGATTGATCCAGTGAAGCATTGCAATTCTGGACTATTTTGTATCAAGTCTGCCCAAATGTGCCGCATTGGTCAATTGATACATTTTCAAGTACATAACTATAGAGAACATACAAAAATGATATGGTAATACAAAATGTAAGTTTACACAGTCCAGGAATGTCATACATGATGGATCATTATCTTATACACTAACTTTCACACATCTAGAGGGCCGGGCGGGGTGGGTGTGGAGCCAGAGAAAGCAAGGGTTCAAACTGTAGAACCCAGTTCCTACATTTGAATATAAAAATGGATTTTATCAAACAAAACTATGTTACATGTTATCTCTGGGACCCTCAGGATGACAAATCAAGATTACTGAATGTAAGTACATTGTTGACCTTCAGAGGTGAATGTATCAAACCAGTTGCCGTGATAAGTTTTTTGTTGTTGTGCACTCTCCTCAAACAATAGCATGGTATTTTTTTCTCTGTAATAGCTACTGTAAATTGGACAGTGCAGTTAGATTAACAAGAATTTAAGCTTTCTGCCGATATTAGACATGTCTATGTACTGGAAAGTTTGCTGTTACTTACAACAGTCATGCTAATCACATTAGCGCACGTTAGCTCAACCAATATTTTCATAGAAAATAATATCCCCCTTTTCATGAAGTATTTTATTGAATGTCACTCATTCTATTGCACTATGCTAACCAAACCTGCTTTACCAGTTCATATCAGTAGATGTCACTATGCACTAGCTAGTCAAAAAAGACTGATGCTATGATAGCTGCACCTGTATTTGTGAAACTTATGATGGCGCTAGAATCCAGCAATTATCTCGTTCTGCATTAGCCATCCATCTGTTATGGTTGGACTAATGTGTTCACATGGTGTAGACTGCTCTGTGGCGGAATTTGTAGGTTTTTTACTTTTAAGACAGGGAAATTTGCACCACAAACATTTGTGAATAATCACCAGTAGTGGAAACAAAATGGTATGCCAACGAATATTACTGGACTAACAAACTGGCTGACTAACCTTTTCAGGAACTTTAGTATCCCTTGGTCTTGGATAGAAGCCAAACACATTTATTCAGTGAGTCAAAATTATTTACGTTAGTTGCTTGCTGCATGATTGCATAAATCTAGCTAGCTAATGTTAGCTAGGTAGCTATTTAGCTAGGTAGGCTACTCTAAAGCTAACTTTATACGTTTTGTTAGCTAGCTATAGATTGGATCATTCTAGCTAGTTTTAGGGGACGACTAAACTGCTTTTATTAACATGGACTTTTGTGTTCGCTCTCTCATAAGGCAGGCAACCAGGCAGGCAGGAGAAGAGGGTTTCCACTAGATAACACTGCCACAAGTCCAATCCCACAGACCGGAGAGGAGAGTTGCTGGTGCAACCAAACATAGTTGTTCAGAGGCATGGTTGATGAGGCTTTGTAGGCTGTAGCTAGGAGACCACTGTGACTGACACGTGAATCCACCTGTTGCAGCGAGCGTGGGAGTTACCATGTGAAATCCCAGGGACAGGGTTATATTCACTAGATAAAACAGAGGCATACGGTCTGAAATTAGGGGAGTTACTATGTCAACTTGTCCAATAAAAAACAGCTGCTTTCTTTTCCGTTGCAAAGCATTTTTCAACTTTTTTTCTATGACATTAACTAATGAATATGTCTGGTAAATGTGTTTGGTTCTGCTGCTTTGAAAGTGGTGTGGTGGCCCTACACCAGATTGAAAATTACAGGGGCAAATGTTGTCTCGCCACACGTTTTCTGGCACCTCTGTTTTCAGGTCATCTGAGCAGTGGCGACCCATCATCATGTTTTGAGCCCCACCTGTTTAGCAAAAAATGTATACAGTTGAAGACGGAAGTTCACATACACTTAGGTTGGAGTCATTAAAACTCATTTTTCAAACACTCCACAAATGTCTTGCTAACAAATTATAGTTTTGGCAAGTCAGTTAGGACATCTACTTTGTGCATGACACAAGTAATTTTTCCAACAATTGTTTACAGACAGTTTATTTCACTTATAATTCACTGTATCACAATTCCAGTGGGTCAGAAGTTTACATACACTAAGTTGACTGTGCCTTTAAACAGCTTGGAAAATTCCAGAAAATGATGTCATGGCTTTAGAAGCTTCTGATAGGCTAAATTACATCATTTGAGTCAATTGGAGGTGTACCTGTGGCTGTATTTCAAGGCCTACCTTCAAACTCAGTGCCTCTTTGCTTGATATCATGGGAAAATCAAAAGAAATCAGCCAAGACCTCAGAAAAAAATGGTAGACCTCCACAAGTCTGGTTCATCCTTGGGACCAATTTCCAAATGCCTGAAGATACCACGTTCATCTGTACAAACAATAGTATGCAAGTATAAACACCAAGGGACCACGCAGCCGTCATACCGCTCAGGAAGGAGACGCGTTCTGTCTCCTAGAGATAAACGTACTTTGGTGCGAAAAGTGCAAATCAATCCCAGAACAACAGCAAAGGACCTTGTGAAGATGCTGGAGGAAACAGGTACAAAAGTACCTTATGCAATAGTTTGTATATCTCAATTGTCAGTAGAAACCACATTTGTGTAAGCAAGTCAGCCATATCAGCTATGTTTTTTTTAAAGGCAGTAAATGAGGCTGAATTAACTGCCAGACAAGGCTCCGCTGATAGCCAGGTGTAGCGGTGGTAAGGATTCACTCCATGGTGCCGAAAAGAAAGCTCTGCTGTAGGGACAGCTTTATGTAGGCCATAACAGTTTGTGGGCACCGTTTGTCACCGTTATAGTGCAATGAATGTATTGTTTAGTGTTGTGTTATGTATTGGCTTTGCTGGCATGCATAAAAAAAATACAATAATTGTTTGCTCCACCAAGATTTACATGCTAAAATTGCCACTGCATCTGAGGCTATTAATATATTGGACATCAGCTTGGCTCGTTCCATTATAGTTTTATTCACAGGCTATGGGCTAATTATTTTAACAGCTAGAGCTCGGCGGTGAGCAGACTGACAGTTGCCGTCATTGTAATGATCAGTCTTGTTTCCATGGGCCCCGACCCGCGACCCATTTGATGTATATTACCAGTAATTGGTGCCACAGCCCACGACCATGTTTAGTAAACCTTTGTGCCATTTTCCAGGACGGTGCCCATGATAAATTCTGGGAAGCTGGTCCGTCTGTCAGAGGAGGAGGTGGAGAAGGAGACGTCTTGAGAAGGATGATGGGATTGGGAAGGCTTCTGTCTGTAGTCTGTTGTACCATTTAAAAAAAAAAACAGCTTAATCATTTCAAAGCTCAAACCAAATCAGTCTTTCTTTAAAGTGCATTTAAAATTGCAACACTTTACAGTAAAACAAAAAAGGAGGTAGGAGATAAAATAAACAGACATTAGCAATAAAGTAAAAATAAAAAGTGTCTAAAATAATAATGAAATTGTTGATTTAAAGGGTAAGATAAGTAACAGTAAAATAATTGATCAAAGACTCGCCTAAAAAGGTGTGTTTTCAAGAGTGATTAAAAAATCTCAACAGTGTCTGCCCTTCTTACATGACACGGCAAGTCATTCCACAGCTGTGGGGCTCTGAGAGAGAATGCTCCTTGGGAGTGGAGCACTCTCCCCGGGTTGTATGGAACGAGCATGTCTGTCAAATAAGAGGAAGCAAGGCTGGAAGTGCTTTAAAAGTTAAGAGTAAAATCTTAAAATCAGGCCGATAATTTACCCGTGCAGTGAAGATAAAACTGGAGTGATGTGCTCATACTTTCTAGTGTTGGTTAAATTGTGGGCAGCAGTGTTCAGTACAAGCTGCAGGGTATTAAATTGAGGAACTAGAGCAACTGGCGCCGGAGGGGATGGCTGCCGTGTTATGGACTCTTAACCAACCGTGTTATTCTGTGTGTTTTTTTGCATTGTTTGTAACTTATTTTGAACATAATGTTGCTGCTACCGTCTCTTATGACCGGAAATAGCTTCTGGACATCAGAACAGTGGTTACTTACCTTGAACTGGTCAAATCATTTTTCTTTAATGAGGCAGACGAGAGGGACTTGCTCCAGACACCCAACAGGGCCCTCATCCCCGTCATTCACAGTAGAAAGAAAAGGAGATATCGCGGAAGGAGATCGGGGTGCTTGGTAAGGAGCCGGTGACGAGTGGCTAATCTGCCTTTACCATCGATACTATTGGCCAACTTACAATCGCTAAATAATAAAGTGGACGAACTACAGGCACGTATATCATACCAACGGGACATTAAAAACTGTAATATCTTATGTTTAACCGAGGCGTGGCTGAACGAAGGGTTATACACCGTATCGGCAGGATAGAACAGCAGCCTCTGGTAAGACAAGGGTTGGCGGTCTATGTATGTTTGTAAACAACAGCTGGTGCATGATATCTGAGGAAGTCTCGAGGTTTTGGTCACCTGAGGTAGAGTATCTCATGATAAGCTGTAGACCTATCTACCCAGAGAGTTTTCATCTATATTATTCATAGCTGTCTATTTACCACCACAAACCGATGCTGGCACTAAGACCACACTCAATGAACTGTATACGGCCATAAGCAAACAGGAAAACGTTCATCCAGAGGCGGCGCTCCTTGTGGCCGGGGACTTTAATGCAGGGAAACTTACATCCGTTTTACCTCATTTCTACCAGCATGTTAAATGTGCAACCAGAGGGAAAAAAACTCTAGACCAGCTTTACTCCACACACAGAGACGCGTACAAAGCTCTCCCTCGCCCTCCATTTGGCAAATCTGACCATAACTCTATCCTCCTGATTCCTGCTTACAAGCAAAAACTAAAGCAGGAAGCACCAGTGACTCTGTCAATACAAAAGTGGTCAGATGAAGCAGATGCTAAGCTACAGGACTGTTTTGCTAGCACAGACTGGAATATGTTCCGGGATTCTTCCGATGGCATTGAGGAGTACACCACATCAGTCACTGGCTTCATTAATAAGTGCATCGATGACGTCGTCCCCATAGTGACTGTACGTACATACCCCAACCAGAAGCCATGGATTACAGGCAACATCCGCACTGAACTAAAGGGTAGAACTGTCGCTTAAAAGGAGCGGGACTCTAACCTGGAAGCTTATAAGAAATCCCGCTATAACCTCCGACGAACAATCACACAGGCAAAGCATCAATTCAGGACTAAGATCGAATCGTACTACACCGGCTCCGATGCTCGTCGGATGTGGCAGAGCTTGCAAACTATTACAGACTACAAAGGGAAGCACAGCTGCGAGCTGCCCAGTGACACGAGCCTACCAGGCGAGTTAAATTACTTCTATGCTCGCTTCGAGGCAAGTAACACTGAAACATGCATGAGAGCATCAGCTGTTCCGGATGACTGTGTGATCACGCTCTCCTTAGCCGATGTGAGTAAGACCTTTAAACAGGTCAACATTCACAAGGTCGCAGGGCCATACGGATTACCAGGACGTGTACTCCGAGCATGCGCTGACCAACTGGCAAGTGTCTTTACTGACATTTTCAACCTCTCCCTGTCTGAGTCTCTAATACCAACATGTTTCAAGCACACAACCACCGTCCCTGTGCCCAAGAACACTAAGATAACCTGCCTAAATGACTATTGACCCATAGAACTCATGTCTGTAGCCATGAAGTGCTTTGAAAGGCTGGTCATGGCTCTCATCAACACCATTATCCCAGAGACCCTAGACCCACTCCAATTTGCAACAGATCCACAGATGATGCAATCTGTATTGTGCTCCACACTGCCCTTTCACAACTGGACAAAAGGAACACCTATGTGAGAATGCTATTCATTGACTACAGCTCAGCGTTCAACACCATAGTGCCATCATAGCTCATCACTAAGCTAAGGACCCTGGGACTAAACACTTCCTTCTGCAACTGGATCCTGGACTTCCTGACTGGCCGCCCCCAGGTGGTAAGGGTAGGTAACAACCCATCCGTCACGCTGATCCTCAAAACGGGGGCCCCTCAAGGGTACGTGCCCTCCTGTACTCCCTGTCCACTCATGACTGCATGGCCAGGCACAACTCCAACACCATCATTAAGTTTGCCGATGACACAACAGTGGTAGGCCTGATCACCGATAACGACGAGACAGCCTATAGGGAGGAGGTCAGAGACCTGGCCGTGTGGTGCCAGGACAACAACCTCTCCCTCAACATGATCAAGACAAAGGAGATGATTGTGGACTACAGGAAAAAGAAGAGGACCGAGCACGCATGGGTCCTCAGATCCTCAAAAGGTTATACAGCTGCACCATCGAGAGCGTCCTGACTGGTTGCATCACTGCCTGGTATGGCAACTGCTCGGCCGCCAACCGCAAGGCAATACAGAGGGTAGTGCGTACGGCCCAGTACATCAATGGAGTCAAGTTTCCTGCCATCCAGGACCTCTATACCAGGTGGTGTCAGAGGAAGGCCCTAGAAATTGTCAAAGACTCCAGCCACCCTAGTCATAGACTGTTCTCTCTGCTACCGCACGGCATGCGGTACCGGAGCGCAAAGTCTAGGTCCAAGAGGCTTCTAAACAGCGTCTACCCCTAAGCCATAAGACTTCTGAACATCTTATCAAATTGCTACCCAGACTATTTTACGCTGCTGCTACTCTCTGTTATTTATCTATGCATAGTCACTTTAATAACTCTACCTACATGTACATATTACCTCAATTACCTCTACTAACCGTTGCCCCCGTACATCGACTCGGTACCGGTACCCCCTGTACATAGCCTCGCTATTGTTATTTTTACTGATGCTCTTTAATTATTTGTTACTTTTATTTCGCAGTTTTTTTTTTGTTTTTTTTTGGTATTCTTTCTTAGAACTGCATTGTTGGTTAAGGGCTTGTAAGTAAGCATTTCACTGTAAGGTCTACACTTGTATTCGGCACATGTGACAAATAACATTTTATTTTATTTTATTTTAACTAGACAGGAGGGCATTACAGTAGTCTAACATTGATGCATGGAACAGTTTTTCAGCATCCTGTTGTGAAATAAAGTGTTTGAGTCCAGAAATGTTTCTGAGGTGGAAAAATGCTGTCTTGGAAATGCTTTTTATGTGATTATTAAAGGTAAGGCCGGGGTCAAGGATGACGCCAAGGCCCCTAACAGCAGTTTATGTTTCAATATTGCAACTGTCAACATCAAGAGTAAAATCAAAAATCTTGTTTCTAAGCCTCTTATTACCGATAAACATCATCTCAGTTTTGCTTGAATTTAAAAGCAAGGCGAGCTGCCTGCAAAGCATCGTCAGGTCTAAAAGATAAGTATATTTGAGTGTCATCTGCATAACAGTGAAAGTGCATGGCTTGCCTGCGGATACAATAGGGGTCCAAGCGCAGAGCCTTGTGGAATGCCAAATTCAACTTTGGAATGTTCAGATGCTTTGTCTCCCAGTTGCACAAATTGATAATGATCAGTAAGATACAATTTAAACCAGTTAAGAACTTCAGTTAAGAACTTGTCCTCAGAGGCCAACCAAGTCGAGCTAAATACCAGACTCCAGCCACGCAAGCCACAGACTGTTCTCTCTGCTACCACATGTCTGGAAGACAAAAGACTTCTAAACAAGACTGCTCATTAGCTAACCAAATGGCTACTTGCATTGACCATTCTTTACGCTAACTCTCTTGCACTGACTATGCACACACACTGGACTCTACCCACACACTCATGTACTTACACTGACACCCCAACACACACACACACACTACATACAGATAACATGCACACACATGCATGCTGACGCCACACACACATACAAACACACAATTCATCAAGGCATGGACTCTACAAGGTGTTGACTCCAATGCTGTCCACAGTTGTGTCAAGTTGGCTGGATGTCCTTTGGGTGGTGGACCATTCTTGATACACACAGGAAACTGTTGAGAGTAAAAAACCCAGCAGTGTTGCAGTTCTTGACACACTCCCTAACCAGTGTTCCTGCCACCTACTACATACCCAGTTCAAAGGCACTCAAATCTTTAGTCTTGCCCATTCACCCTCTGAATGGCACACATACACAATATATGTCTCAATTCTCTCAAGGCTTTAAAATTATTCTTTAACCGGTCTCCTCCCCTTCATATACACTTATTGAAGTGGATACTGTAGCTTTCACCTGGATTCACCTGGTCAGTCTATGTCAAGTAGCTTAGCTAATCACACTTTTTTGGTTGTTGTTACTTTTTACCCCTTTTTCTCCCCAATTTCGTGATATCCAATTTCGTGATATACAGTCTTGTCCCATCGCTGCAAATCCCGTTCGGACTCGGGAGAGGGGAAGATCGAGAGCCATGCGTCCTCTGAAACACGACCCTGCGAAGCCGCATTGCTCACTTAACCCGGAAACCAGCCGCACCAATGTGTCGGAGGAAACACCGTACAACTGGAGACCAAAGTCAGCGTGCATGCACCTGGCCCGCCACAAGGAGTCGCTAGAGCGCAATGGGACAAGGACCTTCCCCTAAGCCGGACGACGCTGGGCCAATTGTGCGCCACCTCATGGGTCTCCCGGTCGCGGCCGGCTGCGAAGCAGCCTGGGATTGAACCGCTGCGCCACTCGGGAGGCCCAGCAAATCACACTTTTTAATGACGAGTGACTGACCAAGCGTTGTGGGAGTAAGCATTTCCTAGTTTAATTATTTGTTTGTTTTTTGGGACGATAGTGGGCAGTATCCGCAAGACCTCAGTGCTTGTTGAGTGGTATGGTGCTGATCTGGTGACGAGCCTAGTGCTCGTGGAGTTACAGTGTCTGGCAAGTGGGGTGGGGGTGAGATTGGGGAATGGGAGTCTAGCAGGTTATCGGCTGCCAGATCCTACAAGTGTACGCGGGCCAAATGTGGGGTGACAGGGACCTGCTCATTAGTCTGGATAAGTGTCACGCTGTGACAACTGGACAACTTGAGGCTTCTCTGGTCACTCCGGCACCCACTCTACTCACCCCCAGTCTGGACCAGACCAAGTCATAGCCCCAATATTGGCTTGTACCCCAGCACCAGCTCGGCAATGGGATAAGCCCTGTACCCAAAGCCCAGATCCAGCCCCAGCCTCAGCCCCTATTACCCAGCCCTATAAGCTGCTGATAAACCTATAAGGCTCCAGCCTTTTCTCTTAACTCCAGTCCCAAGCCTAGTCCTATCACCAGCCCCATACCCCAGCCATATATCCCAACCCATCCCCATGCAGCCCCCATACAGCCCCAGTCTAGCACCAGCTATATGTTTGGTCAGCCCTGGTCCCTCTGGGTCCCCCTCCCCAGGCCGGAATCGTGATATCTATATCAGTCTGCCCTGAGACCAGACAACAGAGCCCAGTGTGGCTCCAGAGAATTCCCCCTATCCGCCGACGACTAACTGTAAGCACTCCTCTGCTCATATGCTTCAGCATCTCCCGTGTCCAAACCATTTAGCATCCGACGGGTCGCTTTGCTCTGAGCCATTCAGACCAGGTCACAATTATAAATGTGTGGCTGTTGGCCGGAAAAACAGATGTGCTTTGATCTATTTACTGTGAGATGTAATGGAAGGGGGAAAGAGGGAGGGGCCGTTACAGTCTCGCTTAACAGTGAATTATGTCAAGCGGTGAGAGTAGTATTAGAGCTGTTTAGTAACCATTGCAAAACTGTACATTATTTTATGTGTGTGTGTGTGTGTGTGTGTGTGTGTGTGTGTGTGTGTGTGTGTGTGTGTGTGTGTGTGTGTGTGTGTGTGTGTGTGTGTGTGTGTGTGTGTGTGTGTGTGTGTGTGTGTGTGTGTGTGTGTGTGTGTGTGTGTGTGTGTGTGTGTGTGTGTGTGTGTGTGTGCATGCGTCTGTGCACACACACACACACACACTGTGTCGACAATACACATACGTTGGCTTTGGAAAGTATTCTGACCACTTGACTTTTTCCACATTTTGTTACGTTACAGCCTTATTCTAAAATGTATTACATCGTTTTTTTGCCTCATCAATCTACACACAATAATCCATAATGATAAAAGCAAAAACAGGTTTTAAATTTTTTTGGCACATTTATAAAATACAATAAAATGGAAATATTACATTTACATAAGTATTCAGACCCTTCACTCAGTACTTTGTTGAAGCACCTTTGGCAGCGACTACAGCCTCGAGTCTTCTTGGGGATGACGCTACAAGCTTGACACAGCTGTATTTGGGGAGTTTCTCCCATTCTTCTCTGCAGATCCTCTCAAGCTCTGTCAGGTTGGATGGGGAGCATTACTGCACAGCTATTTTCAGGTGTCTCCAACGATGTTAGATCGGGTTCAAGTCCGGGCTCTGGCTGGGCCACTCAAGGACATTCAGAGACTTGTCCCAAAGCCACTCCTGCGTAGTCTTGGCTGTGTACTTAGGGTTGTTATCCTGTTGGAAGGTGAACCTTCGCCCCAGTCTGAGGTCCGGAGCGCTCTGGAGCAGGTTTTCATCAAGGATCTCTCTGTACTTTGCTCCATTAATATTTCCCTCGATCCTGACTAGTCTCTCAGTCCCTGCTGCTGAAAAACATCCCATTAGCATGATGCTGCCACTACCATGCTTCACTGTAAGGATGGTGCCAGGTTACCTCCAGATGTGACACTAGACATTCAGGCCAAAGAGTTCAATCTTGGTTTCATCAGACTAGAGAATTTTGTTTATCATGGTCGGAGAGTCTTTAGGTGCCTTTTGGCAAACTCCAAGCGGGCTTTTACTGAGGAGCTGCTTCCGTCTGGCCACTCTACCATAAAGGCCTAATTGGTGGAGTGCCGCAGAGATGGTTGTCCTTCTGGAAGGTTCTCCCATCTCCACAGAGGAACTCTACAGCTCTGTCAGAGTGACAATTGGATTCTTGGTCACCTCCCTGACAAAGGCCCTTCTCCCCCGATCTCTCAGTTTGACCGGGCGGCCAGCTCTAGGAATAGTCTTGGTGGTTCCAAACTTCTTCCATTTAAGAATGATGGAGGCCACTGTGTTCTTGGGGACCTTTAGTGCTGCAGAAATTTTTTCGAGTCTCATAGCAAAGGGTCTGAATACTTATGTAAATAAGGTATTTCTGTTTTTTAAATTTAATAATTTTGCTAAAAGTTCTAAAAACCTGTTTTTGCTTTGTCATTATGTGTTATTGTGCATAGATTGCATAGCTTTTTTTTTTTTTATCCTGTAGTTGTTGATCAGTCTCTCACATCGCTGTGGAGGAATTTTGGCACACTGGTGCATGCAGAACTGCTTTAAGCAACATTTGTAGGTTTTCAAGCATGAACTGCTCATTTCAAGTCCTGCCACAACATTTCAATTGGGATTAGGTCTGGACTAGGCCATTACAAAACTTCCAATTTGTTGCTTTTTAACCATTTTCATGTAGACTTTATTGTGTGTTTTGGATCATTGTCTTGCTGCATCACCCAGCTGCGCTTCAGCTTCACCTCACAGACGGATGGCCTAAAATTCTCCTTTATAATTCTCTGAAACAGAGCAGAATTCATGGTTCCTTCTATTAAGGTAAGTCTTCCAGGTCCTGAGGCAGCAAAGCATCCCCAAACCATCACTTTACCACCACCACGCTTGACCGCTGTTATGAGGTTCTTACTGTGGAATGCAGTTTGGTTTTCGCCAGACATAATGGGTCCCATCTCATCCAAAAAGTTGACTCAAGTTTGCCAAAAAGCACCTGGAAGAACCTGGAAGCACCTGGATCAGTGGAGGCTCCTCAGAGGAGGAAGGGGAGGACCATCCTTCTCAGTGAATTTCATAAAAATAAAAATAGTAAAACATTACAAAACATTATCTTATTTAGATAAAACTATACTAAACATAATCACGTCACCAAATAATTGACTAAAACACACTATTTTGCAATGAAGGTCTACAGTAGCCTCAACAGCACTCTGTAGGGTAGAACAATGGAGTAGCCGGAGGACAGCTAGCTTCCATCCTCCTCTGGGTACATTGACTTGAATACAAAACCTAGGAGGCTCATGGTTCTCACCCCCTTCCATAGACTTACACAGTAATTATGACAACTTCCGGAGGACGTCCTCCAACCTATCAGAGCTCTTGTCCACCCAATCAAAGGATCAGAGAATGAATCTAGTACTGAAAGCATAAGCTACAGCTAGCTAGCACTGCAGTGCATAAAATGTGGTGAGTAGTTGACTCAAAGAGACGGAAAGACAATAGTTGAACAAATTAATTTATTCCGGGCCTCCTGTGTGGCACAGTGGTCAAAGGCACTGCATCACAGTGCTGAGGCGCCACTACAGCCTCGGGATTCGGCCGTGATCGGGAGCCCCATGGGGCCGAGCACAATTGGCCCAGCGCCGTCCGGGTTAGGGGAGGGCTTGTCCGTGGGGAATTTCCTTGGCTCATTGTGCTCTAGCGAGTCCTTGTGGGGGGCCGGGCGCCTGCAAGCTGACTTCGGTTGTCAGTTGGATGGTGTTTCCTCTGACACATTGGAGCGGCTGGCTTCCAGGTTAAGCGAGCAGTGTGTTAAGAATCAGCGTGGCTTGGCAGGTCATGTTTCGGAGGATGCATAACTATCAATCGAGTCTGTTGTTGAGTTGCAGCGATGAGACAAGATTGTAACTACCATTTGGATATAATGAAAAAGGGGCAAAAAATAAATGAATAATAATAATTCCTTCCAAAATGAAGGAGAAGCAAGAGATAGATATTGTCTTTTTTTCAGTTTCAATTATTTAGCTGGCAAATGCAGCTAGCTAGTTTAGCCTACTCAAACACCCTGTTCAAACAGAGGGATGCTATGGGGGGGATTCTGCGGTTCACACTGTTAATTAGTATAGGAGCGTTGGGTGTTGGATGAATCTGTGATTAAATAATTCTGCTGTGGTGAGAACTTATTTACTGTCCTTTAACTCAAAGTTGGATATCACTGAATTATAAAGCTGCCTTTTTTATTGTGGATGTTACAATTGTTTTAGATAGGCCCATGGAAAGGCTGGGGCAGTAGGAGAGGCTGGAGCTGGGGTAGAGGGCTCGGACTGTTTTCTCAGGCTGGCACAGTGGCTGACGTCTCAGGCTGGCGCAGGGGCTGGGTCTGAAGTCTCAGGCTGTACTGGGGTATAGGGCTGGGGCTGGAGTAGAGAGCTGGGGTTGGAGGTAGTGAGTAAAGGGCTGGGGATGGGGATGGGGTAATGCCAATTAATCAATCACACTTATTTTATAAAGTCCTTTTTACATTTTTCACAATGTGCTTTACAGATACCCAGCCAAAAACCCCAAAGAGCAAGCAATGCAGATGCAGAAGCACAATGGCTAGGAAAAACTTCCTAGAAGGCAGGAACCTAGGAAGAAACCTAGAAATGAACCAGGCCAATCCTAATCTGGCTGTGCCTAGTGGAGATTTAAGAATAGTCTACATGTGGAGATTTAAGAGTAGTCTACATGTGGAGATTTAAGACGTGTAGAGGACTGAGGCTGGAGGTAGAGGTAGAGTGCTGGGGCTTGTGTCTCTGTCTGTGTCCCGCTCTGTGTTTGTGTTTAAAGTTGAGGCTTAAGGCAGGCTATGGTTCAGTAAGATGCCCTGCTCCGGTCACTGCCCCACCCTGTCACTTGTCTTATTGTCATAATTTGCTTGTGTATAAACAATTCACGGGTCACTTGTATGGCATTTGGTGCTTGTCTCCAGTGTATCGGCGTGTCCTTGCTAACTAGTCAATTGTGACCACTTTGTAAAGCTGCTCCGGCGGTGCCTTGGGCGAAAAAGATCATCAAGGACATCAACCACCCGAGCCACTGCCTGTTCACCCCGCTATCATCCAGAAGGCGAGGTCAGTACAGGTGCATCAAAGCTGGGACAGAGAGACTGAAAAACAGCTTCTATCTCAAGGCTATCAGACTGTTAAATAGCCATCACTAGTACATTAGAGGCTGCTGCGTGTAGACGTAGACTAGAAATCACTGGCCACTTTAAGAAATGGAACACTAGTCACTTTAATAATGTTTACATATCTTGCATTACTCATCTCATATGTATATACTGTATTTTATACTATTCTACTGTATACATTTTTATAGTGTAAGTGACAAACCTGAAAATTATAATGATACCACCCCGGATATGAATAATGAATGAACTAATTTCATTCATAAATTGGTGGGACTTACAACACGAAAATAAACTCTGTTGGTATCTCAGACAAAAGGGGAAGGCTTACAACCATTAAAAGTATAAAAGCATTTTGAGCACTTAATAAGAAACAATGATAATAAGACATTACAATAGGGTCATATGTGGTTATGAGAAGTCTTATAAGGCATTGTAACTGCACAATAATGCGTTATATCTGTCAGCCAAAGTGTAACCAAAGTGAATCCAATGAATTATTGTAAGAGTAAAGCTTATGTACATACACAACGTAAGGACACAACATTTCTATCTTTAGTCACATCTAGTCGCTTTTTTTTCAGAGGGGGACTCCCCTGACGTGAATGCGTGTTACTGTACGTGTAGATGTGTCCTGAGGTGAACCGAGTGTACAAAGCCATAGTTCCTCTCTGATGTTCTAGATGTCTCTCAGTCCTGTGGTCCCATGTCATGCTGCTACCCTCCCACTGCGTTTGTTCCAGCTCAGTGCAGTTAGAGTAGAGTACTATGGTAGGGTAGTAGTTCAGGCTCTCTCATTCATAAACAGACACTACAGCCTACAGTTCTCAGTGTTGTTTAAACTGTGAGGGTTAGGTTGAGCCAGTGTCAACGCTCACCTGGGATATAATTAGGGGGAAAACAATATAGGTACTCATATTAAATTAAATGCACTTTGTTTCAGCTATATGTTAAGGTAAGCAGTAGCACATAGGATACCAAGTGGACTGAATAGTGTAAGTCAGTCAGGGCTACTGTTTCAGACCTGGGACACCAGATGAGTGGACTCTCTGGCCAATCAGTCATGAATCAATAAATGAACTACCATAAAAAAGAACTGCAGTAGTTTGGCCCACCACCCCTACTCTAAAAGGTAATACAGTGCCTTGCAAAAGTATTCATCCCCCTTGCTGTTTTTCATATTTTGTTGCATTACAACCTGTAATTTAAATTGATTTTTATTTGGATTTCATGCAATTGACATACAGAAAATAGTCCAAATTGGTGATGTGAAATAAAAAATAAAAAATAACGGAAAAGTGGTGCGTGCAAATGTATTCACCCCTTTTACTATGAAGCCCCTAAATAAGATCTGGTGCAACCAATTACCATCAGAAGTCACATAATTAGTTAAATAAAGTCCACCTGTGTGCAATCTAAGTGTCACATGATCTGTCACATGATCTCAGTATATGTACACCTGTTCTGAAAGGCCCCAGAGTCTGCAACACCACTAAGCAAGGGGCACCACCAAGCAAGCGCCACCATGAAGACCAAGGAGCTCCTCAAACAGGTCAGGGACAAAGTTGTGGAGAAGTACAGATCAGGGTTGGGTTATAAAAAAATATCAGAAACTTTGAACATCCCACGGAGCACCATTAAATCCATTATTAAAAAATGGAAAGAATGTGGCACCACAACAAACCTGTCAAGAGAGGGCCGCCCACCAAAACTCACAGACCAGGCAAGGAGGGCATTAATCACAGAGGCAACAAAGAGACCAAAGATAACCCTGAAGGAGCTGCAAAGCTCCACAGCGGAGATTGGAGTATGTGTCCATAGGACCACTTTAAGCCGTACACTCCACAGAGCTGGGCTTTACGGAAGAGTGGCCAGAAAAAAGCCATTGCTTAAAGAAAAAAAGAAGCAAACATGTTTGGTGTTCGCCAAAGGCCATGTGGGACACTCCCCAACATATGGAAGAAGGTACTCTGGTCAGATGAGACTCAAATTGAGCTTTTTGGCCATCAAGGAAAACGTTATGTCTGGCGCAAACCCAACACCTCTCATCACCCCGGGAACACCATCCCCACAGTGAAGCACGGTGGTGGCAGCATCATGCTGTGGGGATGTTTTTCATCGGCAGGGACTGGGAAACTGGTCAGAATTGAAGGAATGATGGATGGTGCTAAATACAGGAAAATTCTTGAGGGAAACCTGTTTCAGTCTTCTAGAGATTTGAGACTGGGATGGAGGTTCACCTTCCAGCAGAACAATGACCTTAAATATACTGCTAAAGCAACACTCAAGTGGTTAAAGGGGAAACATTTAAATGTCTTGGAATGGCCTAGTCAAAGCCCAGACCTCAATCCAATTGAGAATCTGTGGTATGACTTAAAGATTGCTGTACACCAGCGGAATCCAACTTGAAGGAGATTTGCCTTGAAGAATGGGCAAAAATTTCAGTGGCTAGATGTGCCAAGGTTATAGAGACATACCCCAAGAGACTTGCAGCTGTAATTGCTGCAAAAGGTGGCTCTACAAAGTATTGACTTTGGGTGGGTGAATATTTATGCAAGCTCAAGTTTTCTGTTTTTTTTTGGTCTTATTTCTTGTTTGTTTCACAAAAAGTGGTAGGCATGTTGTGTAAATCAAATGATACAAACCTCCAAAAAATCCGTTTTAATTCCAGGTTGTAAGGCAACAAATTAGTAAACATGCCAAGGGGGGTGAATACTTTCGCAAGCCACTGTACTAGTAATATACAGCATTACAAGGACTGAGCATCCCTTCAACGGTCCTTGGTTAAAATGACAGCACACTAAATCTAGCCTACAATCATATCTAGGATTATCGCAAATCACGTCTTTGACATCATTCCCAGGTAGCCTATGTGTGCATCCATAAACGTGTTTTTCTCGTAATCCCTCATGCAACACAAATGCAACCTCTCAACAAAGTGACTGGTACTGAAGATGGTGATTTTCTGAGGTCGGCCTGGACTAGCTCATTAATTCAGTTAAATGAAGTGAGAAAGTGAGAATCAGGGTGAACCCAACAGGAAAACCAGACTTTAAAACCATTTCCTTTGATTTGGTTAATTTGTAGAGAGCAGCTCTCTCTCTCTCTCTCTCTCGACTCTCTCTCTCCATTTTACGTCTTTCCTTCAGTTCTCTTTTACATCTCTTTCTCTCTCCCCTCCCTCTCTCCCTCTCTCTTCTTCCTTCCTCTTCCATATCCCACCATCCCTCTCGTCCTTCTTCCTTCCCTCCCTCCCTCTCTCTCGCTCTCTCTCTGTCTGTCTCTCTCCATTGCTGGGTCAGTGACTCCTGCGTTCGGTCGGTGCTCAGTCTCATGTCGTCCACCAGCTCTTGGCTGCAAATGCTTAATGCCTCCTGACACTCCCATCCTCATCACTCGCTGTCGCATCATTCCAGTAACGTAGCAGGATTTCAGGGCCTGGGGATTGCGTGAGGAGCTTTAATCTGGAAAACCCAAACAATCTAAACTCATAAACACTGAGAGACTACAGACGGAAATGAGACATCTGGTGTGTCACATTTACATATTGATGAGAACAATAATGCACACTGTCCCGGTGAAATAAATTCCTTTAATACATTGTTGGAGAGTCACAGAACATTACTGGATGAATGTGCTATGTTTTCTTTTGTCTCACATTTTCACAGAAGTGTCTTCTGATTTGTGTCTAGAGAAACAGAAAGTACAAGAATTTTCATGCTAATATTACAATTTTCTGAAATCTCTCTAGGAATTATTCTAACCAGTAAGCAAAGTTGTTGTAAATAGTTTAGATAAAATAGTTCTGCATGCACATGGACAGCTTAATTGTAATGTTGCCACATTCAACCACGTACCCCTGAGTTTATGCTGATTTCGTTGGCCTATGTAACTCTAACTGGTAAGCAGGCCTATAGCAATACCTGTCCCCTCTTCTTTAAAGGAGCACCACTCTGAGTTGTTTCTTAACCCAAGCACTGACCCTGCCACACACAATATCCATCCCTTCACACCAGATTCACCACTACACTATTCCCCTTCTGGCCAAAAGGGATTCACCCACAGCATGTTAACCATAGGCCTTTGAAAATGAAAATCCACAAAGTTGTTTTAAAGAGAGAGGAGAGGAGAGAGGAGAGAGAGAGAGGGGGGAGGGGGGCTGGTGCCTACTCATCTGTTAAAAGCAGACGTGATCTACAAAGTTTGTATGGGAGGGTTTTTGACGGTGCCCTGCTGCTTTGTCAGTGCAGCACATGCTGCAGGCACTGGCATCCCCTATTGCCTTCCGGGTCATTGGACAGGCTCAGCGGGGGGGAGGGGGAGGGGGACCTCCAGCCATGTGACAAGTCCCTGATTCGCAGCTGGACGCGTAATACGGTATCATAGTAAATGAGTCTGTAAAACATCACTGGTTTGAAGAGCGTGAACAATTGTCATGATATTATTTGCACTTCCTGATCTGCTGGACTGCCGGTGGTGGTAGTGGTGGAGGAGAGGACAAGTGTGGGGGACGGGACACACACACACAGAGAGAGAGAGAGAGAGAGAGAGAGAGAGAGGCAAGCCTATGTCTCTGGTAATGAAGGGTTTGATTCCTCTCCTCTGTTCATCTCTCTCCCTCTCCCTCTCACAGACTTGCCCGCTAATGCGAGAAGGCAATCATTAAGCATCCCGTGCGTCTCTGCCGTGTGGGTTAGGTGTTGTGGCCTTGACATGAGAGCTTTATGACACCTTGTCCTGTTTGTGGATTTGGGCTTTGCTCTTCATCATACATGACTCATTATGAGCAGTCATGATGCTTCAGTTTGGATCTGGGTTTTTCCCAATGACTCATAAGCATTCCCTCGGATTGTAGCTGTCCTACTGAGAAGTAGTAATGGTAGTGATGTGGGGTTGTCCTGAGACTAAGGTTTACAACCCCTGCTATAGGGTCGTGTTCATTAGTGAAAAAAACGTAACGTCCAATTAGAACACAGGTTTTCGGTTTGCGTTGCAAAATGTTTTGGTACGGTGTGCCATTCTGAACACGACCCAAGTCTCAACAGTGTCAGGCCCTGCTAGAATAAGGACATTTCAGCCCACTGATGGAGAATCTACCTTGGTACATCTCAGACAAAACTGTTTAACTTAATGTACAGTGATAGAATTACTAGGCAAACTATTGGTTGTTATCAAGGTGACGCATTGACAAAACATACTTGTAGCGTTCTATTGATTTTATTCCTACCATTTACCATATTGTCTTTCTGTAGCTAGGTTTCCATCCACAGGACGTTATTTGAACATGATGCGAGATTTGTGCAACAAATGCTAAAAAGTTAGCATGTGGAAACAGTGCCAGGGAAACTAAACCAAAGCATGGATTGCTGTCATACCTTGTCCATAGACTACTTACAGGGTAAGGACCAATGTAATTTTGTAATTTGGGTAAACTATCCTTTTAACCACCATTTGAACTTCATCATAACTTCCCACTGGGCAAAAACTGGTTCAATCAACATTGTTTCCACATAATTTCAACCCCAAAATTAAATGTGATGACATTGAATCAACGTGGAAAACTGATTGGATTTTTAAAAATTCATCAACGTAAGGGAATTTCTAATTTTTTTCACCAAACTTTTAACCTAAATCCAATAACATGGTTAAATGTTTTGTTGATTTCACTTTGAATTCACGTTAGTTGACAACTCAACCAAATGGAAATCAAAGCTAGATGTTGAACTGACATCTGTGCCCAGTGGGTTACTTCATCTGCCTAATAAACTCTTCATGCTTTTCCACGGCGTGGTGGTACAACACAACGCATCATCGTGTGACTCCAAGTTTACTTTGACATGATGGTTATTACATGAATATTTGCGCATAAAAGTGTTTCCACCACAACTTTCGCATATTCTATTTCACAGACAAAAAAATTATCCACCCTTGTTTAGCGAATTTTGTATTGTCAACATTATTGACATTTTTAAGACAAATTAGCATTTCCCATCAGGCCTGTCATGAGATTTGTTTTCGTGACAGGTAATTAATCTGCTTAAAATAGTTGGATGTTGGAATCATGGTCAATGTTGAATTACTAAATTATTATATTTTGATGAGATACACATGTAAGTATATTAATTATGATTATGTGGAAGCATGTAATTAATTTCCCATTGGGAAGACATTAATTTGTATAAGACATTTTGGCAACTAATTTATTTTAATTTATTACACAATGAAACATGTTGATTATATTCAAGGACTTCATCCATATTGGTATTCAACTACAAAAAAGTGGAATACAGTGGCTTGCGAAAGTATTCACTCCCCTTGGCATGTTTCCTATTTTGTTGCCTCACAACCTGGAATTAAAATAGATTTTTTGGAGGTTTGTATCATTTGATTTACACAACATGCCTACCACTTTGAAGATGCATAACTATTCCCCCCCCCAAAGTCAATACTTTGTAGAGCCACCTTTTGCAGCAATTACAGCTGGAAGTCTCTTGGGGGATGTCTCTATAAGCTTTGCACATCTAGCCAAAGAGATTTTTGCCCATTCTTCAAGGCAAAACTCATTCAAGTTGGATGGGTTCCGCTGGTGTATTGGATTGAGGTCTGGGCTTTGACTAGGCCATTCCAAGACATTTAAATGTTTCCACTTAAACCACTTGAGTGTTGCTTTAGCAGTATGCTTAGGGTCATTGTTCTGCTGGAAGGTGAACCTCCATCCCAGTATCAAATCTCTAGAAGACTGAAACAGGTTTCCCTCAAGAATTTCCCTGTATTTAGCGCCATCCATCATTCCTTCAATTCTGACCAGTTTCCCAGTCCCTGCCGATGAAAAACATCCCCACAGCATGATGCTGCCACCACTGTGCTTCACTGTGGGGATGGTGTTCCCGGGGTGATGAGAGGTGTTGGGTTTGCGCCAGACATAACGTTTTCCTTGATGGCCAAAAAGCTCAATTTTAGTCTCATCTGACCAGAGTACCTTCTTCCATATGTTGGGGAGTGTCCCACATGGCCTTTGGCGAACACCAAACATGTTTGCTTATTTTTTTCTTTAAGCAATGGCTTTTTTCTGGCCACTCTTCCGTAAAGCCCAGCTCTGTGTAGTGTACGGCTTAAAGTGGTCCTATGGACAGATACTCCAATCTCCGCTGTGGAGCTTTGCAGCTCCTTCAGGGTTATCTTTGGTCTCTTTGTTGCCTCTGTGATTAATGCCCTCCTTGCCTGGTCTGTGAGTTTTGGTGGGCGGCCCTCTCTTGGCAGGTTTGTTGTGGTGCCATATTCTTTCAATTTTTTTTATAATGGATTTAATGGTGCTCCATGTGATGTTCAAAGTTTCTGATATTTTTTTATAACCCAACCCTGATCTGTACTTCTCCACAACATTGTCCCTGACCTGTTTGGAGAGCTCCTTGGTCTTCATGGTGGCGCTTGCTTGTTGGTGCCCCTTGCTTAGTGGTTTTGCAGACTCTGGGTCCTTTCAGAACAGGTGTACATATACTGAGATCATGTGACACTTAGATTATAATAATAATAATATAATATAATATGCCATTTAGCAGACGCTTTTATCCAAAGCGACTTACAGTCATGTGCGCATACATTTTTACGTATGGGTGGTCCCGGGGATCGAACCCACTACCCTGGCGTTACAAGCGCCATGCTCTACCAATTGAGCTACAGAGGACCACAGGTGGACTTTATTTAACTAATTATGTGACTTCTGAAGGTAATTGGTTGCACCAGATCTTATTTAGGGGCTTCATAGCAAAGGGGGTGAATACATATTAACGCAACACTTTTTTGTTATTTATTTTTTAGAATCTTTTGAAACAAGTAATTTTTTTCATTTCACTTCACCAATTTGGACTATTTTGTGTATGTCCATTACATGAAATCCAAATAAAAATCAATTTAAATTACAGGTTTTAATGCAACAAAATATGAAAAACACCAAGGGGGATGAATACTTTTGCAGGGCACTGTAGTTCCAATATTTCACGTTTTACTAATGTTGTATGTCTATGGTACTATGCTATTTCTTAAATCTTTTTTTCTTCTTTTTTTTTACTTGCACTGACAACCCAGTGACTCAAACAACTCAAATCCTACTGACAAATGTTTGAAGAAAAACATATATAAAATACATAATATATCATATTGTAGCTGTAAATATATACTGTCAATATATTTTGTCAAATCATTACTGTAACATCCATTTATTGTTTGTTCAATAAAGCAACACGTGGTGTGGATTACCTTTTATTTATAGACGTTCACATAATTATTTGGGGGATTTCTTGCATTTTACTGTATTATAGTCCTTTTCCACAAATGGTCATACCGTATCATAATCCATGTATTGTCTTTTTCATCAATAAGAAAAAAGAAAACCATGACTTTTTCTCCCCAAAAATGCACAAGAATGAAAGTAATCTTATGTAACAGAAATCCCTGACGTATTTGAAATTCATCCTTGTGAACTTTAATGTTTCTATGTTTAGACGTGTGTGTGGGTGTGCACAAGCATATGTGTGTGTGTTGGAAGGGGTGCTTAGAATGGACAAACACCAGCCTCCTCTCTACAACCACAATGGAGACCTTGGATCTAAATGTCATGGTTTCATAACGGATCTACTGACATTTGTGTGATGGGATTTAGCTATGGGTTAATGTGGCCGACACTGGCACACTGCATTGATGTCAGTTTAACCCGGGCCTGTGAAGTCTATCTTTCCATGTTTTTGGGTCCCCCCCCCCCTCCCATCCCAGAACCATCTCTCAAAGACATGAATTGGATTCTATGATGGTTATGGCCAATTAATTTCTCAGGCAAGTCTGTTTGATACAGGGTTTGTTTTATATCATGTCAATGCGCCTCGGGAGTTGTTATCATTTTATTTTTAGGGAAGGCGATCTGTATTAAAATCAGAGCCATGTAAATATAATCAATTATACCATTTTGCTGATAAAATATTGGTAAATCAAAACACATTTTCCAAAAGTCACAGTATAATGAGAAATTTAAATTGGAAACAGAAACTATTTGTTTATTATAAATGCCAGGGTGTGGTGGTGACTTGCCATTCATATATTTTGTCATCCTTTTATGGTCCTTTTATCTCTGGCAACAGCCCTGGCACTAGTTCAAGATTTTTAATGAACCCAGACATCTGAAGCATCAAGCCCGGGTGATGCATTGTCCACTTGGATCAGGGAGTACAGAGGGGAGACAAAGGGGACGCAAATTAAAAATATGTTTTTTCTTTATACCAAATGTAATATTCCAGTCGCCTTAGACAGTGGTCATTAGATATATCCTATGTCTGAGACTGACAGCAAAATAACACGTCTTCAATATGTATTTCACAGCAAAATAGTATATGTGTGTGTGTGTGTGTGTGTGTGTGTGTACTGTACATACATACACACTGTACATACATTTTAAAAACGTGACAGGGATATCACAAAAAAGTCAGACTTAATTCCATTGTGGTCCCTAAATTCCATGGTGCAATTTTTTTTTTTAAACAATACAACATTAGATAGATAAAGAAACATTACATAGATAGTCATTTTTATATATATAAATATTGCTCGATCATTAGCCAGCTTTTGACATTCTTTTTAAATGAAGTAATGGTCGGCAATCGGCATGGCTTTGAGTTGCTATGGTAGTTCTTTCCACTCAATAGGTATATAAAAAGGTGTTCTTATCAGATACACTCTTACATTTAAAACAGGCAATATCAGAGCCTCTGGCTCTGCTGTTGTATTGGTAGACATCTTTAATATGTCAAATAATTTGATATGTACCTGGGGGCTGAGTCAGAAATCATTCAGACCAGACCAAGTTGAACTAATATGACCCTTTTTTCTCTACAGATAGCCAATCTGCTTAAAATGCTCAACCTCCAAATGAGTATGAGGGGGGAGTTTAAGTACCACTCTCACCGATTTGTTTTGGCTGGTCTGTAGCTTATTCTTTAGATGTTTGGGGCTGGTGGTGAACCCCATGCACACACAATCAAAGTGACACTGAACTAGAGCACCTGCCAGAGTCTTTAGGGTGTCACTATTAAGATATTTTGAGGTCCAAGCTATGTCTGCCTGTCTGTTTCCGTGTGTATGTGTGTGTGTGTGTGTGCGTGAGAATCTGTCTGTCTGACTGTCTATGTGTGAGCGCGATGGGTTGACATGAATTGAAAAATAACTCTGCTAAGAGGAGACAAACCCCACCCCACCCCGCCCCTGCTTCCACTCCTTCCGCTCTGGCGCAACTCGGTGTCGGCTGCTTTCTTGTGCTCAGGGGTTCCTAGGGGAGTCCAGAATGATGTGATCTTATTACCCATAAAAAATATAATAGCATACTATAATTTCTTATCAGTTATATTCAATTTGCACCCACACAATATCCGTTTTATATAAATGACTATGAGACGTCTGATAGTTCACACTGGACAGTTGTCTATTCTAAAGGTACAATGATTAATTATATTGTGATAAGGAAAGGAAAGTTAATCATATTTGAATGTAACCATCGGTCATTTTAGAGCAATATACTGTATATAGCTATAGGTTCATATTTGCCTCCACATATTTGCCAGCTATTGTTTTTATCTAACTATGGCTACGCTTTTGTTTAAAAGTTATTAGTTCATATTGACTTACTAATCATTTATGGGGGAAATCATTTTTAAATGATTGGTGTTATGTAAGTATAGGCGATAATAATGTACAGTTCAGCTATCCATTGACTTGACTTTTTCGCTGATCACTGAAGTGTAGAAGGCCTAATTAGGAAGAGGAACAGTAGACAGTGCATTACTGACCAACCTTTACAGCAGTTCGTACCAAACCTTCCACTTCAATAAAAAAAAATGTACAACACCTTTTAGTAAACTGTTTCCTTAAAAGAAAAGAAAGAGAAACCCATAAACCTAAAACTGTCAAACAGTACAACCTTGTAATCTAAACAATGTGGTCTCAGAGCATTTAATTTTATTCTGTATGTAAATCCGAGGCACCCCATTTAGCATAATATGTTACGTTTCGTATGGTATGTGTTAATTTGTGGATGTCCATCATCCAATTCGTTTGATATGTCACGAATTACAATTCGTATGATATGTTATGAATTGCAATTTGTTGTGGGTAATGTTAGCTAGGTGGCTAGGTGGCTAATGCTAACGTTAGCTAGCTGGCTAACGTTAACTCTAGGGGTTAGGGTTAGGGGTTAAGGTTAGGAGTTAGGTTAAAGGGTTAAGGTTAGGGGAAGGGTTAACTAAAAGGGTTAAAGTTAGGGTTATGGTTAGGGGAAGGGTTAGCTAACATGCTAAGTAGTTGCAAATTAGCTAAAAAAAGTAGTAAGTAGTTGCAAAGTAGCTAAAAAGTAGGAAGTAGTTGCAAAGTTACTAATCAGCTAAAGTTGTCCGTGATGAGATTCAAACACGCAACCTTTGGTTTGCTAGACATTTGCGTTATACGCCCGCCCACCCACTCATCCACTCATCCATGCAACCTTTGGGTTGCTAGACATTTGTGTTATACGCCCATTGCTAGACATTTGCGTTATACGCCTGCCAACCCATCCACCCATCCATCCACCCACCCATTAATCCATCCATCCATCCATCCATCCTTTTTTCCTTACGTAACCTTCTATCTTATGTAACCATACCAAACATACATCATATTAATTTGAGTGTGCAGGATTTAACTTTACTATGTTACAGCTAGCCTATGAGACCAGTCTGATCTGAAACTTAACCCTGTACCACAGTGTCTGAGGCACACTCATATTTTACTACTACTGCTCCCTGGCACCTCCAAGCAGAGGGAACAAAAATTGGGATAACTACACTAAATTAGCTCAAGGCACCTTCAAATAGATTTGTGTGTCTCTTTCCCTCATCATCTTTCATACATTACTGTAAACCTGCCCAACACCACAGTATGCCATGGTAAGCAAGAGTGCACAGGCCGGGCGTCCGTCCTCTGAATGCTGACATTTGGAGCAAATCCCCTGCTGACTTAATCATGGAAAATATGGCGTGTCATTTGTACGCCACACACGGAACTGGCTGATGGTAGTAATTCGCCACTGCTGTGAGATGGGACACCCAGGGTGCTGTGCCGTGCTGGTGCTCTCTCTCTCCCTCTGTTACTCGCTCTTATCTCTCTCGCTATATACTGTATATATTAATTTATTTTATTTCAAAAATCTCCCTCTCACTGAAAGCCTCTCCCGTCCTCAGTAACTTTCTCCCTGTCTCTTTGTATAGGCCTAATGTCTCAGGCAGGTCACCCATGACACAAGCCATTATTCAACGTCCATCCATGTCTAAGGACATCGGGAGATGACATGGAAACCGGTCACTAGGGGCAACAGTGAGCGTTGTTACCTTCAAGTAGGCTTTGGTAAACTCTCTCTCTCTCTCGCTCTCTCATTTTTGATTATCTGACACGATTATTCCTATTTTCCTCGTTTTTCAAAGCAATCTCAGTGATTGTGCATCCATCTGATGTTCGAATGCAATTTTCATGGGTGGATAACACTTTTAAATGAGCTGATGCTGTCAGAGGTTTCAAACTTTGTCAGCATGTTACTACATTTATGGTAATTGCATGGAGTTAATGTATACTCATGTATTATTGGATTTATGACAATTTCAAACTATACGTCTTATTAAAAAAACACTGAAAATAACTACAATTCTTATTTGAAACCATAACCCTAACCCTGTTTTAAAAAATTAACTATATCTAAACACTGTTTCCTATAATCATTTTTATGGCTATTTTAGAACATCCTATTAAATAGTGTGTGAAGTGTGAATGATAACATGCATTTACATCCCAATAGGGCCTCTTTGAAACCTCTCTTAACCATAACCCTAACTAGCCCTGACTGCACTAAGCAGAAAAGGCTGCAAAAACAACAATAGGTAAAATGCTGAAACCTTTTCACTTGTGACTGTACAAACTTGTTGGATGCATTTACTGTTTGATTTGGTTGTGTTTCAGATTCATTTGTGCCCAATAGAAATGAATGGTAAATAATGTATTGTGTCATTTTGGAGTCACTTTTATTGTAAATAAGAATAGAATAGTGTTTTTAAACACTTCTACATTAATGTGGATGCTGCCATGATTACGAATAATCCTGAATGAATCGTAAATAAAAATAAATGAGAAAGTTACAGATGCATAAATACTGTATCATACCCTCAAATTAAAGCTGACAGTCTGCACTTTAACCTCATAGTCATGTATAATTTAAAATCCAAAGTGCTGGGGCCAAAACAACAACATATGTGTCACTGTCCCAATACTTTTGGAGCTCACTGTATAACAGTGATAATACCCTGCAAAGGAAAATAGTATTGGTCAAAGCCTTGGGCTGCGGTGCCTAAATTGACTTTGCACAACGTGGTATGGTGATTTGGACCACTAATTAATCATTATTTTTTACATATTTTGGGCTTGAAACAAGATACAGTTAAGCTACTTTAAAAACTATTTCAGGACTAGTTCCCAGTTGACATATCCAAAGCACGTTTCTACTACTAAGGCTTCCTATTTTACAAAGAGGTCGGGGTCGCTCCAGTTTTCTAGCATTAATGGTTCATAGTTCACAGGGGGACATTGGATGTGCCAATAGACATGAATAGATAATTCAAGTTACAAGGAAGCGTTTTTGGTGAAAATGTTGCATAGATGCATAGTCGCTCTCTCAAAAGGAAATCTAGTAAATTAATTAACTGTATGTTATAAATAAATACATTTCTGGTTGCTGGATTTTAAAAAATGAACCGCTAGCTTGTGCTAGTTGTATAATCGACCTCACGTTACGAGACCTAGCTTGTGTTTTTTTTTACAGTAAAGCTAGACTATACCAATGCTAGCCCTGACACCTTGTGGTGATAATGTTGAACTGCATATCATTACACCAAGATGATACATAACATGAAGCAAACAAATTGATACTTTATTTCAAGCAACATGGCGATGTATTTTGAAATTTAATCAATCTTGTATCCTTCAATATGGTTTGCCTCATGAATTGTCTTATGAAAAAGAAAAAACCCCACACACTGATCTTGCCAGTATCAGCCTTTTATTTTATTTCGAGTTATTATCAAATGATTCCTACACACATAAGTTACCTCAGATGTGTGAGTGCTTTTACTATTTCTTATAGTATCATTTCAAGTGGAGAAAACATCTCAACAAAATGTAAACAATGTGTGAGAATTTGCTAATCCTGTTTCAGTAAAGAAATGACAAGGCACATGTACAAGTGCATTGCACAAGCCCACAAGGCCAATACTAATCCCATCATAAACTATACATACAAAAGTATGTGGTCACCCCTTCAAATTACTGGATTTGGCAATTTCAGCCACACCCGTTCTGACAGGTGTATAAAATCGAGCACACAGCCATGCAATCTCCATAGACAAACAATGGTAGTAGAATGGTCTTACTGAAGAGCTCAGTGACTTTCAACATGGCACCATCATAGGATGCCACCTTTCTAACAAGTCAGTTCGTCAAATTTCTGCCCTGCTAGATTTGCCCCGGGTCAATTGTAAGTGATGTTATTGTGAAGTGGAAACGTCTAGGAGCAACAACTTCTCAGCCGCAAAGTGGTAGACATTTACATTTGAGTCATTTAGCAGACGCTCTTATCCAGAGCGACTTACAGGAGCAATTAGGGTTAAGTGCCTTGCTCAAGGGCACATCGACAGATTTTTCACCTAGTCGGCTCGGGGATTAGAACCAGCGACCTTTCGGTTACTGGCACAACGCTCTTAACCACTAAGCTACCTGCCGCCCCAGGCCACACAAGCTCACAGAAAGGGACCGCGCAATGGCAAGCGTCGGCTAGAGTGGTGTAAAGCTCGCCATTGGATTCTGGAGTAGTGGAAACGCGTTCTCTGGAGTGATGAATCACGCTTCACCATCTGGCAGTCTGACGGACAAATCTGGGTTTGGCGGATGCCAGGAGAACGCTACGTGCCCGAATGCAGTGCCAACTGTACTGTTTGGCGGGGGAGGAATAATGGTCTGGGGCTGTTTTTCATGGTTCAGGCTAGGCCCCTTAGTTCCAGTGAAGGGAAATCTTAACTCTTTGGCAACAGTTTGGGGAAGGCCCTTTGCTGTTTCAGCATGACAATGCCCCCATGCACAAAGCGAGGTCCATACGGAAATGGTTTGTCGGTGTGGAAGAACCTGACTGGACAGAGCCCTGACCTCAACCCCATCTAACACCTTTGGGATGAATTGGAACGTCGACTTCGAGCCTGGCCTAATCGCCCAATATCAGTGCCAGACCTCATTAATGATTGTGGCTGAATGGAAGCAAGTCCCTGCAACAATGTTCCAACATCTACTGGAAAGCCTTCCCAGAAGAGTGGAGGCTGTTATAGCAGCAAAGGGGGGACCAACTCCATCTTAATGCCTATGACTTCGGAATAAGATGTTAGACGAGCAGGTGTCCACATACTTTTGGGCATATAGTGTGTACTGTATATACTAAACAAAAATATAAACGCAACATGTTAAGTGTTGGTCCCATTTTCATGAGCTGAAATAAAAGTTCCCACAAATGTTCCATGTGCACAAATTTGTTTACATCCCTGTTAGTGAGCATTTCTCCTTTCCAAGATAATCCATCCACCTGACAGGTGTGGCATATCAAGAAGCTGATTAAACAGCATAATCATTACACAGGTGCACCTTGTGCTGGGGACAATAAAAGGCCACTCTAAAATGTCAAACAACACAATGCCACAGATGTCTAAAGTTTTGAGGAAGTGTGCAATTGGCATGCTGACTGCAGGAATGTCCACCAGAGCTGTTGCCAGAGAATTGAATGTTCATTTCTCTACCATAAGCCGCCTCCAATGTTGTTTTAGAGAATTTGGCAGTACGGCCAACCGGCCACACAACCGCACACCACTTGTAACTTGTAACTTCTTCACCTGCAGGATCGTCTGAGACCAGCCACCCGGACAGCTGATGAAACTAAGGAGTATTTATGTCTGTAATAAAGCCCTATTGTGGGAAAAACTCAATCTGATTGGCTGGGCCTGGCTCCCCAGTGGGTGGGCCTGGCTCCCAAGTTGGTGGGCCTATGCCCAGGCCCACCCATGGCTGCGCCCCTGCCCAGTCTTGTGAAATCCATAGATTAGGGCATAATGAATTCATTTCAATTGACTGATTTCCTTATACGAACTGTAACTGTAACTATTTTTGTTCAATATATATCAATTTTGAACAGGATAATCTATTTTGGATGCAATTTCAATGAAATTGATGGAGAGAGAGAAAAACTATGACTGAGTGCTCACGTCCACACTGATTTAAAGCGACAATATTCAAATTATTTTCTGTTTTAAAACTCTAAAGCTGAAATAAAATACAAAAAATCCTCTTGACAAATAAAACAATAAGGTGACCACCGAAAGCCAGATCGAGACGTGTAAATTAGACATGCATTTAGTCCTTATATTAATGTAGCGTATGCTGCAGCAAATGTAAGGACCACAATGGAAATAAGTCCCCGACTTTATTCTGCAATCCCAGTCACTTTATTTGTGTATATATGTATACATATACAGTTGGGAGAACAAGTATTTGATACACTGCCGAATTTGCAGGTTTTCCTACTTACAAAGCATGTAGAGGTCTGTAATTTTTATCATAGGTACACGTCAACTGTGAGAGACGGAATCAAAAAATCCAGAAAATCACATTGTATGATTTTTAAGTCATTCATTTGCATTTTATTGCATGACATAAGTATTTGATACATCAGAAAATCATAACTTAATATTTGGTACAGAAACCTTTGTTTGCAATTACAGAGATCATACGTTTCCTGTAGGTCTTGACCAGGTTTGCACACACTGCAGCAGGGATTTTGGCCCACTCCTCCATACAGACCTTCTCCAGATCTTTCAGGTTTCGGGGCTGTCGCTGGGCAATACAGACTTTCAGCTCCCTCCAAAGATTTTCTATTGGGTTCAGGTCTGGAGACTGGCTAGGCCACTCCAGGACCTTGAGATGCTTCTTACGGAGCCACTCCTTAGTTGCCCTGGTTGTGTGTTTCGGGTCGTTGTCATGCTGGAAGACCCAGCCACAACCCATCTTCAATGCTCTTACTGAGGGAAGGGGGTTGTTGGCCAAGATCTCGCGATACATGGCCCCATCCATCCTCCCCTCAATACGGTGCAGTTGTCCTGTCCCCTTAGCAGAAAAGTATCCCCAAAGAATGATGTTTCCACCTCCATGCTTCACGGTTGGGATGGTGTTCTTGGGGTTGTACTCATCCTTCTTCTTCCTCCAAACATGGCGAGTGGAGTTTAGACCAAAAAGCTCTATTTTTGTCTCATCAGACCACATGACCTTCTCCCATTCCTCCTCTGGATCATCCAGATGGTCATTGGCAAACTTCAGTCGGGCCTGGACATGCGCTGGCTTGAGCAGGGGGACCTTGCGTGCGCTGCAGGATATAATCCATGACGGCGTAGTGTGTTACTAATGGTTTTCTTTGAGACTGTGGTCCCAGCTCTCTTCAGGTCATTGACCAGGTCCTGCCATGTAGTTCTGGGCTGGTCCCTCACCTTCCTCATGATCATTGATGCCCCACGAGGTGAGATCTTGCATGGAGCCCCAGACCGAGGGTGATTGACCGTCATCTTGAACTTCTTCCATTTTCTAATAATTGCGCCAACAGTTGTTGCCTTCTCACCAAGCTGCTTGCCTATTGTCCTGTAGCCCATCCCAGCCTTGTGCAGGTCTACAATTTTATCCCTGATGTCCTTACACAGCTCTCTGGTCTTGGCCATTGTGGAGAGGTTGGAGTCTGTTTGATTGAGTGTGTGGACATGTGTCTTTTATACAGGTAACGAGTTCAAACAGGTGCAGTTAATACAGGTAATGAGTGCTTCTTAATGAAAAACTAACAGGTATGTGAGAGACGGAATTCTTACTGGTTGGTAGGTGATCAAATACTTAAGTCATGCAATAAAATGCAAATTAATTATTAAAAAATCATACAATGTGATTTTCTGGATTTTTGTTTTAGATTCCGTCTCTCACAGTTGAAGTGTACCTATGATAAAAATGACAGACCTCTACATGCTTTGTAAGTAGGAAAACCTGCAAAATCGGCAGTGTATCAAATACTTGTTCTCCCCACTGTATGTATTTTATTTCCCGACAAATACAAATCAATCAATCAATCAATCCAAACTGTGCAGTGGCAATTTGATGAATGGAAAAACGCATCTGTTGCAAAACACCAAAAAGTTTAATGACATTCAGAGATTGTCAAGCCTTCAATACTGGGTAAGGAGGGATATATGTTCTGTTTGTCGAGATTGACATAGTCTATTTATTGTGGTGTTGAAAATGCAAACCATGATATTGAAGTACCTGAAGTTTTTTTTCTTCTCACTTTTATTTAACCAGGTAAGCCAGTTGAGAACAAGTTCTCATTTACAACTGCGACCTGGCCAAGATAAAGCAAAGCAGTGCGATAAAAACAACAACACAGAGTTACATTTTTTACATTTACATCATTTAGCAGACGCTCTTATCCAGAGCGACTTACAAATTGGTGCATTCAACTTATGATAGCCAGTGGGACAACCACTTTTTTTATGGGGGGATGTGGGAGGGTGGGGTAGAATGATTACTTTATACTATTCCAGGTATTCCTTAAAGAGGTAGGATTTCAAGTGTCTCCGGAAAGTGGTTGGTGACTCCGCTGTCCTGGCGTCGTGGGGGAGCTTGTTCCACCATTGGGGTGCCAGAGCAGCAAATAGCTTTGACTGGGCTGAGCGGGAACTGTGCTTCCGTCGAGGTAGGGGAGCTAGCAGGCCAGATGTGGATGAACGTAGTGCCCTCGTTTGGGTGTAGGGTCTGATCAGATCCTGAAGGTAAGGAGGTGCCGTTCCCCTCACAGCTCTTTAGGCAAGCACCATGGTCTTGTAGTAGATGCGAGCCTCAACTGGAAGCCAGTGGAGTGTGCGGAGGAGCGGGGTGACATGAGAGAACTTGGGAAGGTTGAACACCATACGGGCTGCAGCGTTCTGGATAAGTTGTAGGGGTTTAATGGCACAGGCAGGGAGCCCAGCCAACAGCGAGTTGCAGTAATCCAGACGGGAGATGACAAGTGCCTGGATTAGGACCTGTGCCGCTTTCTGTGTAAGGTAGGGTCGTACTCTGCGAATGTTGTAGAGCAAGAACCTACAAGATCGGGTCACCGCTTTGATGAGAACGATAGGGTGTTGTCCAGGGTCACACCAAGGTTCTTTGCACTCTGGGAGGAGGACACAATGGAGTTGTCAACCGTGGGCAGTCCTTCCCCGGGAGGAAGAGCAGCTCCGTCTTGCCGAGGTTCAGCTTGAGGTGGTGATCCGACATCCACACTGATATGTCTGCCAGACATGCAGAGATGCGATTCGCCACCTGGTTATCAGAAGGGGGAAAGGAGAAAATGAATTGTGTGTCATCTGCGTAGCAATGATAGGAGAGACCATGTGAGGATATGACAGAGCCAAGTGACTTGGTGTATAGAGAGAATAGGAGAGGGCCTAGAACTGAGCCCTGGGGGACACCAGTGGTGAGAGCATGTGGTGCAGAGACAGATTCTCGCCACGCCACTTGGTAGGAGCGACCTGTCAGGTAGGACGCAATCCAAGAGTGAGCAGCGCCGGAGATGCCCAACTCGGAGAGGGTGGAGAGGAGGATCTGATGGTTCACAGTATCGAACTCTTGGAGTTTACCAAAAGGCACCTAAAGGACTCTCAGACCATGAGAAACAAGATTATTTGGTCTGATGAAACCAAGATTGAACTCTTTGGCCTGAATGCCAAGCGTCACGTCTGGAGGAAAACTGGCACCATCCTTACGGTGGTGGCAGCATCATGCTGTTGGGATGTTTTTCAGCGGCAGGGACTAGGAGACTAGTCAGGATCAAGGGAAAGATGAACAGAGCAAAGTACAGAGAGATCCTTGATGAAAACCTGCTCCAGAGCGATCAGGACCTCAGACTGGGGTGAAGGTTCACCTTGCAATAGGACAACGACCCTAAGCACACAGCCAAGACAACACAGGAGTGGCTTCAGGACAAGTCTCTGAATGTCCTTGAGTGGCCCAGCCAGAGCCCGGACTTGAATCCGATCTAACATCTCTGGAGAGACCTGAAAATAGCTGTGCAGCAACTCTCCCCATCCAACCTGACAGAGTTTGATAGGATCTTCAGAGAAGAATGGGAGAAACTCCCCAAATACAGGTGTACCAAGCTTGTAGCGTCATACCCAAGAAGACTTGAGGCTGTAATCGCTGCCAAAGGTGCTTCAACACTTGTAAAGGGTCTGAATACTTGTGAAAATGTGATATTTCCGTAACATAAAAAAATGTGGAAAATGTCAAGGGGTCTGAATACTTTCTGAATGCACTGTATTTATACATATGGCATCGAAATGTTGAAAATCTGATTCCCCCTAGCTGATCATTGTCTGCAACCGGCTGTGATCGTAAAGTAGTGAAACAGGCAGGGAGAGTGAGCTCGTCTGTGCTGGTTGGCAAACCCTCAAACTTCTGGCCCATAGCCCTGTGTGGCATCGACTGTGCCACAAAAGCATGCTGAAGTGGCAAAGTTGATATTCACATTCATAACACAGGGTCGCTATAGTTATTGTTATTTGTGGTCTTAAACATTATTTTGATTTAATTATACAAGGGGAGACAGTGTTCAATTTCTTTTAGAATACAAGGGGAAGGTCATGTGAAAATATTTTTAAAGTTTGGGTGGGGGGTGCATTGTTTTTTAGGACACCTTGAGTTGGACCAGCCCCCATCATAAGCTCTAAGAGTATTTGTCTGGATGTTTAAGTTATCACATAAGGTAGTAAAACTTTGAAGACCAACATGACAAACATGCTAAGAAGTATAGTTATATAGTTAAAACTTCATTGCAATTGGTCATCCCCAAAATGTGGCCATTGAAAGTCTGCAGATAGCTGACAACAGGGTGGCAGGTTTGTTGATGTGCTGCTCTAGAGCTCCATAGCCCAGCAGACTCACCTAGAGGAAAGGGGGATGGAAACATTCGTTTTGATAAAAGTCTGGGAGACTTTTACAGAGAGGAGAGAGCATGAGTTGGATTGAGTACAGTAAATTCAATCCAACAATTGGCCCTGGATAATATGCTAGCTCCTACATCTAAAAATCCACCTTTCCTGAAATAAGTCTCTCACTGTTGCCGCTTGCTACAGACCCCCCTCAGCCCCCAGCTGTGCCCTGGACACCATATGTGAATTCATTGCCCCCCATCTATCCTCAGAGTTCGTACTACTTGGTGACCTAAACTGGGATATGCTTAACACCCCGGCCATCCTACAATCCAAATTAGATGCCCTCCATCTCACACAAATTATCAAGGAACCTACCAGGTACAACCCTAAATCCGTAAACATGGGCACCCTCATAGATATCATTCTGACTAACTTACCCTCTAAATACACATACGCTGTCTTCAACCAAGATCTCAGCGATCACTGCCTTATTGCCTGCGTCCGCAGTCAAATGACCACCCCTCATCACTGTCAAACGCTCCCTAAAACACTTTAGCGAGCAGGCCTTCCTAATTGACCTGGCCCAGGTATCCTGGATGGATATCGATCTCATTCCGTCAGTAGAGGATGCCTGGTTGTTCTTTAAAAGTGCTTTCCTCGCAATCTTAAATAAGCATGCCCCATTCAAAAAATTCTGAACTAAGAACAGATATAGCCCCTGGTTCTCCTCAGACTTGACTGCCCTTGACCAGCACAAAAACATCCTGTGGCGTACTGCATTAGCATCGAATAGCCCCCGCGATATGCAACTTTTCAGAGAAGTTAGGAACCAATATACACAAGCAGTTAGGAAAACAAAGGCTAGCTTTTTCAAACAGAAATGTGCATCCTGTAGCACTAACTCCAAAAAGTTTTGGGACACTGTAAAGTTCATGGAGAATAAAAGCACCTACTCCAAGCTGCAAACTGCAATGAGGCTAGGAAACACTATCACCACCGATAAATCTACAATAATCGAGAATTTCAACAAGCATTTTGCTACGGCTGGCCATGCTTTCCACGTGGCTATCACTAGCTCTGCACCCTCCACTGCAACTTGCCCATGCTTGCCCCCCCGCTTCTCCTTCACACAAATTCAGACAGCTGATGTTCTGAAAGAGCTGCAAAATCTGGACCCCTACAAATCATCTGGCCTAGACAATCTGGACCCTTTCTTTCCAAAATTAGCCGCCAAAATTGTCGCAACCGCTATTACTAGCCTGTTCAACCTCTCTTTCATAACGTCTGTGATCCCCAGAGATTGGAAAGCTGCCACGGTCATCCCCCTCTCCAACTACTTCTCAGATAGAGTTCAATGTTTCAAATCGGAGGGCCTGTTGTCTGGACCTATGGCAGTCTCTATGGGGGTGCCACAGAGTTCAATCTCGGGCCGACTCTTTTCTCTGTGTACATCAATGATGTCACTCTTGCTGCTGGTGACTCTCAGATCCACCTCTACGCAGACGACACCATTTTGTATACATCTGGCCCTTCATTGAACACTGTGTTAACAAACCTCCAAACGAGTTCCAATGCCATAAAACACTCTTTCCGTAGCCTCCAACTGCTCTTAAACACTAGTAAAACTAAATGCATGCTCTTCAATCAAACGCTGCTGGCACCCGCCCACCCGACTAGAATCACTACTCTCGGCGGGTCTTACCTAGAGTATGTGGACAACTACAAATACCTAGGTGTCTGGTTAGACTGTAAACTCTCCTTCCAGACTCACATTAAGCATCTCCAATCCAAAGTTAAATCTAGTATCGGCTTCCTATTTCACAACAAAGCCTCCTTCACTCATGCTGCCAAACATGCCCTCGTAAAACAGACTATCCAACCGATCCTTGACTTCGGCCATGTCATTTACAAAATAGCCTCCAACACTCTACTCAGCAAATTGGATGTAGTCTACCACAGTTCCATCCGTTTGGTCACCAAAGCCCCATATACTACCCACCACTGTGACCTTTACGTTCTTGTTGGCTGGTCCTCACTACATCTTCGTCACCAAACCCACTGGCTCCAGGTCATCTATAAATCACTGCTAGACAAATCCCTGCCTTATCTTAGCTCATTGGTCACCATCGCAACACCCACCCGTAGTATGCGCTCCAGCAGGTATATCTCACTGGTCATCCCCAAAGCCAACACCTCCTTTGGCCGCCATTCCTTCCAGTTCTATGCTGCCAATGACTGCAACAAACTGCAAAAATCTCTGAAGCTGGAGACTCTTATCTCACTCACTAACTTTAAGCATGTCACAACTTCCGCCGAGGCTGCCCCCCCTCCTCGTTCGGGCAGGCTTCGGCGTTCGTCGTCACCGGAGTACTAGCTACTGCCGATCCCATTATCATCACTCCACTTGTCATGTCTTGTGAATCACACACACCTGGTTCTCATTCCCCTAATTAGTATGTGTATAAGTGTTCCCTCTGTTCCCCTTGTCTTTGTGAGTGATTGTTCTATATCGTGGAGCTCCGCCCCATAGGGGAGCTCTGCTCCTATTGGTTTACCCACTGCCCTAAGGCAGCATCAGCCTGAGACAAAATTATGCACACACCTGCAGCCAATAGGAGTACAGGTGTCCCTATAAGAGGGGATGCCTCCCCTCAATCAGCCTCCCTTTATCTTCAGCGACTGGACTAGACTGAAGAAGCCAAGAAGAGACGAAGAGAAGAAGAGAAGACTTTCATCGACGTCGTCCTAAAATGAGCACACCAGGAGATTTTCCACCCCCAAAAGCTATTTTCAGAGCTCAATGCAGATGCTCCTCCATGGCGGCCGGCGACTGCCACGACTTATGTTTCGTGTGTCTAGTGTCCCAGCATGCCAAAGATGGCGTCTGCAGTCCCCCTAACTGCGCCTCCTGCGCCCTCCTTTCTACAAAGGAGAGGAAGCAGCGTTGGGCGTTTTTTAGGAGGATATCCCCATAGAGGACGTGTTGTCGATACTAGCCATTCCTATGGAACAGTCAGACCCCGTCCCTCATACATTCAAGCCCCCCTTTCCTTTGGTTAGCGAGAGGGCTTGTAGTTCCTATGGTGATGACGACACAGGCTCTGAGGAATCAGAAGCCCTGTCCTTCACCGCAGCGTCTCTGAGAACGGACTTTCCTGGTCTCATTGAGAGAGCTGCTAGACGGCTGGAAATACCGCTGCCCCCTATTCCCTCCGCACCGGAGGTTGACTTAATGGAGGGCGGCCCTTATTCCAGGCCAAGAAGAGCGGCAGAGCCACTAGCTCCTGCCATGCCTTCATTGGCAAAATACGTCGAGGGCTCATGGGAGGCACCTTTAGCGGCACGTTCGCCGGCTAAAACGTACCTCCCATTCACTAGAGTGGACTGAGAGGTTTTCCAAGTCGGACGAGGAAAAGAATCAGCTGGCCAGACACCTGCCACTGGCAGGGAGGTTAGGCCCTGCACCGTCTTGTAAACCATCCACTTCCGCCCCCCAGAGTAGACAAGGATCTACAGCGAGGCGGCGTATCAGGCGCCAGTCGGCGGCCGCAGGAGGCAGGAGAGCGGGCCCAGCCCCCCCAGCAGCCACGGTGGCCCCATTGCAGCCGGCGAGGGAGGTGGTGAGAGCGCCGACCTGGGCCCCTAAGGGAGGCCACAAGAGGAGGCGCACATGACGGGACGCGGGGGAGCGAATGGAGGACACGTCATCCTTGAACGTGACCAATGTTCCCCCCCACCCTTCGGTTGACGGGATGGGTGATGATGTAAATGCTTTTGTTGATGTGTTGAGTAAAGAGTTGGCTCCACCTGACTTTGTCAAAAAAGAGCCCCTTTTCCATAATACGTCCGAGAGCGTTCAAATCTCACCCTCTCTCCCCTACCACTCTAAGCGCCGTTCAGCCCACGAAGGGTGCGCTGCTGAACAGGCATTCAGAGTAGGTTCACATAACACTTCAGGTATAAGAAGTGCTTCACATAGCAGACGGCAGTCTCTGTCAGGAGACATGATGACGCAGCCGCTATTTGGGGATGGCGCACTATCGCAGACTAAGGTCTCGGTTAGTGCGATTCAGACCCATGCTGCATTCACGGAGGGCCCGATTACCACGGTCACGAAGGTGCCCAGTGTATCGGCGCCCCCACTTCTTTCTGAACGCGCTAATACTCACCACACTGAGTGTAGTTCAGCCCACCAGAGGTGCAGAGCTGAACGCACACAGGAGGTGAAAGGAGGAAAGATACCAAGACGCCGTCTTGGTTTATCTCAAAGACACCTCACATTACAGACTCCAAGGAGTACTGTAGTGAGTGCCTCTCATAGCAGGCTGCAGTCTCAGTCAGGAGACATGATGACGCAGCCGCTATTTGGGGATGGCGCACTATCGCAGACTAAGGTCTCGGTTAGTGCGATTCAGACCCATGCTGCGTTCACGGAGGGCCGGATTACTAAGGTTACAGGAATAACCAACGTATCGGCGCCCCCACCTGTCACAGAACGCGCTAATACTCACCACACTGAGCGTGACTCAACCCACCAGAGGTGCAGAGTTGAACACACACAGAAGGTGAAGGTTAAGAAGGTATCAAGGCACCGCCTTGTGTTACCTCATAGAGACCTCATATTACAGACTCCTAGGAGTATTGTAGTGAGGGACTCTAATAGCGAATTGCAGTCACCTACGATGACGCAATCGCTTGCTGGGGATGGTGCCCTATCACAGGCTGTGGCCTCGGTCAGTGCAATTCAGACCCGCGCTGCGTTCACGGAGGGCAGGAATACGACGGTTACAGGTTTAACTGACGTCTCTGCCACTCCTTCTGGTTCAGAACGCACTAATGCTTCCTCTCCCTTTCATGGGAGGCCCGCCTTGAGCTGTTCCACCACCTCAGTGTTGGGGAACAGCGGCGGCAAGGACAATAGAGGAATACAGGTCCTTCCTACTGAATGTACCACAGCTTCGCGCTCGGCCGCTTTCTCTGTTATGCTGGCAGTGGCAGCGAAGCTGCACCCTCTCACGCTGGCTAGAACAGACGTTGCAGAAGGGTTATGCTCTCCAATTCCATCGGACCCCACCCCCATTCAGGGGAGTGGTGGAGACGGTGATGAAAACGCCCGAAAAAGTGGCTGCTCTGGTTTCAGAGATTACGGAACTTTTGGCGAAGGAGGCGGTCACAGTGGTTCCCCAGGAGCAAAGGAACAAGGGGCTATATTCACCCTACTTCCTAGTGCCAAAAAAGACGGGGGGAATGAGGCCAATATTGGATTTACGCATTCTCAACGAGAGCGTAACCAAACGGCCCTTTCGAATGCTAACGACAAAACGTCTGCTGGAATGTGTCCAGAAAGGAGACTTTTGTACGAGCATAGACCTAAAGGACGCGTACTTTCATGTGCCAGTACAGCCGCGTCACAGGAAGTTTCTGCGATTCGCCTTTCAAGGGGTGGTGTCTGCATCCGGACATTGTTCTCCAAATTTGGGATCAGTTCGGGAGAGCCGAGGTGGATCTATTCGCGTCACGTGTGAACGCACAATGTCCCCTATGGTTCTCTCTAAGGGAACAGGAAGAACCGCCACTAGGAAGAGACGCCTTTGCGCACCACCCGTGGCCGAGAGTTCTTCTGTATGCATTCCCTCCGCTGTTCTGCATTCTCCCACTGTTAGCCAGGGTGAGGTCAGGAGGGCTGTCAGTGATACTGGTAGCCCCCGATCGCCCAGGGGCTCCTTGGTTTGCAGTCAGATGTTGATTGCGCCACCTTGGCCAATTCCATATCGACGGGACGCGTTGTCTCAGGCGGGGGGCACGATAGGGCAGTTGCCCATAATCGGCCAACCACTGAAGGCCTGGCTGCTGAGAGGGACAGGCTAGAGCGCCGTGGGTTATCTGATGCAGTGATCAGGACCATACAGGGTTCACGTGCCAGTTCCACTTCTAAGATGTATGCCAGTAGATGGAACGTGTTTTCACAATGGTGTGTCACACAAGGTGTAGACCCCATGAGCTGTCAGGTTGAGAGTATTCTCTCTTTCCTACACCTTTTGTTTGACAAGCAGCGATCGCCCGCCACCATTAAGGTGTTTGCAGCGGCGATTTCAGCTTGTCACGAGGGGTTTGGCAGAGACAATGTCTTTAGCCACCCTCTAGTGAAACGTTTCCTATTGGGAACGCGGCGGCTTAGGCCAACACCTAGAGCCACGCTTCCTCAGTGGGATTTGGCTTTGGTACTCGAAGCGCTATGTAAGTCGCCGTTCGAGCCTTTGAATCAAATACCCCTCAAGATGCTGTCTTTGAAGACAGCGCTGTTGCTCGCTTTGACTACGGCTAAGCGTGTTACTGATTTGTGTGCTCTTTCGACGAGACCTGACTGCCTGGCCATTAATGGCGATCTGAGCAGAGCGGTGTTACGTCCTAACCCGGCATTTGTGCCGAAGGTTATTAGGAGTTCATACAGATCACAGACCGTGGAGCTGTGGGCTTTTTCTCCTCCTCCTCATAGAGAGAGGAGTGAGGAAAGGCTCCATCGCCTGTGCCCAGTACGCCCCTTGGCGTGTTACGTTGAGCGCACAGCAGCGATTTGGTCATCGCCTCAGCTGTTTGTGTCTCATGGTGCTGCTGCACTAGGTAGACCACTTTCGAAACAGCGTCTGTCTCATTGGCTCTGTGAGGGCATTGAGACAGCTTATGAGGCAGCGGGTAACAATTGCCTCAGGGTATCAGAGCTCACTCCACTCGTGGAGTAGCAGCTTCTACTGCCCTATTCAGAGGAACAGGGGTAGAGGATATATGTAGAGCGGCGTCATGGTCAACACCATCTCCATTTATCCGTTTCTATCTCTTGGATATGTCTTCTAACTCTTTGGCTCAGTCTGTACTCAGCGTGGCTGAAGGGAGACTTTGAGCTAGGAGGAGAGGAATGCAGGACTGTGGAGACAGGGTCTCTATCAGGTCCGCTTCTGATAGAAGGACATATTTTTTGGGAAGACTCCTGACTGACAGGTTCAGTACAGTAGAGGGCATGTATTGATCTGCCCACCAGTGATTCACTGGAGTGAGGCGGAATGATGAGGGATAATAGTAGTAACCTGGGTTACGATACTATTAGACCGGTCATGACAATTTGACGGAATGTGACGTCATCTATCTGCTTGTTCAGATTAGTATGAATCATGTTCTGGGATCTGCCCACTAATCTCTGGGGTTCCATTGATTGAGTGAGGCGGCCTACCGTGTACACAATGTAGAGTGACACTTTGTGTCATTCCATTAGTGGTCGGTAGTATTGTAACAGGATATTGAGGTACCATCTATCTGCTAGTACAGATTAGTATGGCCTGTATTCTGGTGATCTGCCCACTAGTCATTGGTGTTGCCATTGGACTAGGTGGGGCAGGTTTTTAGCCGATGACGCAGTATATTGTGACACTTGTAGGGTGACAGTGGTTACAGTACTGCGGGAATTGGTTGCAGACATTGCTAGGCCTGACCTTTTCATTTTGATGGGAAGTGTTGGGCTCGGCAGGGAGTACATTTTGGAGTGCTACGCTCCGCCTTAAACCAATAGGAGCAGAGCTCCCCTATGGGGCGGAGCTCCACGATATAGAACAATTAGTTACCGGAGTGTAACTCCAGTTCTATGAGTGGAGCGGAACCCCATAGGACTTAAGGCCCTGCCGACCCTCTCTAGTCTCGCTGAAGATAAATATCTTGGGAGGCTGATTGAGGGGAGGCATCCCCTCTTATAGGGACACCTGTACTCCTATTGGCTGCAGGTGTGTGCATAATTTTGTCTCAGGTTGATGCTGCCTTAGGGCAGTGGGTAAACCAATAGGAGCAGAGCTCCCCTATGGGGCTCCGCTCCACTCATAGAACTGGAGTTACACTCCGGTAACTAATTGTTTTGTTGTGAGAGCGTGTAGCTCGGTTGAGCTACATTTCACTGTGTTATTGCCTAGGTGGATGTTTTCCCTTTTACAGTTTTGTTTGACGCTTGGGGCGTTTGATTTATACAAACAGATTAAACTCTGAACTTCGGTATTTTACCTCCTGCGCCTGACTCCTCCTTTCACACCTCGTCACAAAGCATCAGTTGTCAAAGCACCTTACCGATCACTGCACCTGTACACAGCCCATCTGAAATTAGCCCACCCAACTACCTCATCCCCATATTGTTATTTATTTTGCTCATTTGCACCCCAGTATCTCTATTTGCACATCATCTCTTGCACATCTATCATTCCACTGTTAATACTAAATTGTAATTATTTTGCACTATGGCCTATTTATTGCCTTACCTCCATAACTTGCTACATTTGCACACACTGTATATATATTTTCTGTTGTATTTTTGACTTTATGTTTTGTTTACCCCATATGTAACTCTGTGTTGTTGTTTTTATCGCACTGCTTTGCTTTATCTTGGCCAGGTCGCAGTTGTAAATGAGAACTTGTTCTCAACTGGCTTACCTGGTTAAATAAATAAAATTACATTTAAATAAAATAAAATCACACAAGCAGATTTATATAATTTCTCTTAAAATCTGATTTTAAACCTAAGTCCCACCTTACCACACCAATAACCTTATACTTAACCTTAAATTAAGCAAAAGTTTGTTTTCATGCATTTTTACAATTTGGCCAATTTCACTTTGTGGCTGTGGTAACTAGTGTTAACCCAACAGAGCTGATAAAAAAATATGCATGCCATTTTGTGAGAATGGTTACGTCAAATTACATGGCATCCACGTGAATTTATATCTAAGCTATTATTTGTCATCACCACGTATCATTTCACTAAGAATTGCAACCTTGACTTATTCCATCATAACATCAATGACAACATGCTCCTTATTTGACTATAGTTGGCTGCTAGTTTAGCCAGATGCAGCCTGTGAAGCCAGGCTAATTTTGCAGCCAAACTGCAAAATGAAATACCATATTAATACATATATGCACTACTCATCATTGTTTGGGGGATTTTAAAGTGAAACATGGCCTTTAAGTTAAAGCTGCGCAGTCCTTCATAAGTTGTCAACTTCTCTCTGTTAGTCTTTTGTTGTGCCTAGACCCGTCTTCTATCCTCTGAGTGAGTTACTATATGAATATTTCAGCAAGTGTGCATAGTTAGGCAGTTGATTTGCTTTACAGAAGAGTTATAACAATGTTACAACCATCAGTATCTCAGCAAGTGTATATAGTCATTCAGTACAGTCACACCAATGTTGTTGTCTTCTCTCAGTCTTTCTCTCCTAGTAAGTCCTGAAGCTACATCTCAGAGCTGTGCCAAGACCCAACAACCCTCGTCTCACTGCCTTGACCTGCAGCTGCGACCCTTCCTAGTCTCTCAGAGTGAGTAATTACAATGTTGTTCCAACCAGCAGCGCATGCTGAGTGTCTACTGCCTCTTTCTCTTTCTCTATGTCTCTTAGTAAGTCCTGTACATCTCAGAGCTGTACCTAGACATAACAACTCTCGTCTCACTGCCTTGACCTGCTGCTGCGACTCTTCCTAGTAAGTCCTGTACATCTCAGAGCTGGGTGTCTGTCTCTCTCTCTGTCTTGTCTGCAGAACAGACACTAACCTAGACCAGTTTGGCAAACTATTCACATCTCTCTCTCTCTTGGTAAGTCCTGTACATCTCAGTGCATTAAGAGGTGTCCAAAGTAATGAGCATTACATCACATCTCTATTGAAATATGAAGGTATGACAATCGTAATAAACATCCACCAACTTAGAAAATGTCCTCTCCTGCTGTCTGTCTGTTACATAATGTTTAGTACTTTCTATCTTACAGAATTTGCTGAAACGTGTTACTATCAACATTCTAAACTTGACCTACACTGAAACATCACCATCTTTAGTTGCGTCATGTGACTTAACCTTTTACACTCACTCACAAGTATCCTTCAACTATTAGGTGCTTTTTTAAGCTCTCCTAGCTGTGCCAATTAGGAACTGTGGCAAGCACACAGCCCTCCATCAACCAAATATGCCAAGTTCATACCTATGCAGGCTGTGAGTGTAAAGGGCTAAATTAACTCCCATAATCAAATCTAAATATGTATTTTTCTAATTTTACACCGAATGTTTCACATTGTGGATTTCATATGCTGTCAGCGTTTGCTGTAGGTGGGTGTGGTGTTGGAATCAGGCGCAGGACGCAGGAAATAAGTCCACAAGACTTTAGTAAATGCACAAACTGAAACACGAAGAAAAGCCCTGAGGCGAGAACTCCGCACGCAGGCGTAAAACAAACGGGCGCACTAAACATGTGCGAATAAACTCTCCTAAACAGAGGAGAACAGCTCAACCGAGCAAACCGTATATGATGGCGCAAATGCACGACAGTGAAAACAATCACACACAACACCTGACAAACACAACGAGAACTTATAGGACACTAATGACACTAAACGACAACAGGTGTACAATACCAGACAAGACCAAACGAACATAGAAACATACAACGGTGGCAGCTAGTATTCCGGAGACGACGAACGCCGAAGCCTGCCCGAGCAAGGAAGAGAGGCAGCCTCGGCCGAAACCGTGACAGTACCCCCCTTGACGCGCGGCTCCAGACGTGCGCCGACTCCGGCCTCGGGGGACGACCAGGAGGACGCGGAGCAGGGCGCGTCGGGTGACTACGATGGAATTCCGTCAGGAGAGACGGGTCCAAAATGTCTCCCCTCGGCACCCAGCACCGTTCCTCCGGGCCGTACCCCTCCCACTCCACCAGATATTGGAGACCCCCCATCCGACGTCTCGAATCCAAGATGGACCGCATGGAGTACGCCGGTGCCCCCTCGATGTCCAATGGGTGGCGGAGGAGTCTCCCTGATCTCATTTTCTTGGAGTGGGCCAGCTACCACCGGCCTGAGAAGAGACACATGGAACGAGGGGTTAATACATTTATACTCAACAGGTAGTTGTAATCTGTAACACACCTCGTTCAATCTTATCAGGACTTTAAATGGCCCCACAAACCGCCGACCCAGTTTCCGACAGGGCAGGCGGAGGGGCAGGTTTCTGGTAGAGAGCCAGACTCGATCACCAGGTGCGTACACCGGTCCCTCACTGCGGTGGAGATCGGCGCTCGCCTTTGACGACGGAGGGCCCGCTGCAGGTGGACGTGTGCAGCGTTCCACGTCTCCTCCGAGCACCGCACCCACTCATCCACCGCAGGAGCCTCGATCTGGCTCTGCTGCCAAGGTGCCAGAACCGGCTGGTAACCTAACACACATTGGAAAGGGGTTAGGTTAGTGGAGGAATGGCGTAGGGAATTCTGGGCCATTTCTGCCCAGGGAACGTACCGTGCCCACTCCTCCGGCCGGTCCTGGCAGTATGATCTAAGAAACCTACCCACATCCTGGTTCACACGTTCCACCTGCCCATTACTCTCCGGATGGTAACCCGAGGTGAGGCTCACTGAGACCCCCAACCGCTCCATAAAGGCTCTCCAGACTCTGGAGGTAAATTGGGGACCTCGATCAGACACAATATCCTCGTGTACCCCGTATTGCCGGAAAACATGGGTGAATAGCGCTTTGGCGGTCTGTAGGGCAGTAGGAAGGCCCGGCATAGGGAGCAAACGACAGGCCTTAGAGAACCGGTCCACAACGACCAGTATAGTAGTATTCCCCTGTGAGGGAGGAAGGTCAGTGATGAAATCCACCGAGAGGTGAGACCATGGTCGTTGTGGAACGGGCAGGGGTAGTAACTTACCCCTAGGCAGATGTCTAGGCGCCTTACACTGGGCGCACACCGAGCAGGAGGAGACATAAACCCTCACATCCCTCGCCAACGTGGGCCACCAGTACTTAGCACTAAGGCAGTGCACTGTCCGGCCGATACCAGGATGTCCAGAGGAGGGTGACGTGTGAGCCCAATAGATCAATCGATCCCGAACCTCGAGCGGAACGTACTTCCGACCCTCCGGGCATTGAGGTGGACTAGGGTCGGTGCGCAACGCCCGCTCGAGTTCAGCATCGACCTCCCACACTACCGGTGCCACCAGACAAGACTCCGGCAGTATGGGAGAGGGCTCCACGGACCTCTCCTCCGTGTCATACCGCCGAGACAGCGCGTCTGCCTTACCGTTCTGTGACCCAGGGATGTACGTGATCTTAAATACGAACCAGGTCAAAAACATATTCCACCGCGCCTGGCGAGGGTTTAGTCTCCTAGCTGCCCGGATGTACTCCAGGTTACGGTGGTCCGTCAAAATGAGGAAAGGGTGTTGAGCCCCCTCAAGCCAGTGCCTCCACACTTTTAGGGCCTGTACCACGGCTAGCAGCTCCCTGTCCCCTACGTCATAATTTCACTCCGCCGGACTGAGCTTCTTGGAATAAAAAGCACAGGGGCGGAGTTTAGGTGGCGTGCCGGACCTTTGCGAAAGCACAACTCCTATACCGGCCTCTGACGCGTCCACCTCTACCTGAAATGGTAAAGAGGGATCCGGATGCGCCAGCACCGGAGCCGAGGTAAACAGGTCCTTCAGCCTCCCAAAGGCCCTGTCCGCCTCGGCTGACCACTGCAGACGCACCGGACCCCCCTTCAAAAGAGACGTTATGGGAGCTGCCACCTGTCCAAAACCCCGAATAAACCTCCGGTAGTAATTCGCAAACCCCAAAAACTGCTGCACCTCCTTCACAGTGGTTGGCGTTTGCCAATTACGCACGGCTGACACCCGGTCTACCTCCATCTTCACCCCTAACGCAGACAACTGATAACCCAAAAAGGAGACCGACTCCTGGAAAAACAGACACTTCTCTGCCTTGACATACAGGTCGTGCTCCAACAGCCTCCGCAACACTCGGGCGCACCAGTGCCACATGCTCGACTTCGGGTAGACGAGTACACGAGAATGTCATCTATGTACACGACCACCCCCTGCCCCTGCATGTCCCTGAAGATCTCATCCACGAATGATTGGAAAACTGAAGGAGCGTTCATCAACCCGTATGGCATGACAAGATACTCGTAATGGCCCGAGGTGGTACTAAAGGCTGTCTTCCATTCATCGCCCCCCCCTAATGCGCACCAAGTTGTACGCGCTCCTGAGATCTAATTTAGTGAAGAAACGCGCCCCATGCAATGACTCCGTCATGGTCGCAATCAGCGGGAGTGGATAACTGTACTTCACCGTGATCTGATTGAGACTACGGTAATCAATGCACGGGCGTAACCCACCATCCTTTTTCTTCACAAAAAAGAAACTCGAGGACGCAGGGGAAGTGGAGGGCCGTATGTATCCTTGTCTCAGAGATTCGTCTATGTAAGTCTCCATAGCTCTCTTCTCCTCCTGAGACAGAGGATACACATGGCTCCGTGGGAGCGCAGCTCCTGCCTGGAGGTCTATCGCACAATCTCCCTGCCTATGGGGGAGGCAACTGCGTCGCCCTCGACTTACTGAACACAATAGCCAAATCCCCATACTCAGGGGGAACGTGCAATGCGGGCACCTTGTTTGGACTCTCCACCGAGGTAGCCCCTACGGAAACGCCTAAACATCGACCCACACACTGGGCAGACCACTCCATCAGAGCCCTCTCCTGCCACGAAATAGACGGGTTATGGGTACTCAACCAGGGTATGCCCAGCACCACCGGATACGCAGGCGAGTCGATCAGAAATAGCTGGATCATCTCCTGATGACCCCCCTGCGCACACATCCTAAGTGGCGCCGTGACCTCCCTGATCAAGCCCGATCCCAACGGACGGCTATCTAGGGCATGAACGGGGAAGGGGACGTCAACAGGAAGAAGGGGAATCCCTAAGTCTAAACAAAATTTCCTATCAACAAAATTCCCAGCCGCGCCTGAATCTACCAGCGCCTTATGCTGGGAATGAGGTGCTACCTGTGGAAAACGCACAGGTATACAGAAGTGCGCAACAGAGAGCTCTGGGTGTGTGGTGCGCCTACTCACCTGGAAGGACTCCCCAGTGCGGGGCCTGTCGTCTTCTCCCCTAGGAGGCCATCCCCAGCACCTAGCCGCGGTGTGTCCTCCCCGACCACAGTTGGTGCAGGAGATGGACCCCCTCGTATTCCGACCCCTCCTCTCTCTAGCGCCAGCGCCCCCGAGCTCCATGGGGCTCGGCTCGGAGACGCTGGAGGGTGAAATGGACGGACCTCCCTCGGGACGTCCGCGGGTAGCCAGCAGGGTGTCCAGCCTGATGGACATGTCGACTAACTGGTCGAAAGAGAGGCTGGTGTCCCGACAGGCCAGCTCCCGACGGACGTCCTCACGTAGACTACAGCGGTAGTGATCGATGAGGGCCCGCTCATTCCACCCTGCATCCGCCGCTAGAGTACGGAATTCCAACGCGAACTCCTGGGCACTCCTCTTCCCCTGCCGGAGGCAGAACAGACGCTCCCCCGCCGCTTTCCCCTCCGGTGGATGGTCAAACACCGCCCTGAAGCGGCGGGAGAACTCAGCGTAAGTGATGGTGGTAGCGTCTATCCTCCTCCACTCGGCGTTGGCCCATTCTAACGCCCTGCCGGAAAGGCAGGAGATAAGGGCGGATACGCTCTCGTGTCCCGAGGGCGCCGGGTGCACGTGGCCAGGTAAAGCTCCACCTGGAGAAGGAAGCCCTGACACCCGGCAGCGGTCCCATCGTAGGCCCTCGGGAGCGAGAGTCGAACTCCTCTGGGTTCCGGAGCGGGAATGGGCTGACTTGCCGATGGTGATGGCAGGGAAGGTGGCGTTGGGGGTGTCCCTCGGGTCTCCCAGCGTTGGAGGGTGGTGATCACTTCCTGCAGGGCGGTCCCGATCCGCAGGATCTGGTCATTCTGCTCCCGGACCCTGTCCTCCAACGTCTCCTGTGCTGCTGCTGCTGTAGGTGGGTGTGGTGTTCGAATCAAGCGCAGGACGCAGGAAATAAGTCCACAAGACTTTAGTAAATGCACAAACTGAAACACGAAGAAAAGCCCTGAGGCGAGAACTCCCCACGCAGGCGTAAAACAAACGGGCGCACTAAACATGTGCGAATAAACTCTCCTAAACAGAGGAGAACAGCTCAACCGAGCAAACCGTATATGATGGTGCAAATGCACGACAGTGAAAACAATCACACACAACACCTGACAAACACAACGAGAACTTATAGGACACTAATGACACTAAACGACAACAAGTGTACAATACCAGACAAGACCAAACGAACATAGAAACATACAACGGTGGCAGCTAGTATTCCGGAGACGACGAACGCCGAAGCCTGCCCGAGCAAGGAAGAGAGGCAGCCTCGGCCGAAACCGTGACATATGCACAGAGAAGATGGAGATAGAGCTTGTGCCAGCGTCATGGGTCCAGGATGGCATGAGCTACTGGCCCCCCTTCGCTTGTACAGAACTATGCACAAGGTCGGTGAAGAGAAATTAGGCGCCTGATGAAACCTTGGGTTTATTTGATGTTCACATCAGGTACACTACAGGTAAGAAGCCATTCTCATGTGGCAAAATGTAATAAAACCAGCATGTGTTTGTATTTGCAGTCAACTATTTGTACTTGTGTATTTATTGTAAAAGTGACAGCAATCTCAGGAGAGAACAGTATGTATCTGTAATCTGCAGGCAACAAGTAGCATACATACATAAAATGTTATCTTACAGAAACATATGATGAAGCACGGCGTAAGCTGCCTATGGCTGTGGTCCATTCCGATCTTCAGACAGAGGAAGATGACCGCTCAGCATAGAAGAGAAAATAAAGGTATAACTACCAGTTGTCAAATATAATTTTGAGATCCTTCATGTTCTTAAAACCACGTGATAGCCTAAATATCTCTCTGCATTCGTTGCTAGATATGTTTGCCAACTGCCTGACTACAATACAATTTCTTATGAGTATAATAAGCCTTATGTATTTTCAACATGAGAGGAACTAATAGACAAATAACCAGTGAGACTGAAAGTGGGGATGAAAGTGAGCCAATGGAGGAACTACCAAGGAAGGCCCAGTCCAAGACAATAAGGGACAGAGTTGACCTCCTGCACCAGTCATTAGACCTCCACAGTGTAGAAGAGAGACACCCGTGGGGGTTGAGCCACTAGATAGCCAGAGCATTCAAGAGCAGCCAATGTGTGATTGTAATTGTTAGATGTGAGGGATAACGTTTCGGTTGTACTCATTAAATAGTTAGGAGCATATTTAGAGTGTGCAACTTTTGTTCTTTCTTTTTATACAGTTTACTTTCCGTTAGTCAGCACCTCTACCAAGACATGTGAGGGATAAACCACAACTGGTTGGACACTTGGGGCAGAAATGATAACTTGGGGTTAAATGTGTGTTCTTTGTGTTTTCGTTTTGTATTTTTTTGCAGCAGTTCTTCGTGAGATTTTAACATCGTTAGACACACTTAAGCAACAACAGCTGATTTTGCTGCAACTGCAAAAGCTGCAGTTGAATGGTTAAACTCCATCTGAGGTTCTGGACGTGATCGATCTTGGGTTTCCGGTGTCCTCGCTGGAACACTTGAAGAGAGTCGAGGGAAGAATTTCTGGGCAACCTGAACTCAAAAAGAACCTGGTACGGGAAGATTTTAAATCATTAAATACAGAGTTGAAAAGCAATTCACCTGAACCAAGCCCCATTCAATCTGACCCGGAATGCAGTTCCACCTCAATTTCCAGCCCTGGGTTTACCATCAACTTGGTGCTTTAACCCTTCTGATGAATAAACCTGTTCTGAAGCAGTACTCTAATCAGTATTATCTTCATGACATACCAGTTTGTTGTCTTTCAAATCACATCTTTTGGACAGGCTGGAGGAATGACCACCAAGGAGACTGTGTGGAGAATACTAACAAAACTCCTGACAAATGCCCTGGCCATGAAGATGAACTGGCGAGGGGCCAATGGATGTCACAACACCCTACACTATACCCTACCATACACACTAAACACAATAACAGGGAATGCTGTTACCATACCAAAACCAATTTCGCTAAGTGGGGATGTCTCTTTGTGATGTTCTTCATCAGACTGTAAAGAAAAATCCTATCAGTTCTTAGGGCACAGTTGGTCTCGGGAAAGTCATGCTACTTTTAGTATGTAAACCTGTGCATGTTTATTACCAGTGTCATACCTTCATATTTCAATAGAGATGTAATGCTCATTACGTTAGACACCTCGAAATGCACTGTTAAAAATGAAGCCCAATTTGTATGTTCAACTGTTCTCAGTACTTTACATTTTATATATAATCAATTTACATATGTACATTGATGTTTAGAAAATCCTTAAAGCCACACTCCGTAATTTGTGTTCATTGGATAGTCAAAAAAGTTTGTGACAGAAGTGAATTAATTGTACGCTAACAGGCTTGATATATTTCCTTATTTTCAATGACTGGACATGTGACATGTTGTGGAATAGGACCATCATTGTGAGATTTTTTCACATGGTACTTCACTACAACCATCAGAGGTTGCATGTTCAAACTCTGACATACGTCTTATAACTTCCAAAAACAACAATATTTGAAGAAAACCCTGAGATAGTATTCAGTCATCACTTAGACAGTGGCGGTCAGTGCCGTTTAAGATGAGGGAGGACAAAAAATGTATAATCATTACATTTACATTTTAGTCATTTAGCAGACGCTCTTATCCAGAGCGACTTACAGTTAGTGAGTGCATACATTTTCCATACAGGCCCCCAGTGGGAATCGAACCCACAACCCTGGCGTTGCAAGTGCCATGTTCTACCAACTAAGCTACAGGAGGCCTAATCATGAGCATGGCCTTATTTCTATCACAGCATATTGGATGACTGTCATTCATATTCCATTCACCCAGTTCAATGTAACATCGATAAGTTTCGGCTACTACGTGATACTCAAATGTTCCCTATACCCATCATGAGGTTGCTACAACCTAGCCTATGAATGAAAGATTACAACGTAGGTGCACACAGATCGAGAGAAAATGTTTAGGTGACAGACACATGGACCGACAGCGACACATTCAATACTACCTTGCAGACACTTGCCTGCATCTAGGTGATCTAGGGTGGACAATTTCATGTATGTTTATCCCCGTTTCGTTCCGTTTGCTTCCGTTTAAGAAATGTTTTTCAACAGAATCGGGGGAATGAATACACCCCTGGTCACGCGTAAACACATTTCACATTCATAGCAGCCACGTTGTATTCCTTCTCATATCTATGCGCTCCTCTCCTCTCACCCATTCCCTTCGTTTGTGGACTTCAATGCACAACACACCAGCTGTATGTGACCAGGCGGAAAAAAATAATCTTAGCCAAACCATATCATAACTGCTACACACAGCCTACATCATTGTCACCATATTAGCTAAAGTAATGTCATTGTCAACATAGCTAATAGAACTACTACTAACGTGTTAGTAAAACCGATACAATCATGCAGTAACTTTACAGTATATATAGTCAGTTAGCAGTTTAGCAGTTACACCGGCGGGCCCCGGTGGCAATACATTTGTAAAACCTTGACTTGGAAGAGTTCCAGTGTTGTGTTGGGTAGTCATAACCAGCTAGCTAACATAGCATCCCTCTGTTTGAGCAGGGTGTTTGAGATGGCTAAACTAGCTAGCTGCATTTGCTAGCTAAGTAAGTGAATCTGAAAAAAAAAGACAATCTCTCTCTATCTCTCGCTTGCTTCTTCATTTTGGAATAAATTAATTTGTTACAAACTGTTCAACTATTGTCTTTCTCTTTAAGTTAACTATTCACCACAGTTTATGCACTGCAGTGTTAGCTAGCTGTAGCTTATGCTTTCATTTTGGAATAAATTAATTTGTTACAAACTGTTCAACTATTGTCTTTCTCTTTAAGTTAACTACTCACCGCAGTTTATGCACTGCAGTGTTAGCTAGCTGTAGCTTATGCTTTCTAGATTCATTCTCTGATCCTTTGATTGGGTGGACAACAAATCAGTTCATGCTGCAAGAGCTCTGATAGGTTGGAGGATGTCCTACGAAAATTGTCATCATTACTGTGTAAGTCTATGGAAGGGGGTGAGAACCATGAGCCTCCTAGGTTTTGTATTCAAGTCAATGAACCCAGAGGAGGATGGAAGCTAGCTGTCCTCCGGCTACACCATGGTGCTACCCTACAGAGTACTGTTGAGGCTACTGGTGACATGAATATATTTAGTATAGTTTTATCTAAAAAGGATAACTATTTAAAAATGTTTTACCATTAAAAAAAAATTAATTCACTGAGGAGGATGGTCCTCCGCTTCCTCCTCTGAGGAGCCTCCACTGTACTTAGATATATAAGGCCATCCACATTATACACCGAATTCTCTTTACCATAAAACCGGCCAAAATGCTCTTCAAAAGACACTAGTAAAGTTAGGAATATTGCCAATTGTCAATGCGACGTGTATGCGGTAGGCGAAGTCAAGGGCAGGACACCGAGCTACTAGCAGATACTTTACTGGATACAGTGCAAATCCAAAGTACAAAAGGCAACCTCATACAGCGAGGAACAATACAACCCGCACACATGGGCAACTGCCGAAAAGACGAAAAACTATTACGCACAATACACAATGAGAAACAGAGGGTGATAAAGGGAACGCAATACAACATAATGGGAAACAGGTGTAAACAATAAAGACCAAACAAGACAAACACCGAAACATAGATCGGCAGCAGCTAGTACTCCGGGGACGACGAACGCCGAAGCCTGCCCGAGCAAGGAGAAGGAGCAGCCTCAGCTGAATCCATGACAGCAATGCTTGAATTGGCCTGCCAATATTGTTCTTCTCAGACCATGTTACAATTATATTTCAAAACTGCAGCTTCCATGGCCCCACATCAAAGTTGATACTGCAGTGAGATTTCAAAACTTTGATTGATGTAAATGGTATTGGTTGTAGTGAAAGGCTAGTTTTTAGTGACAGCCCAGCTTTAGTCACAGGCCATGCTGCAGCTGGAGACAGTAGTTGATGTTGTGGATGTGTAACCTGGTCTCAAAGCATTTCGTATTATTCTTTGCATGAATCCGAGACACTCCATTTAGTATGAACTCACAAGCTGTCACGATCGCTGACAGATGAAGCGGACCAAGGCGCAGCGTGATAAGCGTACATGCTTTATTGTACTTAACACACGATCAAAACAATAAACAAACGATACGTGAAGTCCTAGGTTACAACACAAAACCTTACGGAACAAGATCCCACCAAATACTAGTGCCAAACAGGCTGCCTAAGTATGGTCCCCAATCAGAGACAACGAGCTACAGCTGTCTCTGATTGGGAACCACCCTGGCCAACATAGATATAAACGATCTAGAACAAACGCATAGAAAATGTAACAGAAACTCCACACAGTATCCCCCCCAAAGGCGCGGACTACGACCGCGCCACACCAACACAACGGGGTAGGGGCCGGGTGGGCATTCCGCCTCGGAGGCAGATCCGGCTCCGGGCGTGACCACCACTCTCTCTCTACCCCCCCGTAGCGCCCCTGGTCTGGTCCCGCTGGCCAGAGCTGGACTGGACACCGGTGGAGCGGATTGCTCTGGCTACGGTGTGGAGCAGCTGACCGGTGCCGGACCAGGCACCGGTGGAAAAGGCACGGACCATGCCGGACTGACGACGCGCACCACTGGCTTGGTGCGGGGAGCAGGAATGGGCCGGACCGGGCTGACGATGCGCACCACTGGCTTGGTGCGGGGAGCAGGAACGGGCCGGACCGGGCTGGCGACGCGCACCACTGGCTTGGTGCGAGGGGCAGGAACAGGCCGGACCGGGCTGGCGACGCGCACCACAGGCTTGGTGCGGGGAGCATGAACAGGCCGGACCGGGCTGGCGACGCGCACCACAGGCTTGGTGCGGGGAGCAGGAACAGGCCGGACCGGGCTGGCGACGCGCACCACGTGGCTCCGCATAACACGGAATCTGCCCATTCTCACGCTGCCTAGCCTGAGTACGGGGAGTTGGCTCTGCTCTACCTCTAGGCTCCGCCAACCACCCTTCCAGCCCCCCAAACCTGGTGGCCTCCTCTCCTAGATCGCCGATGGGCCCTGTAGCTGCCTCCAGCAGCCCCGTCGTCCACGCCGTGTGCCCCCCCAAAAAAATTTATTGGAGTTGCCTCTCGCATGTCCGTCGTCGGCACGGTTGGCGCCGTTTCTCCTCTCCTGCCTGGGCATTTACTTTTGCCCATGGCCCTCTGCCCACGAATATGTCCTCTCAAGACCACCATTCGCCCACCTGGGACATCGCCAACTTCTCCTCCTGGGCACGCTGCTTGGTCCTCTGGTGGTGGGATCTTCTGTCACGATCGCTGACAGATGAAGCGGACCAAGGCGCAGCGTGATAAGCGTACATGCTTTATTGTACTTAACACATGATCAAAACAATAAACAAACGATACGTGAAGTCCTAGGTTACAACACAAAACCTTACGGAACAAGATCCCACAAAATACTAGTGCCAAACAGGCTGCCTAAGTATGGTCCCCAATCAGAGACAACGAGCTACAGCTGTCTCTGATTGGGAACCACCCTGGCCAACATAGATATAAACGATCTAGAACAAAAGCATAGAAAATGTAACTGAAACTCCACACCCTGGCTCAACATTTAAGAGTCCCCCGAGCCAGGGCGTGACACAAGCTAGATATATTTCCTTATATTCACTGACTGGTATGAATTAATTTGTGGTTGTCCATCACCCATTTCGAATGATAAGTTACGAATTACAATTTGCAATATATGTTACGAATTAACAACACATACAATATTACAAATTAGCAAAACATACAATATGTTACGAATTGGCAAATCATATACAGTATGTTGCGAATTCTGGCTAGGTGGCTAACGTTAGCTAGCTTGCTAATGTTAGCTAGGCTAGAGGTTAGGGTTAGGTTTAGGAATTAGGGTTTGGCGAAGGGTTTAGCTAACATGCTAAGTAGTTGCAAAGTAGGTAAAAATAACTACCATCAAATAATTGGCATATACTCTTACAGAATTTGTGTTGTGTTGGAAATTTAATCAAAGCAAATTGAATGACAACTTGTTTTACTCTGGCAGATTAAATCAGTTCCAGTGCACCAGAATAGCGCTGCGATTGGGCAGAGTCCTCTTTGCTAGCTGGGTATAGCTTATTTCATGATATGTAGCCTAACATCAGTGATTTAGTGAATTTTTTTTGGCTAAGCATTAGAATAAGCCGCCTCGATATTTGCAGCCGTAGGTAATATCTCTCTAGGAGCTGATCCGTCATCAGTATTGTGAGATAATTCTAATGTTAAGAAAATATTTGTATGGAGAAAGCTGATCCATCCAAGAGCAGCACTCCCTTTCTTTAGATCCTATCAGTATCGACACATGCTTCAACAACACACTTAACAACCGTTCTCTCTGCATGGTGTTTTGGGAAACGGATCTTCGGCCGTTGTAGGAAAGATGCATCTTTAAAACAATCGTAAGCTTAAGTTCCATTGCTATCTGGAAACCGGGCCTTGAAGTGTTGTTAGCAATGACAGTATAGTATGAAGAAAACTGCTTCTCCAATAGAAATCCCCGATCACACGTGTAGGGGATGTCATGGCGACACTGACCATTTTTACATGCGCACAGTATTTTGGATAGTAAGCTCATATCCTGCTTAAGGTCTTATTCGAAGAAGCTGTTTACATGCACCTTTGATATCCCGCTCACGAGTATCCCTGTATTCATGAATAGGAAGAATATTCCTAATTTAAGTTCATATGATTTACAGTGGCTTGCGAAAGTATTCACCCCCCTTGGCATTTATCCTATTTTGTTGCCTTACAACCTGGAATTAAAATGGATTTTTTTGGGTTTGTATCATTTGATTTACACAACATGCCTACCACTTTGAAGATGCAATATATATATATATATATATATATATATATATATATATATTATTATTATTTTTTCAGACACTCTTATCCAGAGCGACTTACAGTTAGTGAGTGCATACATTTTTTTCATACTTTTTTATTGTTAAACAAACAAGAAATAAGACAAAAAAACAGACAACTTGAGCATGCATAACTATTCACCCCCTAATGATGGAGCATCTATTAGCTCTAACGTTAGAAGCTCAGCTACAACCTATGCCAGCACCAAGAGGGCAGATGACAAATGATGGTGCCTAGCTAAGTAATTTTTCCTGCAAGCCACCTATCTAGCTAGCTAACTTTAGTTTATCTACTGACACCCATATTGTGTATTGCTGGCTAACATACTACTGTGTTACAAATCAAATAATAAATCTGTTTGCTAACTTAGATAGCTATGTAGCTAGCTAGGTAACTAGCTAAGTTAGCTAACTAAACAACTACCGGTAGCCATATTTATGACTAAAAATAAAATAGGCTTTACAATCAGATCTCTTTTGTATCTCGGTTGTAAAACCTTGTCACAACTGTCTGTGAGATGCGGTAAACGAAGTCAGGCGCAGGACACAGAACTCTCGGATACGTACTTTTAATACGAAAAGGATCCAAAAGGACACAGAAAATAACTCCACGCAGGGAGGAAATAACCCGCTCACAAAATAGACAACCGTGAAGGGGAAAACAATCACACACAAAGTACAGATGAGAGACAGGGGTAATTATAAGGGAAACAATTAACATAATGACGAACAGGTGTAAACAATACAGACAAAACGAAACAAACACCGATAACATCGAAGGGCAGTAGCTAGTACTCCGGGGACGACGAACGCCGAAGCCTGCCCGAGCAAGGAGGAGGAGCAGCCTCGGCAGAATCCGTGACAGTACCCCCCCCCCCTTGACGCGCGGTACCAGCCGTGCGCCGACCCCGGCCTCGGGGACGGCCAGGAGGACGCGGAGCAGGGCGAGTTGGGTGACTCCGGTGGAACTCTGTCAACAGGGAGTGATCTAGGATGTCCCTCCTAGGGACCCAGCACCGTTCCTCCGGACCGTACCCCTCCCACTCCACGAGATACTGCAGACCCCCCATCCGACGCCTCGAATCCACGATGGAACGGACTGAGTACGCCGGAGCCCCTTCGATGTCTAGTGGGGGCGGAGGGGCCTCTCGTACCTCATTCTCCTGGAGTGGACCAGCTACCACCGGCCTGAGGAGAGACACATGGAACGAGGGGTTAATGCGATAATTAACAGGCAGCTGTAACCTATAACATACCTCGTTCAATCTCCTCAGGACTTTAAATGGCCCCTCAAACCGCCGGCCCAGCTTCCGGCAGGGCAGGTGAAGGGGTAGGTTTCTGGTCAAGAGCCAGACCCGATCTCCCGGTGCATAAACCGGACCCTCACTGCGGTGGTGATCGGCGCTCGCCTTTTGCCATCTGATGGCCCGCTGCAGATGGACGTGCGCAGCGTTCCATGTCTCCTCCGAGCGCCGAAACCATTCATCCACCGCAGGAGCCTCGATCTGGCTCTGATGCCAGGGTGCCAGAACCGGCTGATAGCCCAACACACACTGGAAAGGAGTGAGATTAGTGGAGGAGTGGCGGAGTGAGTTTTGGGCTATCTCTGCCCAGGGAATATACCCCGACCACTCCTCCTGCCGGTCCTGGCAGTAGGACCTCAGAAACCTACCCACATCTTGGTTTACTCTCTCCACCTGCCCATTACTCTCAGGGTGAAAACCCGAGGTAAGGCTGATCGAGACCCCCAAACGTTCCATAAACGCCCTCCACACTCTAGAGGTGAACTGGGGACCCCGATCAGACACTATATCCTCAGCCACCCCGTAGTGCCGGAAAACGTGAGTAAACAGGGCTTTGGCCGTTTGTAGGGCTGTAGGAAGACCTGGCATAGGGATGAGACGGCAGGCCTTAGAAAACCGATCCACAACGACCAAGATCGTGGTATTCCCCTGGGAGGGCGGAAGGTCTGTGACAAAATCCACCGGCAGGTGAGACCATGGGCGTTGTGGAACGGGGAGAGGTTGTAACTTCCCTCTGGGCAGGTGTCTAGGCGCCTTACACTGGGCGCACACCGAGCAGGAAGAAACGTAAACTCTCACGTCCTTAGCTAAGGTGGGCCACCAGTACTTCCCGCTACAACAGTGCACCGTCCGACCAATACCAGGATGACCAGAGGAGGGTGACGTGTGAGCCCAATAAATCAGTCGGTCACGGACCTCGAGCGGCACGTACCTCCGTCCCTCTGGACACTCTGGGGGAGAAGGGTCGGAACGTAACGCCCGCTCAATTTCCGTGTCGACCTCCCCCACCACCGGTGCCACGAGACAAGACTCCGGTAGTATGGGAGTGGGCTCAATGGACCTCTCCTCTGTGTCATATCGTCGGGACAGGGCGTCTGCCTTATGTGATCTTAAAGACAAACCGGGCCAGAAACATGGCCCACCTAGCCTGACGAGGGTTCAGTCTCTTCGCTGCCCGGATGTACTCCAGGTTACGATGGTCAGTCAGAATGAGAAAAGGGTGGTTAGCCCCCTCAAGTCAATGTCTCCACACCTTCAGGGCCTGGACCACAGCTAGCAGCTCCCTGTCCCCCACGTCATAATTGTGCTCCGCCGGACTGAGCTTCTTAGAATAGAAAGCACAGGGGCAGAGTTTTGGAGGCGTGCCCGAGCACTGAGACAGTATAGCACCGATCCCTGCCTCGGACGCATCCACCTCGACTTGGAACGCCAAAGAGGGATCCGGATGTGCCAGCACCGGAGCTGAGGTGAACAGGTCCTTCAAATGACTAAACGCCCTGTCCGCCTCAGCCGACCACTGCAAACGCACCGGGCCCCCCTTTAGCAGGGAGGTAATGGGAGCCGCTACCTGTCCAAAACCCCAGATAAACCTCCGGTAGTAATTGGCAAAACCCCAAAACCGCTGCACCTCCTTTACTGTAGTTGGAGTCTGCCAATTACGCACGGCTGAAACGCTGTCAATCTCCATCTCCACCCCTGACGCAGACAACCGGTGTCCCAGGAAGGAGATGGACTCCTGGAAAAACAGACATTTCTCTGTCTTCAGATACAGATCATGCTCCAACAGTCTACCCAGCACCCGACGTACCAGGGACACATGCTCGGTACATGTAGCGGAGTATATCAGAATGTCATCAATATACACCACTACCCCCTGTCCATGCAAATCCCGGAAAATCTAGTCTACAAATGATTGGAAAACTGAAGGAGCATTCATTAGACCGTATGGCATGACGAGGTACTCATAGTGACCCGAGGTGGTACTGAAGGATGTTTTCCACTCATCTCCCTCCCGAATGCGCACCAGGTTGTAAGCGCTCCTGAGATCCAATTTTGTGAAGAAGCGCACCCCGTGTAATGACTCCGTCATACTAGCAATCAGAGGGAGAGGATAGCTGTATTTAATAGTGATCTGATTGAGACCACGGTAATCAATACACGGGCGTAAACCCCCATCCTTCTTCTTCACAAAAAAGAAACTTGAGGACGCAGGAGAAGTGGAAGGCCGTATGTATCCCTGTCTCAAGGATTCGGCGACGTATGTCTCCATAGCAGCCGTCTCCTCCTGAGACAGAGGATACACATGGCTGCGAGGGAGCGCCGCGCCAACCTGGAGGTCTATCGCACAATCCCCCTGTCGATGAGGTGGTAATTGAGTCGCCTTCTTCTTACAGAAGGCACTTGCCAAATCGGCATACTCAGGAGGAATGTGCATTGTGGGCATTTGGTTCGGACTCTCCACCGTCGTTGCCCCTATGGAAACACCTACACACCGCCCCACACACTGATCAGACCATCCCTTGAGAGCCCTCTGTTGCCATGAAATGTTGGGGTCATGAGATATTAACCAGGGAAGTCCCAACACCACTGGAAACACAGGAGAGTCAATTAAATACAACTGTATAGTCTCCTCATGATTTTTCTGCGTTTTCATCTTCAGTGGCGCTGTGACCTCCCTAATCAATCCCGACCCCAAAGGCTGGCTATCTAGGGCATGGATAGGGAAGGGCACATCGACTGGTAATATAGGGATCCCTAACTTATATGAGAAATGGCGATCGATAAAATTCCCAGCTGCGCCTGAATCGACTAGCGTAAGAAGAAACTTCTGGAAACATCACTTGGATACACATATGAACAGCAGAGAGCTCTGGGTGAGTTGGGACCTTACTCACCGGGAATGACTCATCAGTGCGCTGCCTGCTGCCTCGAATCCGAGGAGACCCTCCCCAGCACCGAACCGCTGTGTGTCCTCGGCGGCCACAGTTGGTGCAGGGGACAGCCTCCTTCCTGGCCTCCCTACTACCAGCACCCCCGAGCTCCATAGGGCTCGGCTCGGAGGTGCTGGGGGATGGAATGGACGGCCCCAGCGCTGGACGTCCGCGAGTAGCCAACAGGGTATCCAAGCAAATCGACATGTCCACCAGCTGATCGAAGCTTAGATTGGTGTCCCTGCAGGCCAGCTCTCGACGAACGTCCTCCCTCAGGCTGCATCTGTAGTGGTCGATGAGGGCCCTCTCATTCCATCCCGAATTGGCAGCCAGAGTCCGGAAGTCCAGTGCGAATTCCTGCGTGCTCCTCCTCCCCTGTCTGAGGTGGAATAGACGCTCACCCGCCGCCTTCCCCTCCGGGGGATGATCGAACACTGCCCTGAAGCGGCGGGTGAACTCCGCATAGTTCACAGTAGCGGCGTCTATCCCTCCCCACTCGCCGTTGGTCCACTCCAGTGCCTTGCCGGACAGACAGGAGATGAGGGCGGACACGCTCTCGTATCCCGAGGGTGCCGGGTGAATGGTTGCCAGGTAAAGTTCCACCTGGAGCAGGAAACCCTGACACCCGGCTGCGGTGCCATCATAAGCCCTCGGGAGCGAGAGCCGAATCCCACTGGACTCCGGATGTGAGACGATAGGAGTAGCCGATGGTGGTGGTATCGTTGGAGGAGGTGTGGGCAAACCTCCTCTCTCCCATCGTCCCAAAGTGTTCATAACATTATCCAGAGCGGCACCAAGATTTTGGAGCATCGCTGCCTGTTGTAGGACGCGCTCCTCGAGTGATCCAGTCGGTGCCGTCGCTCCTGCTGACTCCATGGTAAGGTGTGTGATTCTGTCACGACTGTCTGTGAGATGCGGTAAACGAAGTCCGGCTCAGGACACAACTCTCGGATACGTACTTTTAATACGAAAAGGATCCAAAAGGACACAGAAAATAACTCCATGCAGGGAGGAAATAACCCGCTCACAAAATAGACAACCGTGAAGGGGAAAACAATCACACACAAAGTACAGATGAGAGACAGGGGTAATTATAAGGGAAACAATTAACATAATGACGAACAGGTGTAAACAATACAGACAAAACTAAACAAACACCGATAACATCGAACGGCAGTAGCTAGTACTCCGGGGACGACGAACACCGAAGCCTGCCCGAGCAAGGAGGAGGAGCAGCTTCGGCAGAATCCGTGACAAACCTCTTCTCTATTTAGAGTAAACCTAAAGCTAGGTTTACCAGCAAACGTTAGCACATGACTGGAGTTGGCTAGCTAGTTAGCATAGCGCCTGCGAACTTATGCGCCACCCCTCGCATTTGTAACATCAGCAATTGTAAATAATTTTACTTGCTAGCTAACATGTAGCATAACATTGGTTGTGATTATGATCTTGGATGCATTTCAAATCACACAAACTTATAGGCATGACGCAAGATTGATTCCAAATAGATGTAAATAGCAAGTATTACATATTCATCAAGCTAGCTAGCTAAATGTACTACCAAACAGTGAGGAGAAACAATAATACAACAATTTACTGTTGTAAATCTCTAAAACTGAAGCTGGTTTTACTATACAAATATTTGCTTCAGCTGCCTGATAGACATGGCTGTAGGCAGGCCTACCTATCTAGGCTCATATGTACGGTCTGGTCACTGTGCAAAGGTTGAGGGTTAAGCCATATTTTATTCTATAAGGCTGGATATTGTTGTAAATGAAATCTCTGTACCTGTGCACCTGTATGCATGTTCAACTAGTCTACTCTAATGTTGATGTTATGCTGGCACGATTCAACTCTTGATCGAACTGTATAATAAAGTATAATTTGAGTTTTTTTGTCTTACAGACAATACTGTGTGGTGCCTGGGCTTCTTCCTGGAGTGGATTGTAGCTACAGATTCATAATTCCTTTGCCTGCATGTGTCATTGTAGCAGAATTGTATCCTGTGAACTGTATCCCTCTCAAGGGATTAGACATTATGCTGGATTTCAAGCAGATGACTCGTGTGGGGCTGAATGGCAGTTTGATCATGACAACTCCTCCGACAGCTTTGCAAGTATTCCCTGAACTTACTGTATGATTCTTTGGAATGGAAATGTCATCATGACCACCTCTCCCATCATCTGCTGATCACCAGTTCTCTTAGCTACAGATTGTTAAACCAGATAATGTGATTTAACCAAAGTATCCATTACTGGGAGTTACAGGATAGGTACTGTTTGGTGTAGAACTGAGAATTTGACCAACCTTAGCGAAACAGTCTTCATCCTCGGGGAAACAGGAGTCTCATAAAATGCCTGTGTCCAGTTGCAGGGGGTCAGTTTGAATTTAGAAAATGCTCAGTTATGGAAATGTTTTGCTCCATAAAGTAATCCAACAATATATGTGCCGCCATCGTGTCTATTTCATGTCTTTTCACTAATTGATCGAGACAGGTCTCTGTCATCATGCAGCACTTCCGGGTGGACACCCACCTGTCTTTATCAATGGGAGAAGACTTGAAATAGACAAGATGTCGGCAAAAATCTTTGGGTAAATCACATCTGGTGTAACAATCTGTAACTACAGTTCTCTACACTTAAGTGTCTCTACACCTGGAGACACACTCGGACACACTGAACTGTACTTGACAGTTTATTTTTTTTGTATGTTACTTTGCCATATAACATTGTTGTTGAATACCCAGTTCTCTTGAGTCAACATTAAATAGTGTACATTCACCTGTATTTTAGATTTTGACAAATAAACAAACATTCTTACATAAATATCTTATGTGAATCCATAAGGGCAGACAAATGTTAAAGATTGATAGAAAATATCCATATTTATTTTATGGCGGTTCTACAACCCTGTTCCTGGAGAGCTCATCCTGTAGGTTCTCACTCCAACCCTAATCTAGCACACCTGATTCTTATAATTAGCTGGTTGATAAGCTGATCCAGGTTAGTTACAACTGAGATTGGAGCGAAAACCTACAGGAGGGTAGCTCTCCAGGAACAGGGATGGAGACCCATGTTCTACATCGTCTTATGCTGAGCCACATTGGCTACGTTTACACAGGCAGCCCAATTCTGATATTTTTTCCACTAATTGTTCTGAATAACATCAGATCTTTTTCAGAACTGATCTGATTGGTCAAAAGACCAATTAGTGGAAAAAATATCAGAATTGGGCTGCCTGTGTAAACGCAGCCATAGTCCTTTATCCGGCTTTGGTACACCGGCAATTTTAATTTTATTTAACTAGGCAAGTCAGTTAAGAACAAATTATTATTTACAATGATGGCCTACCCCAGCCAAACCCGGACAACGCTGGGCCAATTGTGCGCCGCCCTATGGGACTCCCAATCACGGCTGGATTTTGATACAGCCTGGAATCAAACCAGGGTCTGTAGTGATGCCTCTAGCACTGAGATGCAGTGCCTTAGACTGCTGCACCACACAATGGTGGCCTGGGGAAGCTGAGACTCTTTGTGCTCATGGCGATGGGCTTGTCCTGTCTGCGGTGAACGGCCAACAGGATATGACTGCCGAAAGTGGTGTAGAGCTTCTTAACCACCAATTGTTTGGTCCTCTTGCAGAAGATTTGCTGGTACTGCAAGTCTCCTGGAAAGACATGGTTGTGGTCTTAGCATTTTACACTTTTTGTGGAAGGGACGTAGGGCAACACGGGTTTGTTGGTAAAGGTATCAACCAAATGGGACAGGCTAGCATACAGTGGGGAAAAAAAGTATTTAGTCAGCCACCAATTGTGCAAGTTCTCCCACTTAAAAAGATGAGAGAGGCCTGTAATTTTCATCATAGGTACACGTCAACTATGACAGACAAAATGAGAAAAGAAAATCCAGAAAATCACATTGTAGGATTTTTAATGAATTTATTTGCAAATTATGGTGGAAAATAAGTATTTGGTCAATAACAAAAGTTTCTCAATACTTTGTTATATACCCTTTGTTGGCAATGACACAGGTCAAACGTTTTCTGTAAGTCTTCACAAGGTTTTCACACACTGTTGCTGGTATTTTGGCCCATTCCTCCATGCAGATCTCCTCTAGAGCAGTGATGTTTTGGGGCTGTCGCTGGGCAACACGGACTTTCAACTCCCTCCAAAGAATTTCTATGGGGTTGAGATCTGGAGACTGGCTAGGCCACTCCAGGACCTTGAAATGCTTCTTACGAAGCCACTCCTTCGTTGCCCGGTGTGTTTGGGATCATTGTCATGCTGAAAGACCCAGCCACGTTTAATCTTCAATGCCCTTGCTGATGGAAGGAGGTTTTCACTCAAAATCTCACGATACATGGCCCCATTCATTCTTTCCTTTACACGGATCAGTCGTCCAGTCCCTGGCGGCGTAGTGTGTTACTGATGGTAGGCTTTGTTACTTTGGTCCCAGCTCTCTGCAGGTCATTCACTAGGTCCCCCGTGTGGTTCTGGGATTTTTGCTCACCGTTCTTGTGATCATTTTGACCCCACGGGGTGAGATCTTGCGTGGCGCCCCAGATCGAGGGAGATTATCAGTGGTCTTGTATGTCTTCCATTTCCTAATAATTGCTCCTACAGTTGATTTCTTCAAACCAAGCTGCTTACCTATTGCAGATTCAGTCTTCCCAGCCTGGTGCAGGTCTACAATTTTGTTTCTGGTGTCCTTTGACAGCTCTTTGGTCTTGGCCATAGTGGAGTTTGCAGTTTGACTGTTTGAGGTTGTGGACAGGTGTCTTTTATACTGATAACAAGTTCAAACAGGTGCCATTAATACAGGTAATGAGTGGAGGACAGAGGAGCCTCTTAAAGAAGAAGTTACAAGTCTGTGAGAGACAGAAATCTTGCTTGTTTGTAGGTGACCAAATACTTATTTTCCACCATAATTTGCAAATACATTCATAAAAAATCCTACAATGTGATTTTCTGGATTTATTTTCTCAATTTGTCTGTCATAGTTGACGTGTACCTATGATGAAAATTACAGGCCTCTCTCATCTTTTTAGGTGGGAGAACTTGCACAATTGGTGGCTGACTAAATACTTTTTTCCCCCACTGTATCTCCCCCTTTCACTATGACGCAGTAGCTTTCACTTCCCCACCCGCCATTTAAAAAAAGACCCAGCAGAGCTCCATTGATTTCTTCGATCATGCAGAGACGGGCAGCACGAAGGTCTCGTCATTGACTTTGCTGGAAAGGGGAGAAATTGTGCTTTACAATGGTATTCATATTATAGTTGACCTGGAAGTATTCCGTTTTTGGGTCACTAAAATAAGGTAAAATGTACGGAACAGCGCGATGTACAAAAGTGCGTTAGCTACCATTAACTAGCTAACTTATCCAGCTAGATTAGCAAGCTAGGTAATGTTAGTTTACCTCTAATTGAGAATCTTCCGTTTTGTTGTGAAGAAGAAAAAAAAAAACGTTCACATCAATTCTCCGCTGTCATCGAAATGGATTTCCCATAAGTTCAGCTTGAAAATCCCTCTGATAATCTTTTGTCACCGCATCATTCTTGATAGCCGCAAGCCACTGGCAGAATCGGGGTGAATCTCTGGTAGGTAAAATGGTGAAGATAACTCATTTTCGCACTTGTTTGTAATGAGCACAGCCAGGCACAGAACACCACAAAAAAAACGAACGTTTAAAAAACTAAAAAACTTGCCTAGAGAAGTTCTGAGATTACTGTGTGTTGGTCGTTGGAAGTAAACAATGCCGTTATTCAAGTGGGCGGTACCTAGTGGGTGGTATCAGCATTCGCTATGAATGCCGGACTTTGGTTGTTGAAATGTCCAGTGATTCTACCAGTGAACTATTATGTGTGTTTTTTCGCGTTATTTGTAATTTATTCTGTACATAATGTTTCTGCCACCATCTCTTATGAACAAAAAGAGCTTCTGGATATCAGGAAAGCAATTACTCACCTTGTATTGGACGAAGATTTTTTCTTCAATGAGTCGGACGCGAAGGATATCCTACAGACACCGACAAGGCCCAAATATCCGTCATTCGCATTAGAAAGAGACAGAGATATAGTGGACGTAGGTCGGGGTGCCTTGTAAGGATCCGACAGCGAGCGAGTAAACTGCCTCTTCCATCAATCCTATTAGCCAATGTTCAATCATTTGAAAATAAATTGGATGACCTAAGATTAAGGTTATCCTACCAACAGGACATTAAAAACTGTAATATCTTATGTTTCACCGAGTCGTGGCTGAACGACGACATGGATAACATACAGCTGGCGGGATATACGCTACATCGGCAGGATAGAACGGCTGACTCCGGTAAGACAAGGGGTGGCGGTTTGTGTATATTTGTAAACAACAGCTGGTGCATAAAATCTAATACTAAAGTAGTCTTGAGGTTTTGCTCAACTGAGGTAGAGTATCTCATGAAAAGCTGTAGACCACACTATTTACCAAGAGAGTTTTCATCTATATTTTCCGTAGCTGTCTATTTACCACCACAAACCAAGGCTGGCACTAAGATTGCACTCAATGAGCTGTATAAGGCCATAAGTAAACAGGAAAACGTTAATCTAGAGGCAGCGCTCCTAGAGGCCGGGGACTTTAATGCAGGGAAACTTACATCCGTTCTACCTAATTTCTACCAGCATGTTAAATGTGCAACCAGAGGAGAAAAAAAACTCTAGACCACCTTTACTCCACACACAGAGACGGGTACAAAGCTCTCTTTCGCCCTCCATTTGGCAAATCTAACCATAACTCTATCCTCCTGATTCCTGCTTATAAGCAACAACTAAAGCAGGAAGCATCAGTGACTCGGTTAATAAGGAAGTGGTTAGATGACGCAGATGCTAAGCTACAGGACTATTTTGCTTGCACAGACTGGAATAAGTTCCGGGATTCTTCCGATAGCATTGAGGAGTACACCACATCAGTCTCTGGCTTCATCAATAAGTGCATCGATGACGTCATCCCCACAGTGACCGTACGTACATACCACAACCAGAAGCCATGGATTACAGGCAACATCCGCAATGAGCTAAAGGGTAGAGCTGCCGCTTTCAAGGAGCAGGACTCGAACCCGGACGCTTATAAGAAATCCCGCTATTCCCTCCGACGAAACATCAAACAGGCAGAGAGTCAATACAGGACTAAGATTGAATCGTACTACACCGGCTCTGATGCTCGTCGGATGTGGCAGGGCTTGAAAACTATTACAGACTACAAAGGGAAGCACAGCCGCGAGCTTCCCAGTGACACAAGCCTACCAGACTAGCTAAATCACTTCTATGCTCGCTTCGAGGCAAGCAACTCTGAAGCATGCATGAGAGCGTCAACTGTTCCGGATGACTATGTGATCATGCTCTCTGTAGCCGATGTGAGTAAGAATTTTAAGTAGGTCAACATTCACAAGGCCGCAGGGCCATACGGATTACCAGGACGTGTACTCCGAGCATCCACTGACAAACTGGCAAGTGTTTTCACTAACATTTTCAACATGACCCTGACTGAGTCTGTAATACAAACATGTTTCAAGCAGACCAACATAGTCTCTGTGCCCAAGAACACTAAGAAAACCTGCCTAAATGACTACCGACCCATAGCACTCGCGTCTGTAGCCATGAAGTGCTTTGAAAGTCTGGTCATTGCTCACATAAACACCATTATCCCAGAAACCCTAGACCCCGCCCCAACAGATCCACAGATGATGCAATCTGTATTGCACTCCACACTGCCCTTTCCCACATGGACAAGAGGTACACCTATGTGAGAATGCTATTCATTGACTACAGCTCAACGTTCAACACCATAGTGCCCTCAAACCTCATCACTAAGCTAAGGACCCTGGGCTTAGTGATGAGGTTTGAGGGCACTACGGAGGCACCTCCCTCTGCAACTGGATCCTGGACTTCCTGACGGGCTGCCCCCAGGTGGTAAGGGTAGGTAACAACACATCTGCCACACTGATCCTCAACACTGGGGCCCCTCAGGGGTGCGTGCTCTGTCCCCTCCTGTACTCCCTGTTCACCCATGACTGCATGGCCAGGCACGACTCTAACACCATCATTATGTTTGCCGACGACACAATGGTAGGCCTGCTCACCGACAACGATGAGATAGCGTATAGGGAGGAGGTCCGAGACCTGGCCGTATGGTGCCAGGATAACAACCTCTCCCTTAACGTGATCAAGACAAAGTAGATGTTTACATTTACGGGGCTGTAGTGGAACAGGTTGAGAGCTTGAAGTTCCTTGGTGTCCACATCACCAACAAACTATCATGGTCCAAACACACCAAGACAGTCGTGAAGAGGGCACGACAAAGCCTGTTCCCCCTCAGGAGACTGAAAAGATTTGGCATGGGTCCTCAGATCTTATAAAAGTTCTACAGCTGCACCATCGAGAGCATCCTGACTGGTTGCATCACTGCCTGGTATGGCAACTGCTCGGCAGTCCAACCGGCCTCACAACCCCAGACCAAGTGTATGGCGTTGTGTGGGCGAGCGGTTTGCTGATGTCAGTGTTGTGAACAGAGTGCCCCATGGCGGTGGTGGGGTTATGGTATGGGCAGGCATAAGCTACGGACAACAAACACAATTGCATTTTAACGATGGCAATTTGAATGCACAGAGATACCATGACGAAATCCTGAGGCACATTGTCATACCATTCATATGCTGCCATCACCTCACCTTTCAGCATGATAATGCACAGCCACATGTCAGAAGGATCTGTACAAAATTCCTGGAAGCTGAACATTTCACAATTCTTCCATGGACTGCATACTATGGGTTTAGAATAACGAATACTTTTTCACTTCTCTCATTGATTTATCAAACCCCAAACCCCGGCCTGGTCTGTTTTGCAAGCGTTCCTGAAAGACTCGCAATGTTGCGCCTCTGGGTGGTTAGTGTGTTAGTGTCCGACTATTGGCTGTTGCAGATGCACCTCCTTTCATCTACATTAGGTTGTTTCAAGGTGATTTGTAGGTGATTTCCTTAGTTAATTTTATATATCTACAGGCACAACCGGTTCGAGACAATCTCTTAAGTAGTTGTACATGTTATTACTCCAACAAACCCTCTGTAAATGATGGAGTTAGTTTTGCATGGCCCTGTGATCAGAGTAGGCAGAGTCTGCGCATTTCCATTGGTCCTTAAATGAAATCTTCACTCACCCGGGGCACCGGGCCATGCAAAAAGAACTCACCAATAGTATTTGACATACAGTGGGGGAAAAAAGTATTTAGTCAGCCACCAATTGTGCAAGTTCTCCCACTTAAAAAGATGAGAGAGGCCTGTAATTTTCATCATAGGTACACGTCAACTATGACAGACAAATTGAGATTTTTTTTCCCAGAAAATCACATTGTGAGGTGATATGAAATATGAGTGATTTAGCATTTTATTGCATTGCAAGAGTACATTTTGTGAACTGTCCTGTCTCTGACCGTCCCCTCCTCTCGACCTGGGCGGTCTAGTGCATGCAAAATAAGTTTTGGGACTGCAAAAAGGGAAAACATCTCGAGAAACATCGTAGGGATGCCAGAGTACCCTGGTGCAAACCAGGAGTACTATGGAAGTAACATAAGACAAAGATTCAGTTGGAGAGCCTCGTAAATGGCGTTCCTTGAGAAAGCAAGAACAAGATGTATGTTAGGAGAAGTGCAGTATTATCATAAGGAGACGTATAAAGATGAGTCTGTGGCAGTAGGGGTGAAGTTTTTGGAAAAAGTGGACCCTTGCCTTTTGGCCGATCCATTTGTGGTTTTAGGGTGGGTGAAAAAAAGAGTTGGGTATAGTGGAATCGGTGAGGGTAACCAGAAGTGGTCAAGTGATCATTGTTTGTGTTTCTGCTGGTCAGAGGGAGAAGGTGCTCGGAGTTAAACAAATGGGGGCAAGAAATGTGAATTGTTTCGCTCTCAAGAAAAGGGCGCCATTGAAAGGAGTGATTGCTGGGGTAGCAGTAAATGTAAAAGTGGACCAACTGAAGGGGAAGATTCCCGGTGATTGTGATGCTCGTCGTTTGGTGCGACGCAAACAGGGTGGCGAGAGTGGGGAAACAGAAGAGTCAATGTCTGTTCTTTTGAGATTTGAAGTTGAGTCTTTGTCCGACAAAGTGAAGTTAGGATATGTAAGTTATCAGTACGAGCTTATGTGCCGAATATGTTACGATGTTACAGGTGTCAAACTTATGGGCATGTGGCAGCAGTGTGTAGGAGGGAGGTTCCAAGGTGTGAGAAGTGTGCAGAAGGGCATGAGACAAAGGAATGTGTAGCATTGGGGAAGGTAGTGGTATGTCCTAATTGTAGGGGTGCCCATGGGGCTGTGGATCAGAAATGTCCTGTGCGAGAGAGGCAGTTTGAGGTTTCCAGGGTAAGAGTAGTGAAGTTGTCATATGCTGAGGCAGTGAAGAAAGTAGAGGAAGATGGGTCAAGGGGGAGGAGTGGTGAGAGTAGTAGATATGTACCAGTACAGAGGGATAGGCCAACAAGTGATATATGTTTCAGTAAGATTGGAATTTTAGCATTTATAGCAATGGTTGTTAATTGTACTGCAGGGATGGAACGTAAATCAAAGAAAATTGAGGTTGTGGTGGCAGCTGCAGAGAGGTATTTGGGTGTGCGAGACTTGACATCAGAAGAGTTACAGGGTGTGTTAAGTGGTGATGTCCCATCCTTTCAGGTTGAGGGCATGAGGTAGGAATAAATAGATTTAAATAGTGGAGTAGGGTGGTGTTAAGTTATTTATTTTTTATTTTTTAGGAGAAAAAATGAATTTCTGAGTGTAGTGTTAGATGGTAGTGCATTTCTTTATTTTATTTTTCAAGTAAAATATAAGGGAGTTGTACTCCAGTCTAGTAGGTGGCAGAAATGCAACATATTGGATGGCAACAGCCGTTAAACCTCATCGAAGAAGAATCCGCTTCTTAGCTGACTCAGAGGCCAATCAGAGCTCTTCGATAGCTCAACAGAAATACACCAGTAGCCAATCCCGTTTTGCCTATAGAAAAACGTGGAAACAAAATGGCGCAGTCCATAATTCGTGCTGTCAGACGAGCTGTCCCACAGTAAGTTAGAAATTCAACACTCAATGCTGTTGTGAACGAGACTTTGTGCGAGTGCAAATTACTACGGGCTTCAGTAAACCGAAACTGAGATCTTTTGTCGACTGGCATGTCGTAAAAATACAGCTGTTGCTCACTTACCAGCATTAGCTAGTTATAGCTACTTTCTGCTAGCGGAGTCAGTCAACAACAGTGACATTCCCAAGTAGTTCAATCACATGCTATTTCCATTGTAATTACCATTCGAGTTGATTACAATCACCTGCGTTTCGTTACAATGTTTTATCTCCGTGCCACGGGTAGTAGCTACTGTGGTTCCAATTTGCACATGTATCTAGAATGTAAATATATCACTTCACGCTATATGTTTTGAATGCAGACTTATTTTATTGTGAACTGGTTTGATACAGTAACTAGATACATTTGGAGTCGCATGTGCTGTGTTTCTCCGCAAGCTAGGTTGTTGACAACTTGACATACGGTAGACCAGGGGCGTTAAACTCACTCCATGGAGGGCCTAGTGTCTGCAGGTTTTTCATTTCAATTAAGTCCTAGACAACCAGGTGTGGGGAGTTTCTTACTAATTTGTGACCTTAATTCATCAATCAAGTACAAGTGAGCAGCGAAAACCCGCAGACACTCGGTCCTCCGTGGAATGAGTTTGACAGGTGTATGGGATTTGTAGTGTCAGAGAGGGATAGCCATAGTGTGCAAATATTTTTGCTTCTCAAAACAGATCAATCTTAAACACATGACTCACCTGATACAATACTTGGGTGATATTATATCTTAACATTGCATAATACTATAATGGGTGTAAATGTAATGAATGGGAAGGACAACAGGTTTCAAATTGCATATTTATTGTGTAATAGGCCTATCCTACATAATTGCACTAATGTCATCAGCCCAAGATGTACTCTTAAGGAGCCTACCATTATTCCTTAAGGTCCAAGGACCTTATATTATTTTCAGCGCTAGACTGGCTCTGGCGGCCAAAACGGCCCAATACTCAATCTAAATGTGAATCAATTCTGAATTGTGATACGGTTTTAGGAACATAAAGCCCTTTACTTTCATATCGCATCAAAATAATTTCACAAATGCAAAATATACACTTACTGTGCACTGTTTTAACCGGCTTTATCACAGTTGCAGTATTTTTCAGTGACAACACGTTTCTGGTGGCCGCCTTCCGTTACACACAGGTGTTCAGAGCATGCTAGATAGCTAATTAGCACAGGTGGTCCCTCTGTCTTTCGTCTGTATTCTGTAAACACGCACTGTAGATGTGGCCGTGTGGGAACACTAACCCTATAAACGTGTATCAATTTAACCTTTAGTTTTTTGAAAATTATTTATCGCTTCCAAAACCGGCCTGTCACATCTGCACTTAATTCGTTTGGTTGAACTTAATGAGGAACTTCAAACTGTTTAAACGTCAATTACAAAGGAGGCAGTGTGGTTTGTAGTTCTAGTAATCTGTCTGTCATTGGGAAACATGGTGCCAGGTGGCTCTACTTCAAGGCAGTTGAATTTCCAGAGGTGCAACAGTGACTCGCCCCCAGCTAATCTGCAGTGTGAAGTGACTGTCACGCCAATCTGCTGTTGGAGTGTGTGAGGTGCACAGTGATAGTGTTTAATGCCTGAAGGGTTTAAGAATGTGTGCTTAGTGTCAGTAATTAGGACCACCAGAGGAAAACAACTAGGCTAAATTCATTTGGGATTTTCATGCTGTTTGAAATGTGATTGTTTTGTAAATTGTATTTGAAAGTTTGTTATAGACTCTTGGAAGATTAGTCCAAATGAGGACCAAAAGACATCCAAATCGCAAAGGAAAAATACCCTGTTGATTATTAGTTTGTTTTAAAGTGTTGTGTGTCCACATATAATCAGCAGGGGGAAAAATCCTATCTTAGAAGTATTTTTATACTAGACATTATCCGAAAATTCATGAAATACACAAATTCTCAGTGGATGCGAACTTGGTCCATGCATGTGTTATAGCAGTGTACAGATGCGGCCGGAAGATGAATCCCACTGGGCAGAGACCAGTTCAACGTCTAGTTTTAATTTACATTTGGTTGAGTTGTCAACTAACATGAATTAATCGTAAAATCAACTACAAAATTCACCGTCATTGGATTTAGATTAAAGGTTGGGTGAAAAAAATGAAACAATTCCCTCACATGATGACCTTTTGCAAATCCAGTCAGTTTAACACGTTGATTCAACGTCATCACTTTTCAATTTTTGGTTGAAATGACATGGAAGCAATGTTTATTCAACCAGTTTTTGCCCAGTGGGATGTGTGTTTTAGTTTTATGGCGAGACCTTGAGCTGTAGCCTTGGAGTTGGCGTCAGGGCCGACTGCTCTTTGTCACAAACACCCTCATGTCAAATATGCAACAGCATCCTGGAGGAAACGTTGACTGCCGCTATGAAGTCGACAAGTGATGAAAGTCACCTAGAGCTTGTCAATTAGGTAGCCGGGGCCTGGACCTTGTACGTTAATAGGCAGTTTCCCTTTTCAGGGTCTGCCAGGCTTTTATAGCACAGGTTATTTAAAAAAACAAGTGTAATGTCCACCTATAACATTTTCAATTAAGACCTACTACAAAAAGTCGCGTGGATACTCTGC